>NC_090933.1:490536626-490839656 GCF_040938575.1 Ambystoma mexicanum | reverse complement strand
TTTTTAATAGCAGGAGGTTCAGCAAATTGCACAAGTCTGGAATGTGGCACTACCAGTGCTAGTGAATGCAGGGTTACAAGGGATAAACATTGGTTTAACGTGCTGGCAATTGGGTGTAGGCCAATGTGCTGCATGCCCAATAGGTGTCCTTTAGTGCAGCTATTCCTCCTCGAAGGCTCGAGAGCTTCATTGTTCTTCTGTATTTCCAGTTAACTCCCTGTTTAATGCTCCCTCTGGATCTGTAACACAAGGAATATTGTGTAAGTGCCTGGATTTTAAACTGATACTTATTTTCACCTATCAAACTCAGCGTCTGTACATTACGTTCCCAAATACTGAGGCAAGTCTTGTTCATGTGCATAGCCACTTCTTTCTAAAATCTCACCAATCCTTCTTCACTACACCCAATATGACCTTCCACCCACTTGTCCTGGTGGAAAACAGCACCCTCTATATTTAAATGTGGTCCGATCCTACACCATGGCAACCCATGTCCTGTTACATTTTTTCAAGAAAGTGTGTGTTGTGATCTAAAAGATAGCTCCCGTCGCCTTGGTCCCTTTGTTTCATAATATAATAGTATATGCTTTGTTTCCTACTTTTCTGCCATTTTCTTTAGCTTGATGTAATTATCTTCGTAAACCACATCACCATTTTAGAGTCAAGTGGACAAAACAGTGTGCCGTCTGTGCTGGTACATCCGATGGGGATAAAGGGATGGGTGTGCCTGTCACATGTGGAATCAGGGGGCATACATATCATGTCATTTGCTCTCTCTCTTCCCACTGAGTGCATGTGGTTATACCACATATTATCAGTGTCAGAGTGATGCTCATCCCTAATGCTGCCCAAAATCATTTTTGAATTCAAAACATCCCTTTTGTTTCTGGTCACAGACATATTACTGTTCTTTAATGCATCTTCATCTGTAACACTAGATCTACCAAAACCTCATGCATACTCAAAGAAAAGAAAAGGAAGAGAAAAAAACAGGAAATAATTAAATATTACATATATGTAAACATTCCTCTGGTGCTCATCTGCTGTGAAGCTGAAAAAAGACAGTCTGTTCTCCTAAAAACACAAAAGGATGGTATAAATGTCACTGTTAACTGGCCAAAACCTCCCTTGTTTCTCCACCCTTGTCTATTCCTGGATTGGGTGTGTTGCCTTTGTCCTTCCTGACATCAGAGATGTGGTAACATGGTTTTCGACCAGCAACCTTGACGGCAGTTCGTGTAGCGTAGGCCACTGTAAATAGCTGGATAAACCTGGGCTAATTCCATGTGCAGGTGACATTTCTGAGCTAGCGACGATTGCCTGGGTATAATTGAAGTTGTTGTCGTAGTGATTCTACTTCTTGTTGTGTTGGTGTTTCTGCTGTTGATGCATCTAGCTGACTTTGACAGGGCCTAATATGAACTTAAGAGAATGGGTGCGATCCTTAACATAGCCCTGAAATTCATCTCTTAGGAGTTGACCAGTGCTTACAATCTCTTGCCTGTAACAATCTTGTGCAGAATTAAGTGATGGTTGGAACTCTGCCACGTGTTCCTGCAGATTTGGGATAAACCAATCTTCTTGTAGATCGGCTGCAATGTACTCTTTGGAGGTGTATGCTGGGTAGTGCAGTTGTATAAGGGGTATTTGATGTAATTCTTGGGGCATGACGGGCACCCCAGACTAATTTTGTCTCCATATTAAATCTGTAGGAGATAAAGAACACTGTCTCTTTGGCCATAGTGCTTTCTCTTGTTGGGGGGCACATTCCTGAAAATCAATTATTTGCACCATGGGTAGAGGATCGTAGGGTTCAGTAATGTGTACTTGCTGATGTGGAAGATGTGGAAGTGTGGTATATTTTTCTGTAACATGTGGCAAATCTGTCTGCTGCTTCCTTTGCTGCTGTCTCTGCTACATCATTGCCCTGAAATATTTTATTCATTTATTTGATATTTATAAGGCGCTTATAAAACAAGACAGTGCTTCAAAGCACCACACGCATAAGGGAAGGGAGCAAGGGGCAAAATGACAATGAACAAACAGAAATGGACAGCGGTCCTACTAGGCCTTGTGACATTTGGAGCATGCAACTGCAGTGAAAAGAAAAAGAAAAAGTGGGGTGGAGATAAGTGCTATTAGGGTCCCCTAGGAGAGGAAGTGCCAGAGGTGTCTTTTGGGGATGCAACTGGTAAGTGCATGGGCAAAGACAACCCACACAAAGGGGGCAGTCAACCACCAAACAGGTAAGTGCAGGGTGGGAGGTATACCACCTGACCGTCTGGTGTGGGCAAGAGGGGAGTGCAGAGGGTGGGTTCTGGGGGCGATTGGGCAGAAGGCCAGGACCTGAGTTGTTTGCAGAATTTGAGGTGGTCTGGTTCAAGATGGAGAGAGAGAGAGAGAGGAGACTGTTCCATAGGAAGGAGCTAGCTGAGGAGAGAGAGCTGCCACGAGCTCTCTGCTTGCAGAAGCATTTTATCAACAGAGAGTTGGAGCCAGAAGATTGAAGGGATCTGGAAGAAGAGTATTTAGTAAGAGATAGTTTCAGGTAGTGTGGTCCCAGGCAACAGACAGCCTTGTGGATGATGCAAAGGGTCTGAATTTCATCCTCACAGCAACCAGAGCCATTGAAGAGATTTTAGAGCTGGAGAGATACCGTCTCAGGGCTTGAGGCCAAGGATAGTTCATGCAGCCCTATACTGGATTAGCTGAAGAGGATGGAGTGAAGAAAGAGACAGGTTGAGGAAGTGGCCATGACAGTAATCTAGGCTGGAGAGGACCAGCACTCTAGAGACATTGAGCTTCTCAGGGAAGGTGAGGAAAGGGAGAATGCCTCTGAGGAGGTCAAGTTGAAAGTGGGCCTTATTGGCAATGTGAGGAGTATAGAAGAAAAATACCCCTAGGTTTCTGGCCTCAGTGGAAGGAAAGAGAAGTGAGCACATAGAGGGCGGCCAGAGTTCAGGAGGGAAACATGGAGCAGGTATCCTGATAGGAAGGATCTCGGTCTTACTGGCATTGACACAGAGATCATTTAAGATGCACCAAGACTGAATAGCAGACAGGCAGACAGGGATGATAGAGGGGGAAGAGGGGAGCTTGAAGAACAGTTGTGTATTGTCTGCGTAGTACTGTAAATGAGGAGAAAAAGCAGAGAGCAGTTGTGCAGGAGGTGCAAGGTCGATGTTGAGAAGCCAAAGTGAGAGGATAGAGCCATCGCGGACACCACATGTAAAGAGAGTGGTGGAGGAGGAGACGGAGCCCAGGAGAACCTGCGAGGGGTGGTCAGTGTGGAAGGAAGTCAACCTATCAAGTGCCTCCTCTGAGATACCAAGAGTATCTTGGGGCCATTTTATGAGGATAGAATGGTTGATCGTGTCAAAAGCAGAAGAGAGGTCAAGGATAATGAGAACAGCAGGAGAGTTAGAGTCAAGATTTACAAGCAGTTCTTCATGGTTGTTCAGGAGAGCAGATTTGGTGCCTCTGGATGCTCAGAATCCAAATTGATGGTCATGTAAGCAACCAACAAGCTCAGTGTGTTGGGTCAGTTGGGGAAGACCAACGTCTCCAGGAGTATCCCATGGAAGGGTGTAGTAGAGATAGGGCAGTAGATGGCCGGACATGAGGGGTTGGCTGAAGGCTTTTTTAGGAGGGGTGCACAAGGCAGTGCTTGAGAGAAGAAGGGAAGGAGCCAGATGCTAAGGAGTGGTTGCAGAAGTCAGCAAGAGCCAGAGCAAGGAAGGAGATGTTGTCTTTAATGGTTCTAGAAGAATAGGGAGACACTTGTTTGGATGAGACCTTCACAGAGCGGACAACTGTAGAGATTTCCGCCATTGTGATAGGTAAGCAGGAGGGGAAAGTGGGGGGTGGAAGAGAGGCCAAGGGAGGCAGGGGGACATGGGGAGGAATGGAGAATGGGGAAGAAGAGAGAGAGGTCAGAATGTCCTGAGATTTAGAGGTGAAATGGGTGGCCAGTGCAGTACAGAGGGCATGAGAAGGAAAAGGTGAGGTAGAGACTGCAGTTGGATTGGATAGTTCCTTGCAGATTTATAAGCGTTTGAGCATGTTGTTAGAGGCTCCAGAGATGCCGGCCTGGATGTGGGCTCTCTTCTTGGAGCAGGTAGAGAGACGGTATTGTCTTTGGCGTAGGCGGCAGGTCAGTTTGTCAGAGAATGAGCCTGAGGTCTGCCATTCCTGTTCAAAAACTCTGCACTTGCATTTCAGAGTGGCTAGATCGGAGTCGTACCAGCTGTCATGCTTGGAGGCAGGTCTCAGTTGGATCCTCATGACAGGGGCAAGAATGTCAATAGTGTTGGTGGTAGCAAGATGGAGGTTGGCATGGACAGAGTCAGGGGAAAGTCAAGAGGAGGAGAAGGAGGAGTGATGAAGGTGGAGGCAAATGCAGCAGCTGACACTTGTTTCATCGATCGGATGACCACAAAGGAGGCTAGCAGTGCTGGTGGAGGCTCGGTCCTATTAAGATATAGGGCCTCATTATGAGTTTGGAGGTAGCCATGCCCTTAATAAGGGCAGGGCTACCCCCAAACCCAGGTCCGGGTTCCCTGAATGGGGAAATACTGGGCCATTCTGACCTTGGAGGGCCCGGTATTTCCCATTCAGGGAACCCGGCCCCGGTCCATCCCCATTCCCATTTGAGCCCCCATAGGGCTCAATTGGAATGGGGAGCATGCTAACAATGGGCCCATTAATGACGGGCCCATTGTTAGCATGCTGTGGGACCCACTCGTGGAACCCGCTAAGGATGTCTGGTAAAAACAGGCGTCCTGAGCAGGTCCCGCGAGCGGACCTCGTAATGGGGTGGTAAGGGGTTAACGGGTCCGGCACCTTTACCAGTGCTGTTAACCCCTTACCGCCCTCCTCATAATGAGGCCCATAGTCTGTACCTTTTGTAGGGGCTGCATATTTCACTACCGCTAATGATGAAGAGGACAATGATTCTATTCATCTAGAAAGTAGGTCTGCATGTTGAACAGTTGTGCAATCTGAACATTACGATCCCAAATACTAAGGCAAGTCTTGTTGGACAGCCCTGAGTGCACTGTTGATGTGATATATGCCAAATCCGAATAAATGGCAACACAAAATCCTTTTGACATATCTGTTGCTGTTATTAATGCCACTAATTCTGCTGCTTGTGCAGAATAGTGTAGTGAAAGTTTCATTTTTGAGACAACCTCAAACTCCCCATCCTCATATCAGACCACTGCTGCCCCTGTGTGTCTGTAACCCATGTTCTGATTCATTGTCGATGACCCATCAACGAAAAGTATCTCTCCTTCCTCTAATGGGTCTTCCTTAACATGTGCTAGGTTGTCCAATATCTCCTGATGCATGCTACAATCATGTACATAGTCACCTGGCTGCATTGGTTCTGCAATAAATGTTGCTGGATTAACAATATGACACCTCACTATATTAATGGAGAGATTGGATAGTATCACCTCATACACACAATATTGTGTGGCATGGGTAGATTTTGATTTTTCCAGGCTCAAACACAACATGCCCCACAGACGTTGTCACTGGGACGCCCATGGTAATTGTTGATGATTTTTGAATGGCAATAGCTGCCAGTGCCTGCTCACTTGAAAAATATCCCTGCATTTCTTGGTCTAAGAAGATCTGTGAAGATTTCTGGGTGGAGACAGCCATCATCACCTGTCCGTTGGAATGTGAAAATAGGACAAAATTCTTATTGTAATCTGGGGTGCTAAAAGAGGAGCTCTACTTAGTGCATTTTTTAATTCTTTAAATTAGTCGATCATTTCAGGTGTCAATATTAAAGGGCCCTTCACTTTAAACCTTTGTAGGAGGGGATTGGTGTAACTGGAGTAATCAAAGATCCAGGACCTGCAATAGTTGCATAGGCCCAAGAATTGTTGCATCTCGTTTACTGTCCTTGGCTGTGGTGTGTTTTGCGCCACTGCCGCCCTTTGTGGGTAACTCTTCTCTCTGCTTATGATATAATATGCACTAGCTACACTACATCTTGCTGGTTGTAGTCCAGCTTCTCTTTCTCAACCTTGCAGCCCTTTTCTGCCAATATTGTTAAGAGTGTCACTGAATTCTTTTTACACTGCTCTTCTGTGGTTCTACACACCAGGAGATTATCCACGTATTGTATCACTGTGCGTTGTATTTGCAAATTTACTAAATCCATTTGTAGAACTCTGTTAAAGATGCTTGGGGGTTCTCAATACCCTTTTGGTAAGAGAGTGTGTTGGAATCTTTGGACACGGGATGTAAACACAGTAAGGTGTTCCAAATCTGGTTGCAATGGGAAGGAAAAGAATGCGCTCTTAAGATCAACTACCCTAAAGTAATTTGCTTCTGTTGGTATGTTACAAAAAATGGTGGCTGGATTTGGCACCACTGGAAATTCTGCTTCTACGGTGTTATTTAAAGGGTGGAGGTCCTGAACCTTCCTCCAAAATCCCCTTTTTGGTTTCATTAATTGGTATTTAGCCGTGTTGCATGGGGATTCTAATGGCTGTAAGATGTCCTTTCTCCACAAAGCTAAAATGGTGTCATAAATACCCTCATCCGCTTCCTGTGACATGGGGTACGGTTTGACCCAGGGTAATATTGCCCCACCATTCATCTTGATGCAGACAGCCTCTATTCCTTTCAATAGACCCACATCATGGGGGCTGCTGGTACACATTTCTTTGGCATCTTGTTCAAGTTCAAGTGTTTTTGTAAGATGTATTTTCTGGGGAATCTCTCCATGTTACACAGCCACCTGACATGGTATGCCTATCTGAAACTCCATCTCCTGTATGTTCTCACCATCTGTAAAAAGCTGTTCATCAGTCAAGTCTGTCATTTGCTGTGTTGGGTCAATGCATAAAGACAGTCCGCCATTCAATGCCATCATCGACTGTCCCATGCAGAATTACTTTGTGGGAGCATCACAAGTTGGGTGGTATCCCGGTGGTAAATTTGCCAGTATACCACCCAACGCAAATAGCATTACTGCAACTTGGTTCAGTGCTATTAGTGCAGGAGGTTGCGACAAGGCTGTAAATCCCCATTTTCTTCAGAGTCCATAGGATTCTATGGGGCTTTTTTGGTGCATTTAAATGCACCAATAATGGGTGGAACGTCAGCAGATTTACCTCCAGCTCAAAGCTGGAGGTAAATCTCCACCTTTCCACCCAAACTCAGGATTGGGCAACTGTAATGCGGTGGTGATAGCGTTACTGCAACATTTTTACTGCTACACCCAACCTGTGATGAGGACCTTTGTTATTGCTGCTTACAAATGCATTGTAATAGTGGTGCCTGGCACTAATTTCTTGAGAACTGCTGGTCTGAAAAGAAAATTCTGTGGATAAGCTAAATGTATGGTTCTTGATCCCAAGCACCGATCCTAACAGTGTTTGCACCCCATAAAGAAATAGTTCTGGGTACAGTAATGCACCTCGCAAAGCTCTGTGGGCTCAAAATGTATAATTGCAATGAGCCGTGTGTAATACACTCCTGGGTGGAACACACCATGTCCTTTTCAGAAAACAAAATCATCCTGTTTAATTTACTCATAAGATATCTGCCCAATATGTTAATTAGTGTTTGTTTTGAATACAAGCATTCAGAGAGTGGATATACTGGAATACTAGGGGGTTTTGCTCCTTTTTGGTGCACGCAGAGGGCCAACACTTATTAGAGGCTGAAGATAATTTTTTATCTTACATGAAACCTGGTGCACCAAACCAATCTCTATTGACGTTTTTCAAATTCTAACACAAAATGCAATCCCCTCAATGAAAGGGCGAGCAAGCAGTGGTCTGGCTATAGTCGCTAAAACACATTAAAATCTGTCCTCATTTCCATATTTGCCAAACTTTTCTTATGTGATGATGGGAAAATTGCAACCCTCTTCTCCCGAATCTGATTCTGGTTCTGATCAGATTCTGGTTCATTATTAATATATACAATTCCCCAAGTGGCTCTCAGACGAGATCTATTCAGGGTATCTTGATCAACCCTAACTCCCATTGGTTTGAAATTTCACCTGCAGGCCATGTCTTGATATCGAGTGATTTCAATAAAAGGGACTTGCATATGGCAGCCATGCCTGGACCTTGGGGATTCAATCCATGGTTTAAATTAATAGATGTTTGTACTTAAAATTCCTTAATTTTCCTCTCAACAATGCTCACATGCGTAACTTCACTTGGCCGAATGGCATTGTTAAATTCCCTATCGAATATGTGATAACAAGTTCTACTCTGAGCACTCAGTGTAGCAATATTACAATTACTCATAATAGGCTGAGTGACCACGGGGTCCTCGGCTAGCATATGGATTTGAAAAGTGTTTTTCCACCTCTTTTAAGAAAACCTATGTTGAATTTCAATTATGTAGGCTGTCGCCTCCATTGGTCATCTAACAATATTAAATACAGAAATGGAATCTTACATCATGACTTACCTAGGCTGACCGATGCCTTGGCTATTGTTGATTGGGATCTGGGAAAAATGATAACTGCCAAAATACGGCCACTGCCAAAAAGATGTGGAAAACTAAAAACAATAATATTACAAAAAATTCAGCTCCTTTCGATTAAATTATTGATGACAAAAAAGGTTATATCATAGGGGATGCGCTGCTGTTAGAGCAAATCCTACCCTAAATATCCAGAAAAGACAAAAAGTTCTTATAAATCTGTCAACCAAGCATTAAAATTGGCTAAAACAGCATATGGTTTCTATCAGAGGTGCAAATTGGCAGAGGCTTTTTTATTGGTTAAACACATAATGTAAGTACATTTTGGCAGCATTATAATGACTTTTGTAAGTCTTTATCCCTGCAAGAATTGAACCCTATATCTCAGGAGGTATGGCTTCCACACATCAGGATTTATACTATACTCCATCTAAATTGTCCTCTGATCCTATGTTAGATGGATGCAGAGCTTTGTTGACTACCATAACTACATCACTGTGTCTTTTTAAAGCAGATATCAAAGAAACTTAGTAAGATTAATTTGTAAATCCACATCATCACGGGCCCGAGCACCGATGGAATTCCTAATAAAGTCTTCAAAGAAAATCTGTATCTGTGGGCAAAAGTACTGAAAGTCCTTTTTCTACATATTGTTTAGACTGCCACCATCCCAGCAAGCTGGCAGAGATCTATACTGGTGCCCATTTTAAAAAAAGAACCATACTAGAGCCATCAAATTATTGACTTCTGGCAATGATAGACCCTAGCCAAAAGCGTTTTGCAAACATATTGCTTGAAAAACTCACCATTTGGTTAGAAGATAAAATGCTCAGTATTTTCCAAAACAGGATTCAAAAACCTTTAACACCACAGCCAATATTGCCACACTTCAATTTCTCCTTTCAAATTGTGCCAATGAGAAGGATCGTGGTCTGTTCTGCTGTTATGTGGATTTCACTAAGGCCTTCGGCCTGGTTTCTAGACCCAAACTTTGTGAAAAGTTGAAAAAATTGGGAATTGACCCACTATTGCTTTATTTCATACAGTCTGTATACTCAAACACCTCCATTTCCATACAGCTTTGCTCCAAAGGATATCATTCCAAATACTCTCAAACATATCGAGGTCTGAAGCAGGGGTGTGTCCTGGGCCCCATTCTTTACAATGCTTATACAGCAGATTGGGTACCTTGTCTGCATCTTGTAACAAAAATTATTTTGCCGCAGATAAACGGTACTAAAATCATCAGCATGTCTCATGCTGACGATATTATTCTTTTTGATCAGACTTGTATCTGTTTACAGTGATCAATCACCGCACTTGTGGATTACACAAGGGAATATTACATGATTATCAATAAATTAAAGACTAGAACAATACAATGTGCCTTGGTGGTTACCACATAGCTATAGAAACATTCAAATGGTATGTGGATAATTCTGCTCTGGACCATACACAGGAATGTATATATCTGGGTTTTGCAGTTAAAATTAGACCATCCCTTCTTATTCTGAGGCATTTGCCTATGAGAAAACTTGGAAAAGATGGCTTGTTATTAAGAATTACATTGAACATCGGGGGGCACAACATTGAGGGTTTCATAGAGATTTACAAATTAAGTTTGAATCCCTCAATATTATACGCATTAAAAGTTCTGTTACCAGCGCTGGTCAATTGGCTAGGGAATTTTGAGGCAAAATGATTGTGCTCCTTCATCAATCTCCCTAAGGCCGTTCCTGTTGAAGCACTAAGGCTCGGATATGGCTTCCCATCTTTATACTCATTGTGGTGTATTAGAAGAATCTTGCTTTGTGCTAAATGATTGCAGCTCTAATACAAGGGATGTATCTCAATTGTCATAACACATTTACAGAAGAACTACAAATGTTTACCAAAAATCATCTGTTAAACTTGGCCATAGAATTAGAAATCTTTGACACCAGTCCTGACTATGAAAGAATAATTAAACTTAAAACCCAGCAATGGGATTTGGCCTGTAATATTGAAAAACTACATAACTAGAAAAGGTACAAACAATACTCGTATTAGAGTTTCATGGGTGGCAGGCCTCATAGCCTTAACAAAATGCTGTAGTAGAGAGTTAAAGCAATTTATTATATATCTTTGCTTTGACATTCTTCCTACCAAATAATATACTAGCTTGTGGAAAAGTTTTGGATTGCAATATGCTCTTTGTAGACACTGCAGAGCACAGGTTGAGACTTGTCGGCATGTGCTAACTTCTTGCACGGCTATGAAGGTCTATGACATCAGGGGTTATGGGGGTTTTGTAAATTGCATAGATAAGATATGCAGGGACCAATTTTGGTCTACATTGTTAGGGGTTCAATCTGTGATTAATGTGGCTGCCTTTGCAATTTGGAATCTCGTGTCAAAGGAAGCAGAGCTTTGATAATGTACATATTATTAATTATGTTGTTCTCATTTGGATGAAAATGTTATAATTGTATAATTAGTTCTTTGTTTTTAATTTCTGATTGATTGTTAAGGAGCGCTAGATTTAAGCTCCCCTTTTAATTTTATTTTGATACACAGAAATGTGCTTAAAGTTTTGTAATTAAACTAAATGCACAATAAAAAATAAATGTATAAATGAACACACCAATGGTGCTACAACTTCTTGTGGGCACACATGCTAAGGGCAAATCTTCAGTGAAAGGAACCATTACAACAGCCCCAGAAAATCCCTGTGTCCATTATTTTGGCCAACAAAAGAAACCTTCCTTCATTAATACAAGACATGGTAGCCCCTATATCGACGCAAAACGATCTGTCACCTATCTTTACTGCAAACTGTGGTTCCTCTTCTGGGTCTGCAGATACTGATAGAACTGGGCACGTCAGAGCCCTCTGTGGGCTATCCTATCTGGAAGTCACATATGTGCCTGGGAAAGTAAAAGGGTTTCTGCCCAACACTGTCACTCCTGTGTAGTGTGGAACTGTGCCTCGATGTAACACATTTTGTCCCCTTGCTGAGCAGATGCTTGTGCTTGTGCATGGAGGGCATTTGGTTGTGGGTATTGAGGCAACTGCTGCTGTTGTGCAGTATTCTGTATAGTATGGGCAACTGGGGGTAACTGGGTCATTGGGGCATTTGTTGTGGCACAATTTGGTCACTTGTGGGAAATGGGAATTGCATTTGTTGGGGTTGCATCTGTGGCTGGGTGGGATATGTTATATAAGTTTGTGCACTTAACACAGCACATGCTCAAATGTGTTGTCTCTTCCAGATATATGCCAACAATGATGTTTCTGCTTTCAATGCAGTGCATGTGCACTTTTGTATATTTGTACAGCAAGTTATGTGCTCTTAATACAGTGTATGTTCAAATGAGTAGTCTCTGGCAGATATGCACCCACAATGAACTCTGCACTATTAACACAGTTCATGTGTAATGTTTTAAATTTATACAGCATATGTTGAGTCTTAATGAAGTGCAGGCTCATACGTGTAGTGTCAATCTGATATGCAACCAAAGTTAGTTGTGTGCTCTTAACACTGCACATGCTGGGAGGTCTAGTCATCACCAGATATGTGGCCATAGTAAGTATTGTGCTATTGTTGCAGTACATGTGTAATTTTGCATATGTGTACAGCTGGTTTTGTGCTCTTAACACAGTGCAAGCTCGAATGTTTAGTCTCTGCCACTTGAGCCCCCACTGATAGTGTTGTTCTATTAACATAGTGCATGTGCAATTTTGTATTTTTGAACAGCAAGTGTTGTTCTCTTAACGCAGTGCATGCTCAATGTGTAGTGTCTGTCAAATATGCACCCACAGTTAGTTTTGTGCTCTAAACACAATCGTCTCCCACATATGCCCCCACGGATAGTTATGTACAATTAACACAGTACATTTGTAATTTTCTAGATTTGTACAGTGAATGTTGTGCTCTTATTGCAGTGCATGCCTGAATGTGTAGTCTCTGTCATTGTATCCGCCCAAAGTGAGTTTTCTGCTCTTGATGCAGCATATGCTGGGATGTGTAGTCACTGCCACATATGCGCCCAAAGTAAGTTTTGTTTTGAACGTTGTGCTCTTAACACAGTTCACTTGACTTGTACTTCAACCACAGGAATTTCCCAAAGATTTGTAACAACAAACACAACTGGGTTGTCCACTATAAGGCCTTGAAGGAGACTGGGGAAAACAATGTCCCTTTTACAGATGAGACCACTATTGCCATCAACAGCTTCAATCGAATGGCATTTAGGAGGAAAGAGCATTACTCTAGTAAGCCTTGTGAAGCAACCTGTGAAGATACATGTTTGGCCCAACCTCTACAAGAAGGGTCAGAATTTCAGGACCACATTTGACATGTCAAGGTTGATATTGAGGGGGGTTCTGCTGGGTGTCAAGGGGGAAGGGCTGGGTGCTTTGGGCAGAGTAAGGACCAGGAATTTCACTTTTCCACATGCAAGATATTGTGTTTTCGATTCTTACACAGTTGCAAATTATCACCTTCGAATGTTGCATGTACAACATGTCATCCTCAGAAGAAGTGGCAGCCTTAATTCTTCATCAGTGCTATCTAAATTGACCAGTTTGAGCGGATACAGCTGAAAGTCCACCAAATGTTTGAACAGTTTCACATGGTTTTACTTGTCATTAATCGCTCACTCATCATCACCTGAAATGGTTTTCATAGGGACTTCTGACCGAAGGGAACATGCAGAGGAACTTGGCAGGCCAAGGAATGGTCAGAGCATCGATGGCCCAAGCCCTTGTATCTAGACTCCAGGAGCAGCATAGGGGAACCTTGTGATTACATGAAGAAGCAAATATGTCAATTTCCAAGAGACAAAAGTTGTCTGATACCAGTTGTTATTTGACAGGACTGAGAGAGAATTACTGGGAGGAAACAAAGATCCAACTGAAGGAACCAGCCAGGGAGGTTTTGATCCCCTTGATGTGGGAGGTTTGCCACGATAGCAAGTTCATCTCTCCCTAAGAACTCATTTGGGGGAAATCTGACCCAGAGAAGAAGACCCTGGATGATGGAGATGTTGGAGAACAGGGCACAGTTTGCGGTGTTCCCAGGGGGTGGCAAATAAGTTTCTGGACTGTGCAACCACTTTTGGACTTTCGCTCTCCACAGGTGACAGATTTGAGAAACTTCCTGAATGTGATTTTTTGCCCTCACTAATGGGAGACAGACACGACCCAGGCATTAACATTTGGGGATGCTTTTTGAAGTTGATCAGGAAGCTGAAAGAGGATATGAAGAGAGAGATCATCTTTACTGCTGACTTCGTCTCTTGATTGAATGAGCCCAGGATCAGAAGATCTTGCAGTTAGGGGAAAAAGGATCACACCATCTTCATGGAGTTTCTCCAACAAGGGTGACAACGTCTTTGAGTCTCTGATGTTGGCCCCTGTCTTGCCCTGCTTTTCTCTTTTCTTCGCTGAAGGCCGGCTGATAATCGTTCTGAGATCCCTAGATGATGAATGGTGACATATCTTCCTCTTCTGTCTAATAAAGGAGAGCTGATTCAAATGCATATCCCTGCATTTACATTTGTTTTAATGGCATTATAATGCCACCAAACTCTGAACTCTCACTTCAACAGAACCGAGCCCTTTAATAAACCGGTAGGGAGTGGTAAAGCAAGCGCATAGAGTGAGGCATGTTAGAAGGAACTCACTTGAGGGTTTCAAAAGGAGAGCTCCATTTTATGATGAGCTGCAGAAAGTGAGACATTGGTACCTCTCCAAAAGAAGAGCAGAGATCCGAACCACACCCATGTATCACACTAACCTGAGAGACATCGCCCAGCCAGAGCCCAGTTAGGGCATGGTACCTGAGCATCCGGACTAGCTGCCATGAAACACACTCGAAATGTGAAGGAAATGAGGCTAACCCCTGCCCTCAAATTAAACAATGTGGAGGATCTCAGGTTTGCGAGCCACTTGGTCACATCCTCTTCTTGAAAATGTCTAGAGACAGATCAGAGAGTGACCTGGACAAGAGTACTCACCTGTTAGGCGGAAACCTGTGCAGTTCCCTCTGGGACCACTGCAAAAGATTTAGGACTACAGGTGTTTGGCAGTAAACCCACTTGGTAGCAGTCTGTACCACACAGATTCACTTGGTAGCTGTGGCTGAGCAGTCAGACTTCCCTCAAGAAGAGTTAGGACGGGAGAGAAAAAATAAGCAGGTTACGAAATCAACACAGTTCAATACTTCACGGACAAATGCAAGGCAAGAAGACAAAAACCACGATAGATCATAAAGTTCAGAGGCCAGGCCCACTCGGAGAGAGGCAAGGCGATATGTCCCAAAAAGTCTCTTAGTGGAAATGCGTTCGAGTCTTTGTAGCAAATTGTTATCGGAAGTTATCGGACGATTGGACCAGTTCAGAACAACACGCTAGAGAAAGCTTGTAGGCGACCCTATGGAGAGGCGAGGATTAAGACACCTCACTCTATCCGGCAACAAGGGAAGCCAGGCAACACAGTACCTTGATTGTGGAGAGACTGCTCCGGCGGGGGCAGTTGTTCCCGGTGGTGGATGCACGTCCGGTCTTTTCCAAGAGAAGAGAGGATCTCGTCGTCGAAGGAAAGTTGAAGATCGTTGCACCACCAGGGAAGAGACCAGCCGCGGAGTGCTCCGTCACAAGGCACCACCTTTTGGTCGCGGTGCAGGAGTAGTGGCTATCCGGTTGCCGAGGTGCTCTGCACGGGCAATTCGACCACTGCGTCCTGAGGCAAAGAAAAAGCAAAAGGAGACTGGTTGTTCCCACCAGTCAGGGGAAGAGACTCTCCGGCAGGGAGATCTCCTCTGTCATCGGGAAGTGGTGAGTCGGTTCAGCAGGGCTCCACCGGAGGTGTCGTCGTTGCAGGTCGGCTCAGCTTTACCCTCGTCGGATTCTTAGGTCCTGTGGCGACTTCTGAAGATCCAGTCCCAAAAGCCCTGCTTTTATGCAGAAAACCCCCATTCATTCAGCCTAGCTGTCAATCAACACACGCTAAGTGGTGAGCGGGGAGGCTCACCACTTGGGCCAATCACACCAGAGTGCGACCGGAGTTGGCAAGGCAACTCGGTCCAGGGTGCCTAAACCCCCTCCCACACCCCTGTGGTAACCCAGACAGAATGGCACCACTTTGGAGGGTCTCTGTACAGAAGCCCGCCAAAAGTGGAACAAAGGGCTCAACCTTTGGTTTAGGAGTCACAGAGACGAACACAGACGCCATTTTAAAAACCGAGTTCTGGCAGAAAATACCATCCGATAGACTTATTTAAGATAAGTAGACCGGTGGTATGTTAGAGACTGACGAGAAAAAGTATCAATCTCTAACAATGGGAAGATCCCATAGGGTTATATTCGGGGTCGAATATAACAAGTAGTTTCCACTGCCACCAGCCAAAACTCGACGAGGGGGGACGGGACAGTGCCCCCTCGAATAACAGATCCAGGAGTAATCAAATTACCCCTACTAGTACGTCCACAATAGGATGGTTTGTACTAGTTCTGTTAGTAAATTTAGGTCTAGTAAAGCCAATGGTGACTTTACATGCCCGGGGAGACAGTAGTCAGCCCCCGGGTATGGAGTCTATGATGGAGGTCCGCTAGGACGCCCCAGTGTTACGGCACGGAGGGTGCGGTGTAACACACATAGCAAAACATATGAGACCCTATGGAGTAAAAGACCCCATAGCCCATAGAACACATTGACATTCAAAGGAATTACACACATTCATGTCCAAGAGTGGGAGAAAAAGAGTCTCACTCTTGGCAGGATGGAAAAAAAAACTCCAGAAATCCAGCAAAGCTGCTGGGGACTCACTAGGTTAGGAAATTCAGCCTAAACAGAGAATTCTCCCTAACATCACCTTCCTGCCCATGACGTTCCCCCCGAGCCACAAGGATGGTATTCATCAATAGCAGTGGCAGCACAGTAGAGGGCAGGTATCTTGCATTGCCCCAGCCCATGCCCAGCTCACGCTCCAGGGTCCCACTTACTTACCAGGATCTTGAAGCTTATTAGGCTTCAACCAGGCCCAAACCCAGCTTGGGCCTCCGGAGCCGTTGCCCCTTTTGGTTAAGCCAGAGGAGAGTCAAGCCGAGCAGGATTTCTTCACGAAAGAGAAGCCCGGAGGGCAGCAAAAGAAGCAGAAGGATTCTGAGTAAATCGGCCTTAAGAACCCTGGCAGCCAAAGGGTGAAAACATATGGGGGATATAGCAGTGTTTGGTGAAAACAGGCCGGCTTCATTAGTTGGGACTAGGACGAGGAAGAGCAGATGTGGTGGGAATTAGACTTTTGAAAGAAGTTGTGACTTTCCCATACAGATTTCTTAAAGCATGGGAAATATGCCTTACCATGCACCAGTCGGTCCCATTTAAAAACGAATACGAGGCACGAGAACCATTCCTCGAATCCCTGTTGAAAAAGAAGATCTTGTTTGCCAACCCTTTTGGTGTTCTTAGATTCAAGGTGCTTCAGATGTGCCTGATGACAATCTGGTAAAAAATGTACATACGGGAAGTCATGCGTTATTTTTTTACCTTGTGATCTGTGTACGTCTGTGAATGTTTTTTCTTAACACTGCTGTGTTACAAACTTCTAGTTTGTGTGGAGTTCCAGATGTGTACAACTTATGACTAATCGTTGTCAGCGTCGTGTGCCATTTTTCTTGTCTATGATGTGGTGCTCAAATTTCATGTTCCATATTGATAGACTGACAGGATCGTGTTTTGGGAACGTGTTGTCTTTTCCATTAGAAGATGTATTTTAACCTTTTCACTTCTTTTGCTTAAGATTGCTCAGGTTTCTGGGCTGGCTGTACTGTGGAAAACATGGCCGCCAGGAGGTGGGTGAAACGCCTACCACACAGCTGCTTCATTCCAGCAGTTATCAAGTCACACCCAGAAGCTAGACATTTAATTTCTAGCTTGGAACGACAGCAGCGTTCAGAGTCCACAGCACGATTATAAACATATAGGCACTTAAATCCTGAGGGTGTGGTGCTGCCCTTAAGCAAAACCTCCCTCTTTCACCTGCCAACTCCAACCTTTCTGTGCTTCCGCCCAATATTTATATAATGAAACATCTCTTCGTTGACAACTGCATGTTTTGAATTTAAAATGAGCATTTAAGATCAATGTCGTACATATTTACATAAAGTAAAACATTCAATACATATGTATGTAAAGGTCGTGTTTTTTTTTTTTTTAAACAACCTTCGTTGCTTTACACCTCAGACTCCTATTGTAGACGCCTGGCATAACGTTCAGTTTTCACTCAGCTCATAGTGAAATAATTCTAATAGAGTTGTCTGTTTGATCACTAAGGCAGAACATTATAATACATGAATATGCCATTACTATATTGGGCATTGTCTCGGGAGTTTTTCTTCAGGCTGGTATGTTGTCCAAGACGCATTCCCATTGGCAGCAGAGAGCTGCAGTGTTGGGTGAGGCTCAGCGCCGGGTTTCTTCACTGGAGAGTGAATCTGAAGCCGGCATGACTGGGCATGCTGATCTGCAGTCATCAGAACAGGCAGACTTGACGGGGCCGCTTATTAGTGCCATGAAGCGAACGGCCTCACTGTACCATGTTACTCGCGGATTCTTCTTCACTTAAAGCCAAAAAGAAGAACGGAATGTAGGGAATTAACATGGTTTTCGTTTTACTACACAGCCACTCAACTGTTTTACTGACTGTCACGCATTGCTAAAGCCAGTAGTTTTGGTTTGTGCAGCTGTTTATTGCATTTTACATTTATAGGTAAGAATGGGGTACATGTTGGGCTCTAATCAGTAACTGCAAACATGGCTGCAGGTCAGTGTTTGCAGAAAATAATCGTTAGTAATAGGCAGAATAAAGACTTCTTCTCTTCACTGCGGGGTACAATTGTCGTTTTACCTTGTGTCTATTGAATGTTATATGTCAACAGACACTACCTTGCATGCATGTTGGAAATTTGTGATATGAATGGGTGTATAGAGATGTGGGTGCAAGTGAAACCGCTTGTAGTGAGATGGAGTGGGGATGGAGTGGTGTAGAGTTGAGTAGGATGCTCTGGAGTGAAGTGGTGTGGGGTGGGGAGGAGTATGATTGTGTGGGGTTGTGTGGAGTGGAGCAGTGGTGTAGAGCAGAGTGGTGTGTTTTGGAGGGGTGTCAGGTGGCCTGGAGTGGTGTGTGGTGGGGTGGTCGGTAGTGGTGTGTATGGAATGGTGCATTATGGGGTGGTGTTGAGTTGTGCGTGTGGAGTGGTGTGGGGTTGTCTGCATTTGTACGGGGTGATGTGGTGTGGAGTGGATGGTCTGAAGTGGGTGTAGTAGGTTGGGCTGGAGTGATGTGGGGTGGGGTGGTGTGGAGTGGGATGTCTGGAGTGGTGATGGGTGGAGGTGAGTGAAGTGTTGTGGGGATGGTGGGCGTGGTCTGGGTTGGAGTGGTGAGGGGAGGCATAATGTGTGTGAGGGTGTGGTGGTGTGGGACAGTATGAGGTAGAGTTGTGTGGAGTGATGCGGTGTAGAATGTAGTGGAGTTGAGCGTTGTAGATTTGAAAGTGTCTGGAGTGAAGTGGTGTGGGGGTGGGGAGGAGTAGGATTGTGTGGGTTGTGTGGAGTGGTGGGGTAGAGTAGAGTAGTGTGTTTTGGGGTGGTGTAGGGTGGCCTGGAGTAGGGTGTGTGTGGGGGTTGGGCAGAAGTGGTATAGAGTGGGGTGGTATTTAGTGATGTGTATGGAGTGGTGCATTATGGGGTGGTGTTGAGTGGTGTGGGATGGGCTGGAGTTGCATGGGCTGGTGTGGTGTGTAGTGGATGGTCTGGAATGGTGTGGGTTAGTGTTGCATGGAGTGGGATGTCTGCAGTGGTCATGGATGGATTTGAGTGAAGTATTGTGGGATGGTGGGGTTTGGTGTGGGTTGGAGTGGTGATGGGAGACCTAATGTGTATTATGGAGTGGTGGTATGGGATGTATGAGGTACAGTTGTGTGGAGTGATGTGGTGTGGGATGTAGTGGAGTTGAGTGGTGTAGAATGGTGTGCTGCTAAATGGTCTGGAGGGGAATGGTGTGGGGTGGTTTGGGTGGGGTGGAACATGTGTTGTAATATAAGGTTGTTGGGTAGAGTGGGGAGGCATAGAATGGTGTGTGTAGAGTGTAGTGGGTGGAGTGGTGTGATTTGGAATGGTGTGACTTTAAATGGGATGGTCTACAGTGATGTGGAGTGAGATGTCTGGAGCGGAGTGGTGTGGGTTGCAGTTGAACAGAGTTTAGTGAAGTTGCGAGTGGTGGAGTAGTATGGTGGGTTTGTGTAGTGTGGGTTGGAGTGGTGTGGGTGGAGTGGGGTGGCTTACTGTGATGTGCTGAAGAGTGGTGTTCTATGGGGTGGGGTGGTGAGAATTGGTTGGTTTGGTCTAGAGTGATGTGGGTTTATGTAGTGGTGTAGAGTAGAGTGGGGTCAGGTTGTGTAGTGTGACATGGATTGGGGAGGGTGTTTGTGCTGTGAGGGGGTGTTGGATTGTGTCTAGTTGGGTGGGTGTGGGGCAGTGTTGGCTGGTGTGGAGTGAGGCATAGTTGAGTGGTGTGGAGTGTGAGGATGTGGAGTGGCAATAAGCAAAGTGGTGTAGAATTGAACAGACTGTTGTGGTGTGGGGTGGGATATCTGTGGTGATGTGCAGTGAGATGGCCAGGAATGGTGTGGGGTAGATTAGTGTGTAGCAAACTTATGTGGGGTAGAGTGGAATGAAGTGGTGTTGGATTCCGGGGTGTGGGATGGTATTGTGCGAGTTGGAATGGTGTGGAGTGGTTAGTGAATCTGTGATGAGATGTTGGGTGTAGTGGTGTGGGTGGTGTTTGGTCAAGTGGGGTGGAGTGTCATGAAGTGGTGTAAAGTGGTGTGGTGTAGAGTGGTATGGAATGGTTTGGGGTGGTGTGGGGTGAAGTGATGTGGGCTTGGATGGTCAGGATTGGAGTGGTGTGGATCGTTGAGGAAAGGGGGGTGTACAGTGGGGTGGGGTTGAATGGCTGTAGAATAGTGATGTGTAGGATGGTGTGGTGTTGAATAGAGTGATGTGGGGTGGAGTGTGGTGATGTGAAGTGGAGTGATGTTTGTTGGAGTAGAGTAGTCTGGGGTGGAGTGGTGTGGGTTGGGGAGGGAAAGACTGATGTGGGGTGGAGTGGGGAAGTGGTATAGAGTGGTGTAGAGTAGTGTGTTATGTTATGTTATGCCGAAGGTATGAAGCACAACCTTTCACCAATAAAGCATCATGGTGCTATTGGACTAAGAGAAGAGCAGCTAAAAGAACCAGAGAAAAGAAAATCTGAAAAGGAGAGTCTTGAGTTGACGAAACAACAGATGGTTATCAGTCATGCGAAGGGAATGAGGCAGGTTGTTCCAAAGGATTGCTGCAGTCACGAGAAGGCCCTTCCTCCCACCCGCGAGTGCTTGAACCTAGGCACTTGCACGAGGTAAGCATGCTCTGATCTTAATGCACATGTGGGTATATAAGGATGGAACTTCTCCTGAAGGAACTCTGCACCCACTCCATAAAAAGCATGGTGGACGATGCAGAAAGCCTTAAACTCAATCTGGTGAGCCACCAGCAGCCATTGTAGATGGCGAACAACTGGTGAGATGGAGGCACCCAGAGGGGTGCCGGTAGCAGCCCTGGCTGGAGAATTCTGAAGCCCCTGGAGCCTGTTAAGGAGATAGAGAAGCTGAGCTAGATGTAGAGCATTACAATAGTCAAGCATTCCAAAGATGCAGCATGTTATCACTGAAACAAGAAGATGCGCTGGCAAGAAAGGAAGAACCTTCTGGAGGATTTTAAGTTTAAAATAACCATTTTTGCAGACCATGCTGACCTGGGCTTCTGCTGAAAGAGACACAGAGACTTTACAGGCGATGTCCGTCACCACTGCAAAAGGGGTCGGAAGGGGGCCCAAGGAAGTGGGCCATAATGCCTGTGTCCAGTAAGAAATTGATGAAGGTGGCACGACCACCAAAAATCTGTTTTGCCAGAATTCAGCTTCAGACAGTTTTGATTCATCCAGCTACCCACAGACTCCAGGCAGCGGTGCAGACGAGCAGCTGCGTCTCCTGCTGCCAGATCGAGACACACAACAATTTGGGTATCATCAGCATAAGAGTAGCAAAGGAAACTGTGGCACTGGATAAGCTTGGCCAAAGGCTGAATGTAGACATCAAATAGAATAGGAGAAATAGCAGACCCCTGGGCTACCTCACAAGTGATAGAAATAGGATCAGATTGAAAAGGACAGTGAGACAGTGACTGTGGATTCAAACCAGGACAAGACTAAGCCAGAGATACCAGCACTTGCCAGTCGAAGAAGCAGAGTGCAGTGGTCAGTGGTGTAGAAGGCCGCCGAAAGATCTAAAAGAATCAGTGCCTACACCCCACCCTGATCAGACAGATGAGTAAGATCATCCACAACTGAGACAAGCACTGACTCAGTACCTCACCCCGGTCTGAAGCCAGATTGAAATGAGTCAACAAAATAAGTCTTTTCCAAGAAGGAAGAGAGAAAGGGAAAGACCAGTGATTCCAAAAGCTTCATAAGAAAAGGTAGTAGGGAAAATGGGCAATAGCAAGCGGAAAGTGTGTGATACAAAGTTGAGTTTTTTAATAGTGTGATCACCAAGGCGTGTTTAAGAATAGCTGTGAAGAAAACTGACGAAAATGATTGTTTGACTACACCAGTCATGGCAGGAGGAATGGCCGCAATGACAGTTTTCATGGTGGAGAGAGGAATAGAGTTCTTTGGCATGGCTGACCTCATCTTTTGCGTAGCATTTATGATATCCACCAGAGAAAAAAGTGGGAAAGTTGGCCAGGAGGACAACTCATCTCTATTTGGAGAGAGGTCAACTTGAACAGGAGCAGACCCAGTAGAAAAGGCAATCTTCTGGCAAATGGTCAGAATTTTATCCAGAAAGTAGTTAGAAAGAGAGTCACATAAGGCTTGTGAGGAGAGGGGGCACATGCATCCTCAGTAGACAAGGAAGACAGAGAGAGTCTTGACAATCTGAAAGAGCTCCTTGGGCTGATTCAGAGTGGCTTCCACATGCTTATTGAAATGAAAGAGTTTTGCCTCAAAAATCGCTGTATGATAGGGTTGCAAGTGAACTACGAAATAGAGCTCTCAAATCGGCACATAACCCGCTCAGCCTGCCTGTAGAGGAGCCTAAGTTCAGCCACAGGAGAGGTGAACCAGGACTCTGCTGGGCAAGAGCACGGGAACGAGGGCCTCAAAGGGGCTACATTATTGACTGAAAGAGTAAATATCTCAGAAAGGCCTTCCAGGTCCATGTCAACTTTTGACAAACATGGGTCGGCAATCTGAGCCGAAATCTCAGAAGAATGAGTCAAGTGCCAATTGCACCAAGGCAGGCCTTGAGTAGGCCTGGTACCACGAGTCACTGTAGTATTAATAGTAAAAGATACCAAAAAGTGGTCAGTCCAGAGAACAGGAAGGGAAGGGAAAATGGTGATAGAAGTAGTAGCAGCGAAGATTAAATCAAGAGTGTTGCCAAGGTTGTGAGTAGGCTGGAAAACCAGCTGGGGGAAGCCTAAATCATCCATGGCAGCTAAAAAGCTCAAGGTGGGGCAATTGTTAGGGTCATTCAGATGTAAGTTAAAATATCAATCATGAAAATATTAGCAAACCATAATTTTAAATCAGACAATAGCTCAGTTAAGGCCAGAGGAAAGGAGGAATCAAACGTAGGATGACAGTAAACTATAAGCACATGAAAGTTCTGTGAAGCTGATAAGACTAAGTGTTTCAATATGGCCTTCATATTGAGAGTGTGACCAAAAGGCACTATCACACATTTAAATGAAGACTGATAAATAACTGCAAGACCACCACCAGCCCACAGGGAACCTCTATGCTGACAAAGAATTTTATAATTAGCCAGAAGAGCTTGCAATCTGTCTGGACCAGATGAATCATTGAGCAACTTTTCAGTAAAAAAAAAAAAAACACATCAGGCTGGTGTTCATGCAGCGTCTCATAGCATCCAATAGGGTGGGCTGATAGAGACCATTAGCCAGGAGACAGTTCAACTTCTGAGGCTCATAATAGGGTTCTCCAAGCAGCTCGCAGATTCCACAGAGAAAGATTCTGGGAAACTGGTATTTATGGGTGCTAGTGCCAATAACTCCATCCTGCAGTGGTACTTGCCCTGATTATCAATGGAAGTGGCAGCATGGGTCCATGGCACGTACAAGACCCGCTGCGCTCGTCTGCTGTGCTACCTTGACCACCAGCATATAAGTGCCAGCAGGAGGATCACGTGACTGCTGGAGTGGCAGCCACGAAAGAAAGACTGCTGCGACCAGCAGTAGGTAATCCAAGGCTCCATCGGAGCAATTGAGAGCCCTAACTAAAATAAAATATAAAACACACAGGAGGTTTGGGTGTAAGGAGAATATACACAGTAAAATACAATCATTCTTAAAAACAGAGTGGCGAACAGCAGAGCTGCAGCTACTTCCTCTAACGGAGCATGGCCATCATAGCTCTCAACCATTTGTGTTGCAAAAGCGGGTGAAATCACCCGATTTTGTTTTTGGCGGGTGAGACGCCCATTGGAATGAATAGGGCATGTAGGGGGCTTGGCGGGTCAGTCAGCCCTTTACAAGGCGGGTGACACCCGCCAAAAGCGTGTGAGTTGAGAGCTACCCCAAGATAAAGCTCAGTCTAGCTGCACACATAATGCCCCCCCCCCATATTCACTTACCTTGCAATCACCTCTGCCACTAGAATGCAACTATCCCCACAATAAGATCTGGCCAAGCTGCACACATAATATCCCCCCTGCTTATAACTTACATATCTCACACATCAGTGTTGAGAGGCAGATGAATACACCATGCCTAGCTTCTGCCCCACCCCCGGCCCAATGTCACACAGGTGAGAAACATTACTCACTAAGCCAACAGTACCACACTTATACCAGGCAGGTGCAGCAAGACATAGAGACAATTTAAGCTGAAGATGGCAAAAGTAATCAAACTAACATTATAATCTTACATATGCTTGCATTAGGCACAAAGCAAATATGCACTCAACATGAAGAACACGTGCAATAGGTAATATATGCATTTATACGTGAAGAATACTAACATAGTCTGTCAGGGGTCCTCCAAGACAAGTAACAACTGGAACAACAAAGTAATCCAAAAAAGAGCGTATTCCAAGCAGGAAGTAACGTAATTTATTGAGGCCCTGAACGCAGCTGGGAAAGCACGGTTCAAACAGCCCTGTGGAATGAACTTAGTGAAGTGTACTATGAACACTGCCTACAGCGAGCAACATTTTTATACACAAATGATATCATTTGCATACACACAGTCCAAATTCTTTTTTAAACATCTTATAAAAGCTGATTGGTGGGACTACGCCAGTCCCCTTTATCCAGGCATACATCAAATGATTGTAATTGCGTCATGCCATGATGGCCCACATTATCAAACGCCACCCATCATGACGTCACAAACCTTCCCACACCACCCCACAATTACGTTTCAAAGCATTAAATGATTGTGCTGACCACTGGAACTTTATTCATCTGCC
Source organism: Ambystoma mexicanum (assembly GCF_040938575.1). Lineage (NCBI taxonomy): Eukaryota > Metazoa > Chordata > Amphibia > Caudata > Ambystomatidae > Ambystoma > Ambystoma mexicanum. The sequence continues at coordinate 490,814,617 of NC_090933.1, read as the reverse complement.
ATTGGTTGACAGCCATCAAACATCCTGAGCTTGGAAAAGGGGAGACATTCACATGGCATCTGACCAATGAGGTGCCCCGCGGAAATCAGCAAGGACATAAAATACTGTTGCACCCTGGGGACACCAAAACCTCTCCTTGTGATTGGTTCCCCATCACTCTTTACTTCACCCCACAGGACTCTTCCCAGGATCATTTGCCAAGGGCCAATTTGAAATGGCGCACCTCACTGTGGTTGGATTTTATTTGACAGCCTTTAACTTCGAATTCCCTAGAAATTCTCTGCGAGCACCAAGGTGCCTGGCTGGCTGGCCTCAAAAATATGCACTTGTCCCATTCCCCAGTGGCTACATTCTCCTGGGAACTCTCAACTTGCAACATTTCTCTTACACTCTGCTGTAGCTAAATGCTCGCGAAATTCATGTTTACCCCGGTCATGAGGCCTGTGGCTGTGAAAAGACAAATGTTTTACTGATCTGAGGCCTATACTCCAAAATGGCCATTATATTGTTCCTACCGGGCAACACTACCATTTCTACCCACTACCTCTGCCCCTTATCCTTATCCCCTGCCTGTCCCTCTCCCCATGCCCCACTCTAAGCCCCCAATCCCACTCTTCCCTACAGACATCTCTGGCTGCACCTGTGCATAAATTACTCAGCGCAGTGGCCATGGATGTCCTTACCCCAAGGAGTGTCCCCACGCCTTCCGTGCTGCGGCCCCTCATCAGTCAATTAATTGATAAGTGCGCACCCTTTGGAAGGACTGAATTTGCACCCTAACCACAATAGCATCCACTAAATATGAAAAGCACTATCATAACCGATGTATACGCTGAATGCAACTTGAAAGACATGTGAATACAGCTCACTAACAGAAAAACAAGTATTATGGGGCAGCCATCTTCTCCAAAATGGAAGCTGTGCAACGCTTTTATATAAATAAAGGCCCCAAGAACTCTAGAGAACTCAAAATACTAATTTAACAGAAATAGAGATCCGTGCAGAGCTCAGATAGTAGCTAACAACCCACGCCAAGGTTACAGTTAAATAAGGAAGGATAGGAACGGCAGAGAGAAAGTACGAGATAGCAATTCCCAGGATGCAAGCAGTACACTCCCAGATTAATTGAGAGTGCAGCAAGCCTTTGTTAGTCATGTGCAGTCAAACTGTAAGCCAAAAGACTCCATTAAGGATAACTCAAGAGTGTCTCCAGTGGCAAAGAAAAACATGACACTTACATTAAAATTAGCTAAATTCTCAACACAGGATAAATCTATTCCCAACACTGTCCCATTACACGTGACCTGTAATTGGAGAACACTGTATATTCATTGAAAGAGAATACAGATGGGACACCTGTCGTGCTCCCTACACATACAGACATGAGACATGGCACAAGGCCAAGTACAAAGAGAAAACACTGGCTCATGGCCTAGGAATAAGGGATGGCAACTTTTTAACTTGGAAGAAAAGCAATCTGTGAACGTCTTGTTGGGGAGATTTATCACTGTTATGCATCATCCCCTCTCCTAGTGAGACCCCCAGCACGTTTTGATGGACTTCTGGACCTTTTTCTATCAATCCTGAATGAGTGGAGCCGGTTTCCACTCATTCATTCTTGTGGGCTCTGTCTTTTGGAACTCTGTTCTCTGTGTTTTACTTTCTCTATGGAGTCTACTTTACTACATATCTGTGTTAAGGCGTCTGTATTTTACTTTTGCAGCACATAGCTCACTATGGGCAGTGTTGCTGTGAGTCCTTTGGGTTCTCCCTTGAGATTCACTCGATATCCTAGAGTAACTAGAGTTCTTAAGGATAGAGAGATATGTTGTATCTCTCCTAAAACGTCATAGTCTGTGAGATTGCCACACACCACCTTATGTGGAGTGCCAAGGTGATACTTAGTATCCCCCTTCTCTCTGTTCCTGTGACATTTCGGTCACATGGACAACTTTCTAATTATGGATGGTGGCAGTGGATGTGTTCTGCCAACTATTGTATGAATTTTCTAACGCAGGATATGTCCATAGCCCTGGTAGTGCACAGTGAGTTCACCCAAGTACTTGGTGGCTCCTTTCTTTTTTTGCCATTTCTAGCATGGTTGATCTTTGTCAGCCCTTCCTCTAGCATCCTGGGAGGGGGAGACCTGTGTGTGTGTTTTGCCTTTGGTAGGAACGCTTGAGTGTCCCCGTCTAGGCTCCAGTGTACCTGGGCAGGCAAGAAGTAGGGGAGGAGTTATTCACTCCCCTGTTCTTTGCCTGCCAGAGTGCCTGAATGGAACCAGCTATAACTGGGGTCTGGCTGTCCTGATTGGACAGCCACCCTCCCCTTTCTGTAAATTACTGAGAGAGATGGCAGAGGGGTGTGTGCTGAAATTGTATAAAAATGTGAGGTTCCTGAAGGGAAAGTCAAGTCAACCACTGGAAACTGAAGTAACCTAAGAAAAAGATGACCAGAGATGCCTGCAGACACTTTGCAATACCGTGAAGTGACCAATGCTGTCCTGACCCTGTTTTCTATGCAACAGAGGAACTCCGAAGAGGATGATTCCTTCCCTTTGACTGGTGGTAACAACCAGTCCTAAGACACACTTTAATCAGAGCCATCTCCTGAGGTACTGTGCATCTTCAGAGCTTTGGAACGCTAATACCAGGGGACCTCCAACCCAATTGAAGTGCATCATCATGGAACGGCCAAAACCATCCAAGTCTTTGCTGAGCTCAAGGTGAACCTCCTGAGACACAATCCAACCTGTCACAGTCCCATCACCAGAATGCAGGATTTCAGAAACCGAAGAAGATTGTCCGGGTGAATTGCATCCTTTGTTGGTGCTGAAGAAAAGGTGCCAAAACCGCAGAGTGGCCAGAGAAGTTGCTGAAATCCATGCCAGACATCCTCCCTCGAGGCTGCTGCTGAGAGATCACATCCATGGTCCTGCATTTCTTCACCAGATCAAGGAACCTGGTGGTTGGGTCCAGCACTGCCCCATCGAGGAGGATCCAGCCACAAACATTTCTTTAAACCAAAGGACTGTGGGGAAAAAGGTAGTGCTTACCTTAATCTAAAATGTCGCTACAGAGCATTGGAGTGCATGTCCAGGGTACCCCTCTCTTACCTCCAACCCAAGCTGCTACTTTTGTCCCTTTAGCAAGTCTATTAACAGGGTCTCCAACATTGGTTGTATCTTCCTGAATCTTAGAGACTAGAGATTGTAACATATCCACTGTTCTGCTGTTTGTCAAGACTTTGAGCCCTCTCCAAACTGCCTATAGCTAGGGTTGCCTTTTCAACTTAAAAGGCCTTGCTGTACAAAGAAACTGTCTCTAGAAACCTAAGTCCTATTAGTATTATACTAACCAATGTTTTCCTTCCTTATGTGGTTTCGCAGAGTAAATGTACTTACCATGTTTCTTCTAAGTTTTGCAAGTGCTTGTTGTTATCGATAACATGATAGCCCTTTCATTGTTGACAAAAGCTGTAACAATTGTAACTGTGAGCAACTACAAACTAAGCAGTGGCCTTTGAAAAGTATTCTTCAGTATTCCTAAGTGTTTTGGTTTAATATGTTGAGTATTTAAAGGTCATTCTTGTTTATATTAAAATATAGATGTATTATATTTAAAGTGTTTCTTTGATGTGCATTACTAACTAGGTTCAGTGTACTTACCTACAGCTCACATCTTCCTCTTATGATAAGCCTGACTGCTCTGCATTCTACCAAGGTTCCATGAGTAGTAGGTAGTAGAGACTGATACTAAGAGTAGGGGATATCTACAAACCACTCAGATAGTTTTGTATAGTGCTACCTTCCAGAGGACTCCCCCAACACCTCTCTGCCCCCTACTCCCTGTGCGTTTCATGTCTTGACAACCTGTCAATTGTACAAGGCTGGTTAGCAGACAGCCAATCTATCAGAGTCCCTGGTGTTATGCTGCTCATCAAGTTATGTGCCAACCAACCTCATGTCGTAGAAATGACATAATTCAACCTTTATCAATATAGGGTGTGTCTAAGGAGGAGCCATCAGACAAATGTAACCCAATTAAATGTTTGAACGCTATAGAGTGTCTATGTTGCCATCACCACTAACCAATCCCGTTTCCCTGTAGGTTTTTATAAACTGATAAAATATCATGGTGTCATTTATGACAAAATTGTACTACTTAAATCATTGTTTGTAATGGATGCGCCGAGATTGGCAATCTTTTAATGCTTGTATGCAGTCCCTGCTTTATATGACTAATAAGAAAGCTGGATTTTGCCTCACATTTCATCTACTTCGTCTTCGAGTCCGGTTTGGGTTGACTCCAGGTGTTCTGGGTTATTAGGGACTTTGTTTGGGGCGTCTTAACATCAGCACTGCCGCTAGAATGCAGCTATCTCCATGACAAAATTCGACCTAGCCACACACATAACGTCCCTTGGCTCACATTTTCTGCACATCACCTCTGCCACTGGAATGCAGCTTCCCCATGATAAAGCACTGCCTAGCTGCACACAAAATGCCTCTGCCTCTCCTATACCTTTGCACAACACCTCTGCCGTTAGAATGCAGCTATCCTCCCACGATAAAATGGAGTCTAGCTGCACACATAACATCTCTCTCGCATACTGTTCAGCCTGACTTAACAGCACCCACCCACCTTCCTACTCAACATGGGTGACCACCTACTCAGCCACTCCGAAATACCTTTCAACTGGTCAAAATGCACACAAGCATTATACAACTCTTTGATACATTTCCCATACTTGGACTCCGGTCCTCCAAGGGCGTTCAACCTACAGTGCCTTGCGACCATACCAATGGTGAAAGGTTTTATACAAATGGCCATTACATTACCTCAGGGAAGTTCCAAATCAATGTTTTTTTTTTTTAATGCAAGGCTTTACCACTTTTGTACAATGTTATGCTTTGTGGACAAGTAGACCGAGCGTGGTCTACTTGAATGTAGCGGCACACTGCGTGACCTTCTCTTCCCCTGCCAGAAAAGAGGAGTCTGGTTCACTGAGTAATCCTAAAGGACAGCAAGTTCATACAGTGCTGTACCAGGCCACATTGTATATTCAAGAATTTGAAAGAAGAAGCGGCAGGGGAGTTGACATCTGGGAGAAAGTGGAGGAGGTGGTAGCTTAGTGGCTAAGACCAGGACGCCTGCATCTGGGCTTTGCTTGTGATGACAATGGGTTGCATATCCTTGCTGCCCTCCAAATTGCCAAAACCATCCATGATCCTTGCTTTGCACGTGTCTTTGGGGTTTGCATCAGCAATTGCCAGCCTCATAAGCACATGATTTCAGTGGCCTACATTTCAGTGAATGTACATGAAATGTGCTGCACCATTTGCAACTCCACTACATGTTGCCACAGCACAATACCACCCACTGGAATTCTAATTTGCACATGATGGACCGGCTAATTGAATAATGGTATGCCATCACAGATAATTGCTACAGTTGTAGATGAGCTTTATAAGGTATATTCTTGTATACAAAAAAAAAAAACAAAGCGCATACAGTATGTTTTTTCATCTGTTGTTTTACCCCTTTCGGTGTAATTTGTTCTGAAGGATAGTGGTCTTTTTCTGCACTTTATTCGCCGGGAGAGCTTTTTCTAAGACAAAAACACAACTGCTGGTTTATCTGCTATTTTTCAGCTTAGTTAGAATTACTAAGTGATGTGAAAAGAAGAAAATATGGCAAAAATATAGTGTCTCAGGTGTGAAATCTGAATGGTGATGGCTGAATGGCTAGAAGCGGTGTCAGTCCTGGGTTAGATAAGAGTCCTATGCGAGGAAGAGCAGATGACATCTGAAAAGGCTTGTAGTACTATTAAATTGCACATGTTAGCTTGAGAGTCCAGTTTATACATGTAAGGGTGGATTAAACATATGCTCCATACATTGTTATGGTGGTAATAGTACAGACAGGGCTTGTGTCCTAAATAAACAATCATTGCCAATGCCAACAGTTTGGACTTTTGTGTAGGCATGGGAAAGGCAAATGGCAGGCAGTGCCGTATGGTATTAACTGACCATTGATTGTAGCAGGCACACATTGTTACGAGTACCTGGGCATCTAATGGCAGTGCCTGGGAAATGCCTAATACTAATAAACAAGCCGAAACTGTTGACTTTGCCAATGCTTCTTGAATCTCGAAAGTGCATCAGCATTTCATCTTCAAAAATGATGAAATAGCTGACAACATAGCCAACACTGTCATTTAAAGAGCATTTAATCGGAACAAGAGTTGTATAAAATACAAAGCTATCATTATTATGATGATTTTATGAAAAGCCTGATGCTTGAGTCATGTTTTAATAAAATGAGGTCATGTTGACTGCATAGATCATAAAGCCACCCAAAGGTCCCCTGTACGTAGTTACAGTTTTACTCCAACAGATGTTCTGTTCAGAGCTGCAGTTCTTAAAAAGGTCCTTAAATTGTGTATGAGGGGAGAAGTGAGTACTGTACCCCCACTGCCATGTTTGGAACAATGCACCAAGCATGCTTGATGATTATGGCACGTCTTCAGCATGAAATGTCCACAATGTGCTAGAACACGTTTAGACGCATAGGATGTCACTTTCTATGATCTAAGCATTCCTCAGGGAAATGCCAAGCAACCACACCTAACGTTATAAATAGAACCTTCATCATCTAACTGGCAGGTTAGAAACTCACCAGGGTGAGAATGAAAGCTGACACATTAGACGCCTTAGTATAATGTCCTGAGCTGTGACTCAAAGAAGGTTAGAATGTCTGCGCCGAAAAAAACTCCCCGCTTTGTAAAAACAATATATAGCGATCTGTGTCTTAATAATTTCGAAATGTGCGTGATTTGTGCGTTTTAAACACTATCTCAGTGAACTTCTTAACGTTAGATTGTTTCATGTGTTGGGTGTGGCAAGCAACATGCCCCATGACGAAATGAGCAAGAATTGTTGAATCTGGACTTGAGGACGAGCCTAGTCTAAACCCCCAAAAACACTACCATTGGTCACAATCCAGGCTTAATATCGGGTTCTTTTCTTTCTTGTAAGAACCCCCTCACATATTAAGCATAATTAAAATTAGACTTGTTTTCCCTTGACCTAGGCTGTGTCTAATTTCCGAAGGCCTGCTGGCATGACTGGAAAGAGAAAGAAGACTGCCGCTTGCTCTAGGCCGTCATCAAGCACTTTTCCAATGCACGTATTTCCTTGGGGAGATATTATGCTGATCTACTTTCTAAAGCCAGCTGTATTTCCCAAGAACGATTTGTTATAGTCAAATAACATCTCTGCTAGCTTACAACTTTTCTGGAAAAGTGAAGATTTAACTTTGTTTTTTTATGACAAATTGGTCACCATTTGCCATGATAAATGCAATGCTCTGAAGAATTTGTTATTTTCTCCTGCCATCTACTTACATCAGGGATTTGAAAACGTTGGCTCTCCAGATGCTTTAGACAATGGGCCTCATTACAAGTGTGCCGGTCCAGTAACAATGGTGCCGGTAAGTCTACCGGCACCGATGTTACCGGACCAGCACACTATGGGTCTGCCTGCCGGAGTTGCTGTGCCCGGCAGGTGTGAACCTGCCGGGCACAGCGGCCCCGCTAGGCAGACCGTAACCGAAGCACCGGCACAGTTAATAACAGTGCCGGTGCTTCCGTGGTCCCCACTCCCATAGAGTCCTATTGTACTCTATGGGAATGGGGATTAACAGAATTACCGGCGCCTGACTTTCCGGTCACCAGGGTTGTAACACCCCAGTGCTACCGGGAAATCAAGCGCCGGTAATTTTTTCGGGTCTGGTGGCAACCAGTTACCATCAGACCTGTAATGAGGCGCAATGACTCCCGCAATTCCATCTCCAATTGCCTGCATCTAGGTGATAAGAGGTCTTACACGATTTACATATTAAAACTTGAGAACATTCACAGATAAAGCTGCGAGTGAACATTTTTCAAAGTTGGTTGTGAGGCATCCATTTCTTAGGTTAGCACAAACATTAATGATAAGATGTAGGCTATAAATAACAACATAATTCTATGCTACAAATGTTTGATGTTTTTAATGGTACTAGGTCCATAGAACATTGAAATGGCGACGTTTCTCCACGCAAGACAAGGGTTAGCACAGTTAGGTGATCTTCCATTGCAGGCAATGTAGTCTTCTCTTTAAAGGCTGGATGTTGTGTTACTTAACAGTATACCTCCAACAATCTCAGTGATTGACTTAACTCTCCTAACCACTTGATTACCTTATCATTATGGTGCATGGGATGTACATCAAATTCTTTGTGTAATTTCACATTTTAAATTCTATTCAGAATCCCTACAACCTGTCGATTTTGAAAATCATTCACTAATGGATGCCTCAGTGATTCACATTTTCAGCACCTTTTGGACAACTTCCTTGATGACTGAGGAGCAGCCTTCAGGGAGTTGATAAGGACCGTTGTGTATCGCCAAAGGACTTTTGCGTATCACCACATCTGAATGGGATTGAATCCTATAGTGTATAAAAAGGACATGCCCAGGTTGGTCAGAAAAAGAAATAGTGAAATTAAGCCAACCACATTTCTATTCTTGTCTCTGGATTCCATTTACATTGTCGGGGAGATTGTGTATAGCTATCACTTCCCGCGCTAGCCTCCAAAAACAATGTCTTCTTCCTAACTACTTATGAATGTCTTGTATTTTCCAGGCCAGTTCCACTGCAGCAGGTTTGAGGGCACAGGGGGGCACAGCAGCAAGACAACCTCTTGAAATTAACATGCATACCCAAATGCAGTCGACCAGTCCATAATGTCATTCTTCTCATCATATACACTAAGCAGATCTTTAGGAAACAGTGGATGAGAGGAGGACCCAGACCCATGTCCAGACCCTTTGGACAAGCCATTTGAAACCTGAAGCTTGGCCATTCCCAATTAGTGATCCCTGTCCTTCTGTTTTTCTGCCTGCTCAACTTTCAGCTTTGCCATGTTAAACGCAATCTCTTTCTGCTTAAACAGCAGTTCCTGCTTCTTGAATTCAAGCATGGCATCAGCATCATAGCTGGCAGAGGAAACTTGGGACAGCACATCATCCCTGTCATCATGGGCACCATGGACAACTGCAGCGACAGATCTGTCAGATCTGTCAGTGAGAGCAGCCCCACCACCTTCCGCACTTTCATCTGTGGTAATGGCATTGAGTTGCATCTCTTGCCAATCCATGATCCTTTGGATAATTTAATTATTTGTACCTTGAGCAGGCAAGCCTCTCTCAGTACACATAATTCTCAATGTTTCTGACTTTGAAGCATTCAATGATTTGTTGGTGATTGTTTCCATATTCTAAGATAGGTTGTTACCCTTTACTGTTACTTTGCTACTAAGGTACCTATGTGTCCTGGCTAAGTGTAATCTGAGTACCTTTACCAGTGCGTAACACTGGGTACCTTCGATCGTATCCCACCGCTGTACACCAATTTTTAAAGATGGATTTCAGAACTCTGACCTGGTGGGCAGAGGTTCAGAAGGCCAGCCTAGTTTCTTGGAACAGGGTAACCTTCTGGACAAGCTAGACCAATCAAGGTAGAATTGGGAGCGATCAAGACAAGGTCTCATGAGGGGTGAGAGTGATTGAAAGCCTGTAATGAGCACACACAGTAAACAACACTACAAATTACTCTCAGTCAGGTGTATATATCAAAAATATATATACATTTATTAAAGGCCTTTTAAATGAAACACAAAGCAAATATCAGCAGTGACAACTAAACCAACACAACACTACTATCAAACATATATACAGTAACAAATGGACTGAAGAAACAGTGCACAGTAAGGGTCCACAACCTGTGAAGAAAGGGAGCAAACAGTGCAAACATTTAGGCAGTTCTTCACTTATCAGACCCTAACTAAGAGGCAGTCCAGTCCCTGTGATGAATGGAGCCTTGTGCTCAAAAGTACTTTCAGTGCTGATGCACGCAATCATGCAGTTTAGCCAAAACGTGGTCTTTTGCAGGGGCTGTAGCGGCGGGTGAAGCAGTGAGAATAAGTTCCCACTATTCGAGGTGGGTCTTCCCAAGAGGGCACAACAGGATTCAAGAGTTGGGAATAGCTTGGTAGAACATGTTACCTCGATAAAGAAGAGTGGCCCTCAGGGGACACTCGTGCATGAAAATGGATGGAAGCACCAGGGGCCACCGGTAAGGGTTGCAGGTAATCACCGACCATTGGCACACTCTAGACCAAACCTCTGCAGTCGAGTCCACTTCAGTTGTGGGTTTGAATACTGTAGTGGTGTGATTCTGTGACTTTCAGCGGCTGCGTTCCAGGGATGATTACATGGCGGGACAGTGTTGATTTCTCTGCTCCTGATGAAGGGCCAATTCCACTGCAGCAGGTCTGAGGGAACAGGGGGGCAAGGCACCCACAATGTTTGATACTACAGCTGGGGGACACAGTGACCGCGTATGCTCGTGTTCAGGCGTACTCTCCTAATTCCAGACTTAGGAATGCTAGGTGTATGAAATTCGATGGGAAAGTGCCTTATACCCAGAGTTTAGAGTCTTCACATGCTCAAGTGTCAACTCAAGACGGCAGCAGCTCGAGGGCAAAGGTCCCATGCAAGCTGGTCAGTTCACAAAACGGTCCAGGAACACTTAAAAAAAAAAAGGCTCGCTTACAGGTTACGTTGCAGGTGCCGAGAATGGTTAGTACCACTATTCCAATGTGTCGAAGCACCTTTGCAGACCTTCTAAGTTCGATCAGAAACAGTGGGTCCAACCAAACGACAGTCGACTCAGGGTGCCAAACCTTTCAGCGGGTCACCAGCTGTTCCTCGGCTCTGCTTCTTTGTTTCAGGATACTTGGTTTCTGTCCTAAATTCGGTGAGAACTCAAGAGATCGACCTGGTATCGGTGTAAGGGGCCTGCTCTTATCCAGAATTTCCTTCACGCCAAAACAAAGAGGATCCAATAAAAGATCTGCTCACATACAGCCATGCCAGATGTGGACCAATCACAGACCAGGGTGGTCCCAGTCATTCCAATCACACCAGACAGGATGTGTATTGTAACTAGACAGTCCAGACCAAATCCTGGAGGCACACACACACAAGGCATGCAGAAGGCTGCGAAAGCTTCGGTTTGCGCGGGAAACTACATGACCAAATATGGGTATTCCCGGGTCTGCTCGACCTGGGGAAGGCAAAGGGACAAGATGGTCGAAGGATAAAACAAAGGACCTTGTGAAATGGCCATTTTGGGGTGAAGCCACTGTCCTGTGCCAAATGTGTTAAACGCGATATGGACCACATGAAAGGGTTACAAAATATATGAAAAATAACAGCTACTACCAGCTCCGTCCTAGGCACATTGGTACTTCTCCCATAAAATCCTTTGAGGGTGTCTAAGGTCTTAAAAATGAAAGGAAGACAGCAGCGCACTGTACTATAAGGTATTTTGCGCACTGTTAACATGTTGCTAAAAACTAGCAACAAAGTGAAAAACTAAAGGAAACAAATTCTCCCAGTACTGACTGTCTTTAAGGGCACTAACAGTTTCCCCATAACAAAGTGAGTGAAAACATAGCGGAGTACCGCATAAGGCTGGGCTCCACTGGCAAAAGTCAGGATAGGATGGTCAGGCAACAGCAAAAGGCTGGGGGGTTCCCAACTGGAGGGAAGATTACACATCAATGGAAATCTTTCCTAACATCGTGCAGTCCTGTTGAACAGGAAGCCCGTTTTCAATGTTGATGACATTCGTCATCAACATAGAAAACGGACGTCCTCTCCAACAAGACTGCACCGTGTTGGGCCACGCTTCTAAAGTACATTTCTTTTTTATTTTGAATAAACACCAATAGCACCCGTGTAGGCAGTTACACGGGTGCTTATGGGGATATGCCCCTCGTTGGCAGACCCATCCTTTAGGTAATGACCTGTCACCCTCGCCAAGGGACAGTCCCTGAGCTTGGACCCTTAATTTGGGCACTGGGCCGTTATCTATAGGGTGGGCCTGCCACCTTGCGGCATATTGACAATCCCAAGATGAAGCTGAAATATGAAGAAGAAAGTCAAATGAGGGAGAAGAGTGGGTGTCATAGCTTTATTCATAGCTAATACAATTGGGGAACAGAAGAGATGGGGACAAAAAATACAATGATGTCGTAGGTTAGTTATGCTAGTGGAGTTAACTCTTTACTTAATGCGAGTTAAGGTAAGTGTAAGTGGGAGGATTCAGACGTACCTTATTGTCATAAGTGAAACTGATCTAGCAGTCTGCAGCCTCTCTGAATGGTAGAGGTTACCTTTATCTTTTCTAATGTTTGTCTGTGCCTGCAGAGGGAAGGAACAGAAAACTGACAAGTGTGCATTTAGGAATTGAAGACAGCAGAGTGGACATGGATTTGCTCTAGAATAAAACAATATAGCTGCACATGCTTGAGATATGTAATCTAATGTGCCAGACCACACGAAGACCCTGACCTCACAGTAAGCTTTCCACAGCACAGGCACAGTGTACCTTTCCACAGCAAAGCTACAAGTGTGTTAAAAAATAAACATTGTCAAGTCCTGAACTGCCCCTTTCCCCCCTTTTCCCCTCCTTCAAGCTCCGTGTACCCGAAGAAAACGAGAGGTTAGCCATCATCAAAGCATAAACATGTCCCCCAACCCCCTTACATCTCTCTTCTAATTTCCCTTGCGTCCAGAGGCAACGTGAAGTCAGCGACATGCTTCATGCTTTTATTGGGGCACAATGAGCAAAACACATTCCCACTCTCAGCATGGCCTAAGAACAGTGTGAGGCCTGCCTCATCCACATACACCTGCATTGCAACTGCATAATGCATGCGCATGATCGGTAAGGCACTGGCAATGAGCTAGGGCAGGGCTAACATGCCTCGCCAAATCTTTCTAATTCAAAGGCTACAATCATTGCAATAATTTGACCCGGTTGTTGCTTTTCATTGCCATATGTTCATCTCTTTCTCTGTTGTGTTGTTTTACATTCCTCTGATGCTGCATGACTAATGATTCGAATTTGAGTTGAACTCCAAAATGCGGCTTTCTTATGTTTTGACATAGAGCAGCGGCCTTACCCTATTATCAGTGGCCGAAGTTTACCAAAAAAGTACGTGGGCTGTCGCTCCAGCCGGGATGGGGTAGGCGGGACTGTGGTGCAACACATGGGTCAATGGGTTGCAGCCAGGACATTTGGATGGCCAAAGGGAGTGCAACAGGCAAAATAGCGAGGCCCCAGTATTGTTTTTTATGTTGTTCTGCCCATCATTCTATCAGTTGTAATATTAATATGGTGTCTCTGTTAAACCAATCACCTCTATGCGCTGACCTTAACACACCTGAAGAGATGCTGCTCCAACAGGGTCACGAGCCTAGACCAACTTGCTCTCTCATAAAAATTATTTGATAATTAATTTCAGAGCTAGGTCCCAAGACTGACACTCTGTTACCGCCTCTGGTCTGAAAGAGAATGCTAGAAATGAAGGGTCTGTGATCCTCCATAGAGCAGAGCTTTCCAATTCTGGGATGTAAAATGCAATGCTATCCTGAAGATAGGCAAGACCAGCCCCATGGATGCATTTGAAGATGAGGAAGACTATTTTAAGCTGAATTCTCCAGTCCTGTGGAAGCCAGAGCAGGTGAGCAATTTGCACATGATCAGTTTTTAATGTCCAGAAAGCATTCATGTTGAGCCACATGATGTCTACTAATAAGCTTCATTGAAGTACCCCTTTGGGGTGCATTACAACAGACCAAGCGACTAATCACTAAGGCTTCTGCTACAGCCGCACACTTGTTCACTGGAATGGACGAATCCCACACAACCACATGAAATTAAAATAGCATGCTTTATTTATCAATTTAATTTATTTAGAGCATTTCTAAAGCGTGCCTTCACTATCAAGGGCATCATGGTGCTAGTGGTAAGAGAGGCTAACTAAACAGACCTGACAGAAACTAAGATACATCTAAACACGTGGTTTAAAAGGAAAAGTCGGCGAAATTACAAATGGTCCTGTGTAGCGCGCATTGTCAGCGGGAGAGAGTTCCATAGCCTAGCCACTACTACCAAAAAAGCATGACCTCCTCCTCTAGATCGCTAGATTCGAGGCACCTGAACCAAGAGCAAGGAGGGGGAACATAAGGGAGACATTTCTCCTGTGCAAACCTAGGGCCCCAGCCTTAGAAGGCCCGGTGCACCAAACAGAGTGACTTAAAATCAACCCGCCTGGCGACAGTCAGCCAGTGCGAAGAGGCCCAGATGGGAGAGGCCGAGGCATGAAAAGGGACCCCTGCAGCCATTCTTGCGGCAATAGTTTGCAGGATCTAAAGGCGGCAGCGAAGTAACTAAAGGAGCTGAGCAAGATACAGTGCATTACAATAGTCCAGGCTACCTGCCACCATCGAAGATATCACTACAGGTTGGAGGTGAGAAGGAAAGGACTTTACCAAGAACCTTAAGTTTAAAAAAGACAGACTGGCACACTGCACTGACCTGCGGCTCAAAGGACAGTGTGGATGAGAGTTTAATGCCTACATTTTTGCACGACCAAAACTTTGTAAATGGCGTAGGTGCATTTTAATGTCGAAGCATTTAACCTAAGATAACAACTTGAAATATTTTCCAAGAATCACAGGGAGAGACGTGATGTGAGGAGGGATTAAGATGAAGCTATCTAGAGTCCATGGAGGCTGAGATATCATCTGTGCTTTGTGAGCGTATGGTTAAGAAGATTTTAGTTTAGCGCTAACTACTGTAGAATTGTAAAATGAACAGGGACGCTTAAACTTCAAACAGAACCATTTGTAAAATGTAGTGGAAAGAGTAACAGTAATAAAAAAAATGAAACAGTGGAACACAGTTCCCATTAGTTCCCACTCACTTCAACCTCTGCCGAGCAATAGTGTAAATATGGTAAAGAAAATTAAATTCATTAAGTCTGATGAAGGAGCCATTTCCTTTCCACAGAAACAGCTGATCCATGATTTGGGTCTCATCTCGGGGCAGTGATATAGGATAAATTAAAATTAAATGGCTTTTTATTTTATAAAACCTGTTGTCTGAATTCACATTTGTATCCTTAAAGCACCTTCATCTACAGAAGCAAATGGTTTTCTGGCAGTTTTCACTATCCGCCTAAGAAACAAATGATTCCCATTGCCTGAACTAAAGTAAATTGCTCACTTGGTGGCATGGAAAGAGGATCTGACTTCTCACTCACACATGCACACACTCTACCGACACGCACTCTCAGATATGCACAGTCACAAACAGCCTCCTCGCTCATAATCTTGCACCATTTCACAAAATAGTCCACTTACCTGAATGCAATGTGGATCTCCGAGGTCTTGCACTTCATGAAGTGGTGGCATGCCACTCTTCTCTCCTGGGCAGATTTTATTACCATCCCTGCCGACGAGTGGACTGGCCTATCACAAGTACCCTCCCTTCACTCCCCACCCAGCCCTGCTTCTGGGGGATTACGATGTAAATGCCCCCAGGCTACTGTTTGCCCCTGGCTTGTGGAGCTTTACACCTCCATCTGGAGACTAACATGTGCTGCAGATGAGCACTGCGGCTCGTTGAGTCAGCCATCCCTAATGTGTGCTCACAGCACAGAGAGACAATGTCCCGGATTGCATGAGTCCACATTAGGGCTCCTGCCACTCATGGCTATTGTCTCCCTGCAGTGGTGGCTGAAATGAGGTGTGGTGCTGCAGCCCCCACATTAATGGGCCAGCTGCCACTTTATTGAGGCCAAATTCGAAACTATCATAAACTGTATAAACACCCTGAAGGAAACATTGCCAATCAGGATTTAGTGCTTCTGGGCAATAATTGCTGGTATAGCCATAGTGACTTCTGTCAGGGGTTGCAACTGCGACTCCTGGTGCCACCCACCTCCCAGCATTCACACCAACCTTGTGGTATTCTCTTACTTTTCCATCGGCTTCTCCTTCCTTCGGAAGACCTCGTCTTTTTCAGTCTCTTCCTCTCCCAGCCCCAGAAATCTCAGAGGGACTTCACTGATGCAGGCACTCAGCATTAGCTGCATGCATTCAAAAAGAAGACTGCCCAAGCGCGCACCAACAATTTGAGTAAATGATTACATGTTAAATTGATAATAAAAGAAAGTCATAAAAAAGTCTGGAGACTCCAAAATCCTTATTCAGGTTTTGCCATTTTAATGTTTCACTTGCTCAACGTGTTTTGGGAAAGGCAATTTATTCAGCAGGAGCAGAGGTTTCACATGTGGACAGGAAGGATGGCTCTGGGACAAGGCGCTCGCCTTGGAAGCAAGACGACGCGATCCCCGGGCCCGTGCTTAGAAAACTTGGTGTATATAAATAAACAATAAGTATAATTATGTCAATAGAGCAACATTGTTTTACCATTGCATACTACAGTAAGAGCCGAGAGCCTTATTATCCATAAACATGTCAACTACTCATTGCATGATAACATTTATAGAGATTAATGAATATGATAATCAGCATAAATAAAAAACAATAAGGATTATACAAAGAATATGAGGTGATCATTATTTAAACATAAGAAATGCCATAAAAAAAGAAGTCTCAGACATATATCGAATCACAATGCCATGAGATAAAGACACATGAAATATTGAATCATATCAGATCAGTTAGGGAACACTCAAAGTAATCATAGAAGTTATTCCAAAAATATTTCAACCAAGGTACGTGATACCGGGGCCAAAAGGAAATTTCATTGAAAGCCAGATTTGTTAAAAAAAAAAGAATAATCAACAAAAAAAAAGAAAACATTTAAGGAACATGTAATGGATCAAAGAACAAAATACAATCCAGGGGCACACATGTGAAGAAACGAGTGCTAAGAGAGATGACAAAACCGAGATGACCTGCATATGGATCAAATCAGTGAAAAGATAGTCTTGACAACTGTGTTGTGGGTTCTAATAGGATAAAAAGGACATCGATAAGAACTGTCAAGTCTTTCTTGTGAAAAAGAAAGTTTCATTAAAAAATAAAATAAAGTCATGCTCATTGGGTATCATGAGGATGCTCACACTTTGTGCACTGTGAAGATGCACTTAACAACGACTAATGCTGCTGGTCTCAGAGATGTAGGCTCCTAATGCCAGGAATCCATCATTCTTACCCCCTCGCCCTATTATTGCGTGCCCGCTATTCCATCAGATGTCCAAGTATTTACATTATCTGCCAGTGAATTGGTAATCCTTCATATGCTCAAATCCTGCGTCCATCCAACCATCATATGCACAGGAACTGGCGGATAGTGCCTAAGTACTCCCCATGTGCCAACCACTGCCTTCGTATATCTGTCACATGCGAATATATGCCCCGTAAATGCCAGCCTATTCCCACCAGTGTCGTCATGTACATGGCACGGCCAGCTTATAACTTCATTGCTGTTTTATGCATGTGGTGTTCATTCATACGCCCTGGCATTGCCAGCACATGCCAAAGTACTTGTGTCATACTATGGTATTACCATTTCAAGTGCATGAAGTGCACTTCAAAGTCATAGGATAGCAATGAGCGTATAGAACACTTTGCAATCATATGATGGCAATATTTGGACATCAGTTTGGCAGTGCATGGCATATGTCCAAATATTTACATTACATGACTGCAAAGTTCACTATATGCACTGTCACTACCATCCTTTGTCATGCTACTACCAGCGTAAGGCTGTTAAGTGACTGCTTCAGTGGCGTAGACAGGGAGGGAGTATAGCCCTCCCCCACACCCACATCTCCTCTGGTGCGCAGTGCACCAGCCAGCCTCCCACTGGCACCCTACTAGCCGCCACCCCTGGCTGCACTACTGTTCTGCTTGCGAAGTGCCACCACATGCCCAGGCCTGAGGCACAGTGGCTCAATAGATAATGTTACATTGCATTTGCCATGCAATGGAAATGGATTAGTCCTTGTAAACTTACAAATCATTAACAACGTTTACATAGTAACTGTTTGCTGAATTCCCCTTGCACGCGTGGAGTTGTGATACTTTTATCATTTAAACAGGCAAAGCGTAAAGGGGATTTTTAAAGTGATGTTTTGGTATAATCAGATCTTACTGCTAACAGACAGTGTACAGACATTTTGAAGCAAAAAAAAAGTGGTGCCTCCTTATGAGTATGGTGGTAATGGTAAAACACAGGGTACTTAAAATACCACCTAAATATAAGTTTTCACCGCCAGAGATGTTTACAGCAAGAGTTACATAGAAAATACTGCATGGGGTTAGCAGCACATATTGACCCCATTGAGTATTGTATATGCACTACATGGCACAAATATCACATTCAATATACATTCTTAATTAGGTGGTATTTTAAAAGTAGGAGGAATTTATTTTTGTTACCTTTACCAGCATACTCATAAGTGGCTCTTAGTCTATTAAGTGTAGTGCTTTTTATTCAGCATACCACAGCCCAGCATTTACAGTTGGTGAGCAAGTGCAAGTGGATCTAGGGGTACCTATGCTAAGCCACACCCACATGTCAATCACTGCTAATCTGTTGGTGCCTTCCTGTTTTGCCACCCTTTTTCCTACTTAAGCAGCCCTCCAGCCTCTTTTCCTTTGCAGCTGGTGAGCAGGTGCAAGTGAATCTAGGTCACATGGCCTGAGCCCACCCACCTTATTAGCCCTGCCTCTTTTCTGCTCTTAACTCTTAGATGGAGGGGTCTCTCTCTCGGGTGTCCGAAGTGAAGGCCAGATGAAGACCAGGGCCATTCCTGTTTGACCTGTTCGGACTGGGAGGACCCAAGGTCCAAACCCCTGCTCCTACAATAGGTAAGTACAGCCGATGTATTTTCTCAGTCTGTCCCCACAGGGCATCCCCACCATCACCATGCAACACCAACGTCATCACCCCTCCTCTCAGGCATGGACTGTGCAGTCGAGCAACCTCACCCACATCAGCCTCAAGCCCATCAGCACCGCCTCACCATCCACAACATGGAAGTTAATACTCGCCAACGTCCGCTCAGCTATCACCTATGCAGCAGATATCGCCGACCTCATCACTACACACTGTCATAAAAGTATTGGGAGTAGCCTGTGCCAGAGTGAAAAGGTGTAAGAGTAGGTGGACACTCAGACATGGGACTACACTTCCCAGAGTTAATTCGTGGAATCCCCTTATAAGTGGCCAGGTTGATCCAGTCAGAGCTTCTGATTAGCACCTGGAGCATGCACGCTGCACCACTGCACGCCGCCACGAGGAGTTGTCTTGTGAATGCTGGTTCAGCATTCTCAGGTGTCGGTAGGAGAAAGCCCGGAGTGCAACGAGGATTCCGCCTGGGCTGCAGTGGCAGTGAATTTCTCGATTGGGAAGCAGACTTTGTGACTGGAGGCGCATGGTGCAGAAGTGCCTCAGCCAAGCGTTCCAGTTAGCCCTGCATATTTCGTCCATGCCCCTGAACTCGTGTGCTGGTTCAGGGGCCTGAGTTAAGAGTTCTGGGAAATTCAAATGAATTATCTAATTTATGTTTAAGAGGCTAATCTTTATGACTTTGGTTTGTTTTTTTCTTTGCAGAAACGGCCATCAAGAAATGCATTGAATTTCCTGGCACACTGTGTCATGCCTAAGCAAATATTAGGCATTTTGATGAACCGGGCAAAATTCTGACATGGGTGCAGTGAGATATTGTGAATGTATATAACTCATAACAGGATGTTGTGAAAAGTGTTTTATGTGGAGAACCAGGACAGGTTCTATGGATACGTTGAGGTTATAAGATTTGCAAACAGATGTTGGGAATATTGTCCGGGAAGGAGTATATGGCAGTGAGATGTGCTGCTAGAAGCTGGCTATAAGAGTCAGTGTTATGCAAAGGTTACAAGGTTAAGAGTCAGAGCTACGTGAGCCACTACAGGAGTACAGTGGCTGGGTTGGAAGTTCTGGAAACAAGATTAAATAAATGTGCCTGAGTTAGGGCTTTACACTGTCCTATGCCATACCCATCCACTTCATATTCCTAACCCTCTTTCTGGTTACCCTCGCTGCCTCCTACCTATACACAGCCTCTTCCTTACCCTCTTCCCCCATTGGTTGCCTGGAGGTGGCCTGGGAATTCCAAGTAGGCATTTCCTGTCAGCCTAGGTGGGAGGGTCATGCATGTGCGGCTTTCGTGGTTGGGTAAAGGGTGCGGATATGCAGAACTTGACACACACAATCTTGACATCATCTTCATCCCTTAGACCTGGCTGACACCCACCTCCACCGACATCCTAAATGTCCTTGTCCCCGATGGCTACAGCATACAACACAGAGACTGGCAAAATAAGACAGGTGGAGGCCTCACAGTCATCCACAAGACCTCGAGTCCCTGCACTGGACTTGACGTCAACAACATTGTCTCCTTCTAAGTCCTCTCCGGCCACTTCCTGCTGTCACCGACAGATGCAGTCATCGTCCATCTCATCTACAGACCACCCAAACCCAAAACTGCCTTCATCGGAGAATTCACTGACCTAGTCACCACCATGTCCCTCACACACACCAAGAACATCTTCCTAGGTGACTTCAACCTCTGAGACAACAAGGCCACCAAACCAATGAAGGAAGTTATCCTCTGCCTTTCTCGACACCCGCAGCCTCACAGAGCATATGAAAGGCCCAAAGCACAAGGAAGGTAACATCCTCAACCTAATCATCTCCATACTGCCTTCCCTCCACTACAGCTCTTGTCTCCTGCTTGACTGGTCTGATCACCTGGCTGTGCCTTTCAACACACTGCATGCCACCCCAGTCAAGCACTCACAGCAGAAACCCATCAGACAAACCTTCAGGTCCTTCAGGAACTTCCCAATGGAAGCCCTCATGGAAGACCTTACCAACCTCCACCTCACATCACCAACCCACCCCAACCAACTGTGACTCTCTACTGGAAGCACTCAATGTCACTCTATCGGTCACCATCGATCGACACATGCCTCTGAAACAATGCACCGGCAAACCAAAACCATCTGCACCCTAGTACACACAAGAAATCAACTTTAGCAAAAGAGTAATCAGAAAACAGGAGAAAACCTGGCGCATGCATAAGGACCGCATCTGACCTGGCGCTCCTCAAGGAACAACCTGCTGACAATTAATCAGCACAGCCAAGGCCTTCTACTATCAGAACATCATAGCAGAAGCAGACAACAAAAACAAAGCCCTCTTCAAAGTGATCAAGTACTTCCTCAACCCGCTACTCGACCCTGCCATAGCACACTCCATCAAAGTATCCACCGCTATTAACACCTTCTTCATCGACAAAATCAGCAATATTTGCCAGCACATACCCACCAGCTCTGCATCCACAAACCCACCTCACGTCCCCCCTTGTGAAATCTCCACAGCCTGGACAACATCCAAGACAGTCTCTACAGGGCAACTGGTAGAAACCCTGGCCACCCTCAAAGCCACATTGTATACAAATGACATCCTCCCAGCATCCATCCTCCAGACTCCTTCCCTACCTGGAGATCATCAACAGCTCCCTAACTCAAAGCACCTTCCCATTGGCCCTAAAGACAGGACAAAGCCCCCCTCTATTAAAGAAACCCACATTGAATCTTGACAACCTAGGTAACTATCAGGCAATCGCCATCTTCTCTTCCTAACTGCAGCAACACATCGACACCAACAATCAGCTGCAAACCTACCAATCCGGGTTCAAACCCAGATAGAGCATGGAGATGGCAACCATACAGGTGGTTGATGCCCTTAACATTTTTAACAATGGCGACCCTGCCTCCTGTTTCTGCTCGACCTCTCAGCTGCTTTCGACCCAGTAGACCACCAGGTGATCACAGACATCCTACATCGGCACAAGCGGATCAGCAATCTTGTCCTATGCTTGTTCAAGTCCTACCTCGGAAACTGGCAGCAATTTGTTCAGATGGACTCCTCTAGATCGCCAATGCTACCTATCACCTTTGGAGTCATGCAGGGTTCCATCTTCTGCTCAGTGATCTTCAGCTGTACAAGGAACCACTAGGAGCACACCTAGCCACACATAACATCCAGATCCACGAATATGGGGATGACACACTGCTATACCTCAAGATCAACTCCATCAAGGACACCCACAGGCTCAAAACCTGCCTCTCGCTGATCCAGTCTCGGGTGTCCAGTGCATACTTGAAGCTCAACCCCTCCAAGACCGAATTCCTACTCCTCACCAACAACACCAAACACCCAGACATACAGACCTGGCTATCAACCATAAACCCTGGGGCTTCACACCCAAGCTCACATCCTGTGCAACGTTCCAGTGGTTCCACATCGGAAAACACATCTTCTTTAACACACACGTAGCTAAGAAAACTCAGGCAACTTTGTATCAGCTCTCCACCCTGTAGAATGTTGAGCCCTTCCTCCCTATGGATAGCTTTAAATCTACCGTTTGTGAATAACCTGAAGGTGTCTCACCCACCAGTCCCTGGGGATCGCTCATCCAGGTGGCCAGGACACGGCCATTGCTTTTGGATCAAGTTTCTGGGGGTGGACCAGTGCAGGAGGATCACCTGGATGAGGGGTCCTCGGGGAGTGGAAGTGGGACACTGGAGAGTGAGACACGATATTGTCTTCCTTGTAACACCTTTTCCCCATCTTACCAGGTAGCATACCTAGGAAAACAACCCCCCTTTCCCAACATGAACACTCTTTCACGTACAGCTCACTGTGAGAGAAAATGGACTAATACCTGAGCCGTATACCTTTCACGTCCCAACACAAGGATCAGGGAGAGTCAGGCAATTACTGATAATTATACACACCTGACTTCCATCACACCTCCCCACACAGGTAAAAGCCGGAGCACGAAAGCACACTCTGTGCAAGGCAAAACACACAAGGAAGCAGCAGTTCAGAGATGGCAGTTTAGCACGAAGAGAAAGACGGCAAGACCAGAAAGGGTTTCAAAGAGGGAATTGCCCATGGCCTTTTCAGAGGAAGAAAACCGCTACTTTCATGAGCCCTCAAAAATAAGAAACATAAGACTGACAATCAAAGCTGAAGAAAGGTGCATTGTGTATCGAAACGTACCCGGGGATCTCCTGCATCAATAGCCAAGGTGGGAAAGAGCGATTGCCACTGTGGTACTGTTCTTGGCTCCTACAACAAAGCCGCTCCAGTAAAGTCAGCACAGCCGGTGAGTCAAGGAGACTGATAGCAGACTGGTCTTTGTTAGAACCAAGGTTGCAAGTGGCAACATTGTATGAAGAAGTCTGCAAAGAACAGAGTGTAAGTTGTATGTGATGAGCGACATGAATATAATTGAATATCCAAGGAGTGACTGAACTCTTGAAACCAGGACAAATGCCATATACAGAGTGGTCCGGCACCACGTGGGTGCTAATTTGAAGGTCTCTGTTAGGCATCCAACTGAAAGTGTAAAATTGTGAACTGTGAAATCAAAGTGGTCCTGAAGCAGGTCCAGCCAAACCCTGTGCACATTCAAAAGTCTTCGATAGCTAATACGAGCTGTAATTGGTCCGAGCCCGGCTGACGTAGACTAATTGTGTAAAAGGGATCTCAGCCCAGCTGAAAGGGTCCGGGTTGAACCGTGAGTCACCCGAGAAAAGATATTCTATACACATTGAAGAAGAGGATCTGAGCCTGGAAGAGGGGGATCCAATCTAAGGATTGCGAAAAAGGAATCTGAGCCAGGCTGAGGGAGATCCGGGGTGAACCGTGAGTCACCCGAGAAAAGGTATTCTTTAAATATTGGAGAAAGGGATCTGAGCCCTGCTGAGGGGGATCCAGGGTGAAGAGTGACTTGCACGACTTGTGAATATTTGTAGAGGAACCTTTTGTTGTTTTGGTACCTCAGGCCCTCTGAATTAAGAGACTTTGATACCTTAAGAGACTTAGACACAGAAGGCCCTGACGTTGGTAACAGAACTGTGTCCTCGTGCTGAAGAAGCCAAAGAGTGTGCTTTGCTCGAGTGAACTATCCTGTCCCATGCTGAAAACGTGGGGAAGGAAGACCAACTGCCTGAACATCCTGAGTTATCATTTTGTGAACACTTCTTTCTTTTTCATGAACATTTCCCCACACTATTTGTAAATTAGCGGTAAGCGTTGGCAATAGTTTTTTTTTTAGAACGGGCCCTTTTATTTTGATGAGACTCCACTAGGACTGCATTATTATTATTTGATGGTCATAGCTTTCTCCCATCATAGATTTAGGTTTTGATAGGCATTTATCACACCTTTGATAAAGTTCAATAAATACCCTTGAGCTGTGGTCATGTGTGTCTGTTTTACTTTGATACCATGGCTTCCTTACAGGTTCAAGCACTGGTCCTATCTCACCTGGATGGGGGCAGTGCCCTCCTCGAAGGCCTCCCATCATCCTCCCTTGTGCTTCTGAGAAGTGTCCTACATGCAGCTTCACACCCCATCAAGGGTCTACGCAGATACAACCATATCACCCCGGCCCTCATCGACCTTGACTGGCTCCCACTGCATGCAAGAATCACCAAGTCTTGCTGCATCATCTATAAGACATTTTCCCTCAAGTCACCCAGCTACCTTGTGGATAAACTTAGCATTTCCAGTGAAAAGCGCACCATCAGAAGCCAGGACACATGCAGACATGAAATCCGCTGCTGCATAAAGGAAAGGACCAGAAAACAAGCTTTCTCTTCCTATGCCCCAAGACTATGCATCAGCCTTATACTCACACCTATGCTCCTACAATTCAGAAAAAAACTCAAGACCCACTGCTTCAAGGAGTCTCTCCTCCTCAACACCTGGGCCATCACATTGCCCCCTGTGCCACCTGACTCACTAGATGCCATCCACCACTCTTTTCCCTGCCACTAAGTACTCCCTCCTCTGTACCCCTCTGTATTCCCCCCCCCCGCTGTGTATCATTTCTGTTGTTACCTTGGAAAGGCACTCAGTTATACATTTGTACTGTTGTATATCTATGTGACACGCTCTTTTGAGTATCTGTATTGTTGTATACCGCAGTAAAGTTCTCCATTGCTTCTCAAATCTAGGTCTGCGCTCAAAAAATACCATAACAATAGTATGCCATCTCACTGTGAATATTCCTCAGCAGGCCATTGACACATCACAACATCATGTTCAGCCTCCTTCTGCTCATTGTGGCTTCACAACAGTCAGATTCCATGTCCCTGCCCATGCACATGTTATATAATGCTACTGGGAGTTACACCGCACACCACTGTCACTTGCATGGTCTTCAGGAGCTCTGATGGATCAGAAAAAGAGGTGGGTTGGTTAGGATAGTGGGAAGAGAGAAAATGCTAGATTATTTTTCCGTTGTGTTGGTGCATGCACTACCTGGTGTGACACGGTCAGTGAACCCTGTTATGAGAGGATGGGGACCCCACTCAACCTGGGCCATGAGGCCCTAGAGGTGGGGTGTTGCATGTGAGAGAGCCCCAGTCTCTGTCCCTTCCACCTGGCCTGTCTACACCTATCAAGTACCACTTGTTACTACTCCATACCAGCCGTGCCTTGTTTTGGCCTGTCTTCCTTTTCCAGAAAGTTTGATTTGTTTTGGTCTAGTTATGAACAGATAATCAATGGAGAATAATCACTCTTGAAGGATGATTACGGTTCGACGACAGATGGTTGTAAATGATCAGAAAATATATTAAGGTTTCAATAGTGGGTCAACAGGGAAGTTGTGAAGACAGTAGGAGGTCCTAAACTTGTCCACGCTAAATACGTGTGAATTTGTTGTGCAATTATGCAAGGTTGCAATGTCCTATAATAATGACTGCTGGTCATTAATCTGTAACGTAGGGAATGGCCGCCCTTTTGTGGTCAGCACTCAATGTATTCCCATGTCTTGTACCAATTTTAAAAGGAGTATAATTTTCATAGGATCAACTTGAAGGCAAGTTATAGGTTGTTGCTTCTTGATTAGAAACATGCAATTCAATCTTGGAATTTCTTTCTAAATGTAAAAGTAGGATAGCCCATTTGAGCCAAGTCACACATTCTAAAACACCACCTAGTAGTCACCTCCTCCAGTTCTGAGCCACATCAGCAAGGCATTGTGGGTATGCACATTACCCAAATGCGAGCCTCCTAAGCTTAAAAAGATTAACTAGATGATGTAAGATTTACATATTTTGGAGAGCTTCTGGGCCTATTATCAAAGACTTTATACAAGCAAAAAATGAGCCAGTTTGCCCATTCTGAATATCTTAAGGACATTTGCTTAAATCAATTCCCCGAAAATGTGACAATCGCAATGAAGGTAGAAATTAACTCTCTTGAATTTGTGCACCTCGGGAAAATGCTGACAGTTAATAAGACTGCCAGTAGCATTTTGGCTAAAATGTAAAAGATCTTTAACCCGAACGTTAATGTATTTTGCACAGGTTGTCAGTGAAGTTTTAGATTTGGTGGTACCCCCTTGTGTGCTCTTTATCTGAAGCAATTTTCTGCTCCTTTCAAAAAAAGAAAAAAGATAAAAAGTTGACCTACTTCACTTTCTAATTTAGATGTTTCCTCTCAACAGCTTGCTGTTATCCCAGGCCACGGGAAGACGGAACATACCAATAACATCACTACAATTGTAGACATAACCGAATGACAGGAGAAAAACATAGGGGTCAGTGACCTAAACGCCCAGGAGACTTTTGACTCTTGCTCCTGCCACTTAGTCTAGCCCATATTAAACAAAGCAGTGACTGGGCCAATATTTCGTGTTGGCAGAATGGACCCCAGTCCATTCTGCCAACACGATTGGCAGGTCCATATTCCACGATCCATATTCCAAGGCATGTGACAACCTTCTCTTCTATTTCTTTTTTTTTTAATCCTTTTTTATTATTCTTTTAACCATACAACCAACACAAAAAACAGATAGACAATAACACCAACAGTTCCCAATACATTTACTCAGGCACTATAGTATTCCTGCCAGGGGGATGTGCCTCGAGCAAGGGTCTCGCGTTCCCTGTGTTTTCCACACCCTTTTCCATAGTGTTCGGCCCAGCTGAACTATGTTGGGGAGTGTTCTGGCTCGGGCGGCGTTTATCCACAAGAGTTCCCGTAGGTGATATTGCTGGAGCGCAGGCTGTAATAGTATCATGTCTATAGAAGGTTCCTCGCCCAGCCATCGCACCACAAACTGGAGTTGTGCCGCTAAATAGTATTGTTCGAAGTCCGGGAGTTTGATGCCCCCCCACTCGTAGCCCTTTTGTAGTGTGCCACCTTGTCCCCCCCCCATAGGAACGTTCTTGTCAATGTGTGCAGGTGTTTGAAGAAGGGCCTGGGATGTTATAGGGGATATTGGTAAAGTAGTATAGGAGCCGGGGTAGGACCGTCATCTTCAGCAGGGCTGCTCGGCCTATCATCCCCAGTGGCAGTGTATTCCAAAACTGCATGGCATTCTCACTTTTGTTCAGGGCCGCCTGTGTGTTGGCCATGTGTGTTTTGGTGGTGTTGTGATAGATATCTACCCCTAGGTATCTGAAGGTGATCAGGGTCCATGTGAGGCCCAGGTATGGCAGCCGGTCTGATGCCACTGTTCTCAGACTTGCCAGGGGGAATAGTGAGGATTTTTCTTTGTTAATGGTAATTCCTGATAACTTGCCAAACGCTTCCAGTGCCTCAAACAGATCTTGCAGGTGAGTGCGTGGATCTTGGACATAAAGTAGCATGTCATCTGCATATATCGATATCTGGTGTATCTCCCCATCTATCGTGATACCCGTGTCCCCGTATTCCGTTCTGAGGAATGCTGCAAATGGCTCTAAAGCCAAGATATATAACATCGGGGACAGCGGGCATCCCTGTTTCGTACCCCGGGCTATGCTCCACTCCCCTGAGACATGTCTGCCCGTCTTAACCCTCGCTCTTGGGTCCTTGTATAACAGTTGTATCCAGCGTAGGAATCCCTGTCCGATCCCAAAGTGAGCGAGTGCCCCAGGAGCCAATCCCAGTTCACCGAATCAAATGCTTTGATGGCGTCCAACGAGGCCACGGCACATTCCTCCTCTATTTGGTTTGTCTTATCGATGAAGTGATGGAGTCTTTGGAGATTCCAAGCCGTGTTTCGCTCCGGTACATACTCCGTTTGGTCCGTGTGGACTAGCATGGGTATTACTCTTTTGAGGCGATTAGCTAGTGCTGCTGTTAGGATCTTGGAATCTTGATTTATCAGGGGGATTGGGTGGTAAGACCCGCACTCAAGGGGCGGTTTCCCTGCCTTGAGTATTGGGACTATTATAGATGCTGACAAACTGTCTGGGAGCCTCCCTCTCTCGTATGCTTCTTCGAGTGTTTCCAGTAACCTTGGGGCTAAGCTGTCTCTATATTTCTTATAAAATTCCCCTGGTAACCCGTCAGGCCCTGGGGACTTTCCCGTCGGCAACTGAGCGATAACCACCACCAGTTCCTCCTCGGTGAGGGTGGCCTCTAGTATTTGGGCCTGCACCTCTGGCAACTGCGGGCGCTGGATTTCCGCAAAAGCGTCTTCCAGGACCTCATCTTCCGCTGCTTGAACCTTGGTGTATAATTTCTCATAGAATTGCAGGAACACTGCATTTATCCCCTCCTGGGACCTTATCACCTCCCCCCAGCTGTTTTGGATGGCGTTTATCGGCTCTCTCTCTCTTGATCTCTTGTCTGGTTAGCCAGGCCAAGAGTCTGCTAGGCTTATCCCCTTCCGCGTGTAGCTTCTGCATATATTTCCCATAATCTAAGCATCCCAGTCTCTCCCAGGCTGCCACACACTGTTGTCGTAAGGCGACCAGGTCTCTCTTTTCTCCCCCGTTCTCCCCTGCTTGTGCTTCGGCCCTCTCGATTTTTGTTTCTAGTTCCTCCAGCTCCCTTAAGATTCCCCGTCTAAGGCCTCCCAACTTCCCCATCGCCGCTCCTCTGACTACCACCTTGAAAGCCTCCCAGGTTGTTCCCATGCTATCCACACTGCCCATGTTATGCTCAAAATAATCATCTATCGTGCTCTGGATATGCTCCTGGTATTCCCCGTCTAGCAGTGCTTCTGCCCTCAGTTTCCATGTGCGTTTGGGGGCTCGCCTGTGTGTGTGTGCCCCTGATACTCTCAGGGGGGCGTGGTCAGACAGGGTTCGTGCGTGTATGTGTGCCCCGGTGAATTCACCCAGTGTCTCTCTGCCCGTGAATATGTAGTCTATCCGAGTGAACGTGTCATGTGGGGCACTATAATGTGTGTATCCCCTTTCAGCCTCGTGTACCTTCCTCCAGACGTCTTCTAACTCGAGCTGGTCCAGTAGTTTCTGTAGCACCCGTGCTGTTGGCGCTGCCTTCCGATGTTTGTCGTCAGACCTGTCTCGTTGGGGATTCAGCATGCAGTTCAAGTCTCCAGCCCAGATGATCACGGCGTTCCTGTATGGGGCCAGTCGAGGTGTGAGTGACCTGAAGAACGCTGTTGCGTCGTGATTGGGAGTGTAGGTGTTCACCAGGCAGACCTCTCGGTTCTCCAACATTCCGTGTACAATTAGAACCCTGTGTTCTGTGTCCTTTTCCTGACTGATGAGTTGGAACGGGGTGCCCGGAGCAATCCAGGTTGCCACACCCCTTGCGTAGTTGGAGTATGTTGAACTATACGTTTGGCCTCCACATTTCTTGGCCGCCTTGGCTTGCTTTTCAGTCATCAGATGTGTTTCCTGTAGCATTGCAATGTGGGCCTTTGTTTTGTGTAGCCAGGCACACACTCTTAGCCTCTTAACGTAGGCATTCAGCCCCCTGACATTCCATGTAAAAATGTTCAGGTCATCTCAGTCTTTGTGGTGGCTGTCTTTTATGGCCCCTCATTCCCACGGGCTTATCCGCTCTCATGTCCTCGCGGTGTGTCACTTTAAGGGGTCGGTCACTCTCTCCCCCTCTGTGCTGCCTTTGGCGATTAGCGTGTCTGCTTCCTTTTGCACTTGCTCCCGGTCTGGTTGATCCTACGACCCCCGAATGTAGTCTTGTACTGGCTACCTCCTTCAGTGCCCCTCGCTGGTTTCCCGTAACCTGGTGCAGCTTCGTGTTTCTTCCTTCCGTGCTTGTGCCGTGACCTCATTGTCTCTTATGTCTTTCGTGTTTTGTGCCTTTTCCTTGCATACTTAAACTCAAACTCATAACTACTACCACTAAGAACAAACACCCAGACCCGCCCTGCTCGGGCTCCACTGCAGTCCAGGTGCCGCCCTCCCTCCCGTTGGCACACCCATCTCGGCGCAGTGTCTTAGAACTGACACTGTAAATATTGTCTCTACTTGGGGTCCTTGCTATGGGTCTTGGCGGTCTAGTTCCGGAGGGCTGAGCTCCCTTTGTAAACCTTTGGTGTGGGCCTTCAGTCTCTCGATCTGCTGATTATTGCTATATTGTGATGCAGCTGGGGTGGCCCTGGTGTCCTTGCATCTGCTAGGCGTTGTGGCATTCCGCAACTTGTTCGTGTGCCTCTCGGGTTCCTCCCGACCTGGCCCTGTTTAGGCATTGGGTCCTGTGTGCAGTCCACGTTCTCACTCCCTGTCGTGCTGGGGCCTCCATCTGTTCCTGTCGTTCCCTTCCCTCAGCTGTGGGACCCCTTGCTGGTCCATCCATTCTTGGGCCTCCGCTGGGGTCTCAAAAATCTGTGACCTCCCGTTCTGCAGTACTTTAAGCTTTGATGGGTATAACAGCATAAATTTCACACCCCGGCTCTTAGGCTCTCTTTGGTCGGCCAGAACTGGGCCCGCTGCGATGTATAGTCTGGGTAGATGGTCACCCTGGCTCCGTTTCGGGTTATCACTCCACCCGCCCTTGAAAATGTTAGGATTTTTTCCCTATCTTTGAAGTTCATGATCTTCACGATCATAGGTCTTGGTGGCACTCCCAGGCAGGGTTTTCTGGTTAGTGCTCTGTCTGCCCTTTCCACAACGAAGCCTTGGGACAGGGTCCCCGCACCCACCTCTTGAATCAGTAGGTTCTCGATGTAGTTCGTGGGGTCTCTGCCTTCCTCCCCCTCCGGCAGCCCCACTATTCGTACATTATTGCGTCTGGCCCTGCCTTCCACATCTTCGGCCCTGCGTTCCACTGTGATAATCCGCTCCAGTGCCTCCGCCATTTGCGATTG
Source organism: Ambystoma mexicanum (assembly GCF_040938575.1). NCBI lineage: Eukaryota > Metazoa > Chordata > Amphibia > Caudata > Ambystomatidae > Ambystoma > Ambystoma mexicanum. The sequence goes on along the minus strand of NC_090933.1, from coordinate 490,783,535 downwards.
GAAGGTGGCCACATTTACTGTATTTCTCTGCACTTGTTGCTCCACCGTCGTTACCCTCTCCGCTAGGTTCCTTGCGTCCTGCCGGAGGAGCCCCACGTCCACTATCACAGCGTCGAGCTTGCCTTCTATCGTTGTCTTTAGCGCCTCAATGGCTTCCAGGATACTGCCTTCCACTTGTTTGATCTACCCCTGCGTAACATATGACGCAGCTGCATCTGCACCTGTAGGCCCGGGCTGTGGATCATCAATTTTGCGGGCGAATGACTCCAAAAAACTCGTTTGTTTTCCCCTGCCGGCCTTCTGTTTGTCAGGCATATTGTTTTCCGCCACTCCGGGCCGCTGTATAATTCTTGTGCGTGCGGAGTCCTTGTGCGTGTAGGGTCCGTGCTCTCTCATAGTGGAGTGTGCGCTGCGACCCTTTGTCTAGTTGCTGCCCTTTTTGCAGTCTCCCACCTGTGCTTCCTTTAGTGGGTGGCGTCTCCCCGGTCCTCCCCGGTATTGCGTGATAATATGTCTGCACGGTTCTGCCACCCCTCGCCGGCGGGAACATCGTTGTTCTTTGCCTCGTCGTGGGGGCCGGCCAGTGGGGCTGTCCCCGGTGGTTGTGTCTAACCCAGGGGGTTGGCCATTCGCAGAGGCCGTTCCCTTCGCTGGTATGATGGTCCTGTGTGTAGCTTGTGGCTCTGCACCTTTTAAAGCGTTTCTTCAGTGGTAAGTGTCCTGTTTGGGTGGGCTGTGTCCTCTCATGTATTTGCCCTGGCCTTTTTGGTCGCCCGGGGTTGGGTCCTCTCGGGCGTTCTCCCGTTGGTTATCGCCTTGTCTCTGCCACAGCATATGGCGCCGCTGGGGGTCGGGAAAGTTTTCACTGACCGCTGCCACCCGGGCGTCCCGTCGTCCGAGTCACCTTGGGATTCGGCCCGTGTGTGCTCCGGGCCTCCCAATGCCCCCTCTGTTGTTCGTGCCTGCTCTCTTCCTCTCTTCCGACCACTCGGGTACCGCTTGGGCGGGCCGTGTCCTCCCGCGTGTGTCTTGAGGCCCTCCCGTGGCCTTCTGATCGCCTGGGGAAGGGCTCTCCGAGTGTCCCCCTGGTCGTGACCCACTGGGTCTCCCTTTTCCATCTTGCCGGGTGCCCTCTTGCCCACTGCCTCTTCACTCCGGGCACGGTGTGCTTCCCGTGTTCGCCGGAGGTCGGGGGGGCGCACTCACTAGGCCCCTGCCGGGTTTCACCACCGTTGTCCGGGCGTGTTTCCCCTGGGCACTTCTTCGCTGCTGCTGGCCTGCTGCACGCTGGGGTGCCTCTCCCGTGTTCGGGGCCACAGGCACTGCTGCTGTTCGCGGCTGTGGGCATCCGTGCTACTGCTGCTCCAGCATGGCACAGCAGTGCATGTCTGGCCTCCTGCACCCGACACGAGTCTATCGCCTCGCCCGGGCGTATAGCTGGTGTTTGCTGGGCTACCCGCCGGCTTCCTCGCTCTTGCTTACGGCCTTCGTTGCCCTCGGTGTGTCTTCGTCCCAGGGGGCAAGCGGGTTTCAGTTGGTCGCGCCCGCCATTTTTGTGGCGGTTCCCCGGTCGCCACGAACCCTCGTTCAAGCGTGTCCATCCTCCGATTCTCTCTGGGATTTCTTCTACGTGTGCCCCAAACGTTCCAACACCCTTTCATTGGTTTGTTCGATGTTTGCTGTTCGTTTTCGGCACTTTTGCAGGATCAATTGTCGGATCAGACGGGAGCTCGCTAAGACCTGCCCACACTCGCATGGCCGCCAAGCCACGCCCCCTTCTATTTCTTTGTTATGCCTTTTCCACTTGCTTTTATGCCTGTTCTCTCCTGCTATTTTCTACCCTCAAGTGAGGTCTCTTTCAACATGGGTTGCATGTAGTTGAATTAGTAGAATGTTAATTACTCTCCACCCCCATTTTCTTGTCTGTGATTCAGTGTTTATTTAGCACGGAATTCAGGAGCCCTGAATTTTTCCAAAGTCTTTTGGAACAATTTCACATTAGAGTGTTTGAGACATTGATTCATCAGTGAGTCGCTGTCTTTCTCATATATTATATATCTGTTTTACATATAAGCATAGCGAACATAGCTGGTCATGTTCTTGCTTGTTCCGGGGGGAGAAGGGTCATATTCTGGCACCAGTTTCTGTCAACAGACATGATAATAATTTGAAAAGTATCCAGTAGTGGAGTCCATTGTTAAGCATGCATATCATGTGTAATAATCCGTTTGCATAGTCCAAAAGTAAATGTACTCTAGGCCCACCGTTCCAGACAGTGGTGTTTCCATAATCTAAACGCTGCCTTCAGCATCATGAGACTAGACCTAAAGGATTGGATGCATGCCCCATTTCACTGCCTGCCTGTCTCATTGTGTTACAAACCAGCTGCTCCCTCAGAAATTGACGAGAGGACACCATTCCTGAGACTGTTATATGTGCCTGTTTTCCATGAATTATTTCTTTACACCTAGTGTGTAAGTTCCTCATTCATCTGGTCAGTGTCCCTATCACTCTACCCAGGGACCAAGGACCAATCGCCTACTCATGAAGTCAGCTGAAAGCTTGCAAAAATGCCACAAACCATTGCAGGAGAAAACACCTTGCAAGACCAGGACTGAATACAAAATAAATGCAGAGTATGATTCTTCTTATTGTTTGGAATGAGGTGCACTTTATAAGTATCACTAAGAGTGGGTGTGGCTTCCAGCCGTCGAAATAACGGGAGTTGGACAAAAGTCAAAACTGAACACCTGATGCAGTTCCAAAAGCAGTTCAAAGTTCACATTCAAACACCAGTCAGAATCCATAAGCAGATGACCTGAGCGGGGTGGTGTGAGAGTGGGCAGTCTGTGGCAGTCCCTCTCAGTCTTTCTACAGTGGCTACAGTCTTTCCTTTTTTTGGCGCCACTTCCTTCAAAACCAGAAGACGGCAGCGAAGCGGAGCGGAGTGGTGTGAGATTGGGCAGTCTGTGGCAGTCCCTCTCAGTCTTTCTACATTGGCTACAGTCTTTCCTTTTTTTTTGGTGCCACTTCCTTCAAAACCAGAAGGCAGCAGCGAAGCGGAGCGGAGTGGTGTGAGAGTGGGCAGTCTAATAGCGGCTAGGGCGGATGTCGGAGAAGCCCTGGACCCGAGATATAATATCTCTGGAGGTGAAGACGAACCACGAAGGTTGAGGAGTGCCAACAGCCCCTCGGCCCTCTTGCTGGCTTCCTCACTACTCACCGAAGCTCTCCCAAACTTACATCTCAACACCCTTTCCTGTGCAGGCTCTGTAAAGCGGCCAGGAGGTAAATTACATAACACTTCATCAAGAAAATTGCCTAAGCTAACAACTCAACATCAACACACTACAAAAATCAATCAGCTTTCCCAGAAGTATAAACAAAATCTTTTACCAGAAGGATGGTTTGATCAGACGTCCGGATCCTCTTTGCCTGGGGACGCTGCCGACAAGGCGAAGCAAACAGAGGAGCTTGTCGCCTCCGATCTAGAGGTGGACCGCAACAGCAGAGAATCCACGATGTTTGGGTCACAGTTTCCGACAGGGGACCGCGCGGGGGGACCCCCCCTTGTAGGAGGAGAGGCCTCCCGTGGCGGAAACCGGGAGGAGCTGGTGCCGGGCCTCACGTGTGGAGAGGCGGCAAGTGGGGTCGGCCGCGGCCCCATGGGACAACGAACCCATAGTGCAGCCTCTCCGCAATACCATCTGGAGACTGAAGCCTGCCGCGGGGGAAATCCCAGCGAAGCCACGCAGCTCGCGGCCCGGTCTCTATACCTGGCTGACGACGCGGAGGAGCCATCCCTCGAAGGAGGGGGGGGGCCACCCGGGTCGAAAACCAGGGAGAGCCGCGAGCGGGCAGTGCTGGCCCGGCTGCACTCCTGGAACCTCAAGGTCCTGGTGACGAAACCAGAGTCTCTGGGATAGAGAGGCTTTTGTCCTCGACTGCTCTTGGCATAGCGACGCCACAGCGCCACCAAGCGTCCAAAGACATTGTTACAGTGATTCCTTCGACAAAAACGCTAAAGGCGCAAATTCATAATAGCTCGACCTCAACACGTACTGTTTGTGATGAAATAGATCATAACGAAAGAAACAGCCCACAGTCACTAGAAGAGGAGCTCAAGATTGTGGGCCATTCTGTCGAAACAATTGTAATCTCGCCCACATTACCGCCTTCTTCTGCGGCCCCTTTACATTCTGAGACCATCGAATTAGAGATTGCCAAACCCAGGGATCTGAGAGAAGGCAGTAAACAAGGGGCCCCAAATAAACAACCACACGGAATGCCATTTAGGCTGCTATCAAAAAATAATTTCGATCTCCCTATGACTTCTAAGAGAACAACAGCAAAAAAGCCTTCGAAATCTATCAACTCGACAGCTTCATCGGCGAGTCTCCGTCTGGAAAACTCGTTGAAAACGCTTTTCCAAAGACAAGCCAAAAAGAAACTGCATCACTCTGGGCTTGGGGAAATCTCGGAAGCAGACTTGCTAGAAGCGCTTCTTGAACCTTTGCTTATAGCCTCAGCCGGCTCCCAGAAGAACATCCCTAGCAGCGGGACCCTTGCAGCTCCATCACATCAAAAAGAGCAACTTAAAGACACTCTCATCCCAGGGCTACCGGTACAACCAGTCATCTCGGAACCCCAAGAATTTTGCCCAGAGGAACCACCAATAGTACCATCTTCATTACCTCATTATGAGCTTGTCAGTGAAATCCCAGAGCCCTATACTGAAGCCCTAAGGTCTATGGAGCATGATGAGCAAACCCAACCTCTCCAGGGAAGTATGAACTCTATTCCCCAGACAGATCGCACAGCCCAGAAAACCGCCATTCCAGGGCCATTGGAAGAGAACTTTGAGAGAAGGAACTTGGCGACTGAGCCTTCTCCCCTGACCGTCCCTTTGGATATGGAAGCACACGAGGGAAATGGAAGCAAAGAGACCGCGATAGACCCCCGGGGGGGCTATATGCCGAGGTTATCGACCCCTCACCACAAAGCAAAGGAAGTACCGCGGCTATGGCCTCTTCCTACACCGGTGAGCTCCTCATTGAACAGAAGAGCAAGTGAGTCTTCCTACACTATCCCAAAGGAGTCTTCCTATACCATCCCAAAGGAGACTCCAGCAAAAAAAGCAGGCTTTATGTACATCATGTCAGCTGTAACAATCGCATTAGCGCCATTTTGCAAGCTATATGAGGTAATTAACGATTCCTTGAAAGATCACACGTCTATTTCTGCGATGATGAACTCAAAGCTCATCTACCTAGAGGGCTACATTAATGCTCTGGAGAGAAGAAAAAACGACTTACCTGGCACTTCCTACCAAGCGGAGCTTACAGAACACGTACCAGGCTTAAGAAATAACAACAAAGATAGGCCAAGGAAGGATGCAAGCTCTCAAACTCCATCGTGTAACACCTTGTGGCGCGAGCCTTCCAACTTGGACTGTGGGACAAGGCCCAGATCGGATGTAAGTACTTCACAAGGCCTTAACTGCTTATTACCAGCTGGTCCGAATCTGAGTTGCATCAAGTCGGGAGAAAACAAAGTGATGTGTCTGGACGATACTCCCCCACTTAAAGACCAGCTAAGAATGAAATCTACTCAAGGCCTAAGCCCAAAATCTTTGGGCTTAGGCCCGCCTTTTGGGGAGAACTCAGGCTCGGGAACTAAACAACAGACTCTCACCTCCCAGCCATGTTTAAAAACGGCACCTCTGTTTAAGCCAACCCCTGTGACTCAGCAACCTGAGCTCCGTCAGAAGGAACCTCTATCAAAGAAGATCCAACTTCAGGCTGCAACGAAAGCAGCACTAGTGACCATTTTAGACACTGGCAATTCCGCCGAAGTGCTGCCACAGCCATTAAATGCATTAGTAGACTCTCCTCCACACAAAGAATTAATGGACCTAAGTCAATACCTCGACGAATCCATTGATAGTCAACAGAATGATGTGACTTCCCATCTGCCTAAGCTGTCTCCCAGCCATCAGACAGTAACCAGGGATCTTTCAGGCTTCATCTCATTATATGATCGCTTCAAATCCTTAAGAAGCAATCACGGGGTCCTGCCAGTAAGCCCAGTGAAAAGAGAATGGAACAAAACCTTGACTCAGCCACACCTTCTCGTTGGCCCCACACGGAATACAGATCGAGAGTCCACATCCAAACAAAAGATGACACAGTGGACAAATCTAAGGAATCTAAGCATTCTTACCAGAAGAAAGGACCCCACGACCATAAACATCAGGAGAGTGGGGATTACAGTTTTCATCAGAAGAAGAAGTCATACCAAGAGGCAATTAGCCACAAGTCGTATCCATCGATCAAAATACGGCAACGGTCTGGCAACCCAAAATATCTAGTGTTAAACAGACGCACAGTGCTGAGACTGCTACATAGCATTTCCTCCCTAAGAAATTTAAAATCAGAAGACCTTAAAACGGTGGAACCTTCCCACGCGGGACATAAGGCCTACTGCTTGTTATACATATCATCAGAAAACGTGACCACTTTGCTGGCAGCTGCAGCAGAGTCATTATACAAACAAGGTTTTGAGCTAACTCGACTTACACCTCCTAAAGTAGGCCACGAGAAGCCAAAGGTCTGCGTCATTGAACACAGACCAACAAATGAAGAACGTCGGCACCTTAGCCCAAGGGACGATTTGTCAAGTAAACTACTACTACCCACCCAGGCGGATCAGGCCCAATCGTCACCTAATGGGCAAGACATCAACCCCTGCAATCTACTAACTACAAAGGCGACTACTCTATTAGAGGAGAATCAAAGGGCGACGCAGGCAAGATCGAACTTCAACTCCACCACATGGGCCTGGTTACCCAAAGCTTTGTCTACTCGTCTTCACAAATAGCCACCAGATGATACAAAAACTGTCCAAGAGCAACTTTCACTCTCCCTTGCGACCTGGAACACAAGAGGGTTTCTACACTTAACAACTCCCGGTGACATCAACCTAGGAGAATATGATATCCTTTGTCTTCAGGAAGTTTGGTTACAATCTAAACCATCACTGGTTGTTTTTGAGATCGCCTTTGTAGAAGCATTAGCAGGAAACAAAGGAAGGCCTTCCTCAGGCCTAATTGTTGCAGTCCGGATGGGCGTGGGACTAGAAATAACAAAAATCATATTGAAGTCCCCTTATGTCATCGCGGTACTAATTTCCTGCCTGCGAAGAGAGTCCGTCGATGATCAGTATACGCGCACTTTTTTGCTGGTGATGTCTATTTATTGGAATCACAAAATGATGCAACAGTCTTCACTATTTGATACAGTGACTTCTACACTGGACTCAGTATATCTAGAGTTCGGGGTTTGTGACGTCATAGTATGCGGAGACTTAAATATTAAATGTCCAACTCCCAGTTCGATCGCCTCAAGTCCCGCACAGACCATTCCTTGCAGACAAGGTTTAGCTTGGCACAAGTTGATGTTGGCCAGGCAACTGTTTGACACTGCATTCGCTCTACCAGACTCCACTGCTTTACCATCTTGGAAACGAGGCATGGCCCATTCAACAATAGATTATATCTTCGCCTCTGAATTTTTGCTAGCAAGGCTGACAGATTTCAGCATTCGCCAGACTAATCAAAGTGACCACAATCTCCTGGCCGTTAAATGGGCATTTACAAAACCAGCATTAGCCCATTACTCAGGAAGAATTGAACCGGAAGGAAAAGGCAACCGGGTTAGGGTTACAAAGGCAAATATTCGAGCATTTACTTCTTCTTATGGAAGTATGCAGGAGGCAGAGAAGGTTGACTACAGACCATTTTTGGAACCTCACAGAACCACGACAAAAAGCTCGAAGGGGACAAACATAAAACAAATCCACGCACATAATTTCGATGCCCTCGTGGTGGCCCAGCGAAATCTCCTTCGTAAAGCAAAAAGGACGGCCCTGAGAAACAACACGCCCTTTAATAGGGCGTATGCAATAGAGGCTACAAGAGCCTATAAAAGCTAGCTACGGGGGCACCATTTAACATTATACCAACAAGACTCCGAAAACATGTTGGAACAAATTCAAAAATCCAACTCTAGAGAGTTTTGGATTTTGGTTAATCCACGAGCTAAAGAGACAGCCACAATGATGCTGAACAGCATTTCGGAAGCATCTTGGATTGAGTTCTACTCAAAACTCTTTAGCTCTCCAGACACGGCCGAGGTCCCTTTAACACCCCAGATAAGAACACCATGGGTTGATCTTTCAGACAGAACTGAAATCTTGGACAAAATATCCAAACTGAAGAAATCAAGGGCCCCAGGCCCTGATGGTCTGTCAAATGAGAACGTGAAATCTGCACCAGAAGAATGGTCACACTTGCTGAGCCTAATTTTCTACAAATGTACAACCTTTTGCACAATCCCGCCTACCTGGACCTCAGCGATTATTATCCCCATATTTAAAAAAGGTAGGAAAGATGATCCCAAGAACTTTCGCCCAGTGGCCCTGCTTGACGTTATAGGGAAGATCTATGGCGCCCTATTACTGGATCATTTCAACCAATGGGCAAAAAGCGCACCCTGTAACGACCATTTTCAATCTGGGTTCAAAAAGGGTGTAGGTACCAGCATAAACATTTTTATTCTCAGCCTTTTGAAAGCCAAAGCCTGTGAATCCAACAGGAACCTTTATCTGGAATTTATAGACCTTTCCCAGGCCTTTCACCTTGTCAATCGCAGGAAACTCTGGGAGAAACTTACCAGATGGGACTGCCCACAGGAAATTCTAAATCCCATCAAGGCTCTCCATGCTTCCACTTCGGTGCAGGTACGAATGAACACCAGAGGCCTGCTTTCGTCAGCTATAACTACTGACAGAGGAGTCAAACAGGGCTGCCCTTTAGCACCAGCCCTCTTCCTCTCATATTTTGGGGACTACAAACAAACCACAATTGGTTTACGAGCCTTTCCTCCAGAACTAGGCAAAGAGAAGATCCCAAGACTTTTGTACGCGGATGATCTTATCCAATTGGACAAGACGCCAATCGGCTTACAACGCCAGCAGTCTGCATTGAACACTTACACAGTCTCTAACGACTTGGAGATAAACAAACAGAAAACAAAGATCATGGTGTTTGAAAAAAATCTCCAAAGGAAAAAGAAGAACTCATGGTTCCTGACAGGAAGCAAAATTGAACAAGTGACAGAATTTAAATACCTGGGAGTCCTTATTGACTCCACAGCGAAAGATACAGCGATGCAACACCATCTTGTGGAAAAAATGAAAATACTAGTTTCTCAAGCGAAAATACTCGACAAAAAATATGGTCGCTTCTCACTGATGCCCCTACTTAAATTCTACCGGGGCAAAGTCATTCCAGCTATCACTTATGGAGCCGACACAATGCCAGCTTTACCTCATTCCCTATGGGCTAGATTGGAGAGTCTCTTTTGATGCTCAGTCCTGAACTTACCATCCTCGACTCCGATCGCCTTGATAAGACGTGAACTCTCCCTCTCCTCTCTAGACTCAATAGTCAAAAGGGCGTCAGTCATGCTGTACAGGAAGATCAAAGATCCTACTTCCGTGGCCATTTTTTGGATGGTTCAGGCTGAGATGAACCTACACAACTCAACGTTACTCTCTAAATGGGAGCTTATGTGCCTACATCAACTTGAAAATTGCGGCAGCTCGATGGAAGAACCGATGGGTAATCCAACAAAAACTAAAGCACGAATCGAAGAAATGGATTGGATAAGTACATTGGACATGGCATCTGAGTACAAACGAGCTACCCATTTACCTCCAACATGTAGAAAATTGAACGTAATTCAACCTTTTCTGATAAAACAACCAAGCAGAAAAACTCGGAATACACTCCTTCGTGCGAGGTTAAACTTATTACCCACAAACAAAATTCTACATTCAAGAGGTCTTTCACCATCTAATACCTGCCGCTTTTGTAACGACCCTGACCAACCTGAAACATTACGTCATCTCTTGCTATTGTGTCCAGGTACAGACAAATTCAGATCCCCATATATATTGCATCATCCAAAGAATGCCTACCTGAGTGAAGAAGATCTTTGGTGGGAGCGCTTAATAGGAGGCTTGAGACCTTCCTGGACCATAGCAGCCACAAAAATTTTAGATCAGATCTTTGTACAAGCAGCTCTGCAGCCTTCTCAGAATGGGTTAACACAAACAGTTTGTGGGGAGTGATCCTCCTCTGTTCTTTTGACCTCGTCCTTACTTTTACCATCTGTGTTTCCACCCTGGTCTTCATTGTTTATCAGTTTATCAGTTTTACCTTCTATCTTCACTTTTACTACTATTTTTGCTTTTACCTTCACCTTTACTTTTGAAATCTTACGTTACTTCTTCTTTTTTCATTATTCACAACCCTCTGTCCTGTTTATCTTCTTGTAAAAATCACTTCGGTGATTATATACTCGTAATAAAAAAAATTAAAAAAAATAAGCATTAACTCTGGCTCTTTGCTCTCCTTGCACACTGAAAAGTGATTGCGTTCAAGCAGGTAAAGAGGCAAGGATGAATCTTCAACTATGTCACAAATGATATGGAGCAACAAGAACATCATTCCTTGTGCTTCCCTGTGGTATGGTTGGTTCTATTTGCTGCAAGAGGCTGACAGAAGATTTCATTTTTGCAAGGCATTGCGAAATCCACACAAAAGCACTGCAAGCGTTACACACTGCAGTGATGCATTCCATCACCAGCCCAAAGTAGACAACACCATGGGTCTGATTTACAAAAGCCTTTTACAATGGCACAATCCCACAGAGTAAACGCTTTGTAAATCAGGTCCTGTGACTTGAAGTCATCCTTTCAGGTTTGTGTTATATCATCCTCTTTAGCTCCCTAAAAACAGGCAACTATGTTAAAATACTATAAACTATTAACTGGATACAATAGACCCGTGGTATGCAAATCTTTTCATACTGAGCACCCCCCCTTGAGTAAAAGTATAGTTTCTTCCCCCCACCCCCTCAAGTTATAACTGCTTATATTTTCTACTAAAACTGTTACCATAATCAATTTTTAAAGGGCCTTAAGCCCCATATTTCCAGCCTTCACTCCTCCCTCAGGGAGCCAGCCCCAAAGTTTAATGACTACTGCAGTAGACACATATGATCCTACCAATTGCTTCTACCTACAGATATTCTCTGGCAAGCGATACCAGCAGAGCAGGTTCCCCAGAAAGCAGCTCTAATAATATTACCTGATATGAAGAGGAACTTTAAGGCAAAACTTACATTTTTTCATGTGCATGAATTACTAGCTGCAAAGACGTATGGATTAAAAAAACATGATCTGTTTTTGAGGTCAAATATTTTTATCAGACCAAAACGTATGCCCATTGAGAACTGAAAGTACTGATTGACTTGATAAAAAATACTAGTATTGTGACAATCCATGCCGCAGGGTCATTCATCTTCACCATGCACCATAGCTAACAAGATTGGAATGAAGCCCCTTGCCACTACAAGCCCTCCCAATACGATGCTGGCAAACTTTCAATGGATACGAGCACGCTGCAGAAGGGTCAGAGCAAATGGAGTGGAATCGCCCAGCCTCTGACTGAGGTCTGCCAGTATCAAGCCTTCATATTTAGAACTATGGATGTTATCCTCCGTTCCTCCTGCTCAGCCACGTTTGCTCTAGCTGCATGCATGCATGATACTTTAGACATGAGGTAGTGCAACAAGATATGTATGACCTTTGAAATTAGACATGTTCAGATGTCTTGATAATGGTGTTGCCTTCTTCTGGCGTGGTCTGGTGAAGTACATTAAAAACAAATCAGGATGGATTATTTTAAGACAACAAGGAACCAGGCCATTTTGTTTGTGTTTGCTTGCAATGTCAAGCATCTTTCGCTACTCGTAAAAGGTAAATTAAATAAACATAGCCTTAGGTAAGAAAATAAGTTCATGAAGTGCTCAAAGTCGAGCATGTGAAGATCAAACCGTCTGTTAACAAATGGATATTATGTTCTCTGCACGACTTACTCTAATAGAGCATTTCAAAGGTCAAACAGCATGGTGTGTATTCAGACAGAGTTTACAGGCTGATACATTGCTGTGAAAGACAGGAAAGGTGCACAGACACTCTTCCATTTAGTTAAACCGGAGATCATGTCTACTTAATCAGCTCAATGATCACTATTATTTTGCAGAATCTCTCTGATAACACGTGTGGTCATGGTCAAGTGGCCTTCACCACCAACGATGAAACATCACGACTGTGGTCGATATTCCTGGAGTTATGTTTCCTTTACAATTCCACACTGTTTCACCAATCTGAGCCACATTTTGCACAGTCAGCTGTTAGGACCTTCCGGACATTACTGACTACATGACATTTGGACGCCCCACCCCTTTCCCCAGATTTCAGCAAAAGCAAAAATGTGGGTTGGGATTGTTGCTTTGCATATGTTCCCTATAATATTCCACACCGTTTCGCCAATCTGCACCAAATTTTGCACAGTCACCCGATAGGACCCCACAGTCCTTACTGGTTATATGGCATTTGGACAACCCACCCTGTCCCCAGATTTCAGCAAAGGTCTCTGGGTTTGTGGCTTCACATATTTTCCCTATACAGTTCCACACTGTTTCACCAATCTGCACCACATTTTGCACAGTCACCTGTTGGGACCCTCTGGACATGACATTTGGACACCCCATCCCTTCCCCAAATTTCACCAAAAGAAAAAGAAGTATGAGTGGGTTTCTGGCTTTGTGTATATTCCCTGTACAATTATACACCGTTTCACCAATCTGCACATAATTTTGCACAGTCACCAGTGAGGATCATACAGACATTACTGGCTACATGCCATATGGTCACTCTACCCCTATCTCCAGATGTCAGCAAAAGACAACATTTGTTTGTGGGTGTGTGCCTTGGCAAAGCTTTGTTTGTTATACAATTCCATACTGTTTCACCAATCTGCACCCACTTTTGCACAGCAACCTGTACTTATGCGGGAATGAAAGCCTGGGCAATGCCGGGCATATCAGGTAGTACTGAATAAAGGATCTTACATGCAACTTACCTGAGACTCATTAGACTTCATGGCAGAGACAAGTGTGAGACGAAGGTCTGAATGCAGAGCAGAATCCACCAGGGCTAAAGACACCCTGATAGTACCCACTGCTGAGAAAGCCACATCGAGAAGAAATGATGCATGTTGGAATTTTATTGAGCTATTAGAGTGGATTGCGGAAATCACAATGAACCGCAATGCTGAATGCTAGAACTTAAAATACAATTTCCTAGATTGCACTGAGACAGCTGCATTGTATGCAGTAATGCTGTTTGTTGGATCCTAGACTGGATTGGGAAAGCTGCATTGAACTGTAGGACAACATACTAGAACTTGAAGGGTGTTGTTAAGGATTTCAATCAAGCAATACACTTGGGTCTCGCCTAGCATGTAATGCACAGATGAAATACTTATTTATTGTGTCTATAGGTTCAATATTCTGAGTGATATACCACTTATATCACACCCTTCTCAAAATACCCCTCCCCTCCCCTAGGTCACACTGGACCAGGAATCAGGCTGGTTGGTAAAGGTAAATATTTATTTATTTATTTAAAATTCAAATAAAACACATATATGGGGTAGCAATCACCAATGTGGTGACAAAACAATACAGAAAGTAGGTAAGGCAATACAGAATAGAAAACACAGGAAAAAGAACAGTTTTGGTGTGTTGAACAATAGGGCTTAGGTTAAGATTTCCCCCTGCAAAGTTCTTAATTCACAGATAAGCAATTCTACACAGATGTAAGTAAGCAGCAGGTATTCAGGAATAAAAGAACAGTATATAGAGTTTGAATACAATTTTCCCTCCCCAAACAAGAGAGAAAACGTTTTTGGAACTTTTACACTTTTGAACTGACAGTTGAAAATGGCTTGGAAAAACAATGAAAAGTGTGCAAAATACTTAAATTGATAATAATTCCTATGGGAGCAACACTAAACCGGTTCTAACAAACATAAGCTACAAGATGAGCAACAGAACACACTTTAAATCTGAATAGAAGTATGAAAATACTTAGAATGGGAAAAACATGTGTAAAACTTTTGCAGAAATTGCGAATTCCCACCTAATTTTTGCTATGCAATTTTTAATATAAACGGGTCAAAGATACTGTTTTGCAGTGCAGTCTTTAATTGCATAGCTACAGGTCTTAGGTTTAGTTGAGAGTTGAAATTAAGTCTCTAGCTATAAAAATGAAGAAGTTATGCAAGTTTGAATGAGAGGCGTTTTGGAGAAAATGATCAGAGAAAAACGGAAAACCAATTTTAAATGACAGATTGGTTTTATTTAAACTATATTAATGACTAAGAAAAAGAAGAATGCCGCCCGGGAATCTCCACAGTTATGCACGGCTGCTCGTAACTCTTCACCTGGTGGATACTACATTTTCTTTACGGGAATTACTTTATTTAATCCAAATCACTAATGGCTTATGGTCTAGCAAAACAAATTAGAGAAATCAGCGCTAACACTAGGTATACAAACAGGGTTGCAAGAATGGTTCTGACACTATTGGAGGTTCTTAAGTTAAAGAGAGAATAGGTTGATATTGGGGTAGGACAAGGCAAATATACTATGGGTTACTATGATTCCTGTTGATACTTACAGTCCACTGTAAATTAAGATTGGACCGTCAGGTTCTGGTCATTACAGATCGGGTCTACAGGGAGCAGGGCACTTCTGGCGGGATGGTCAGCTGGGCAGTCTGGTCAATTGGACTGGCACCTCAGGCTGGATTGGATTGGCCCTTCTGGTCACTGGACGATTAGTGGGATGGTGAGTTTCATCAGAGAAGCATGAATGGTAGCAAGCCAAACTGGATCAGAATTGTTCCCCTCAAGTTTGGGATGGTTCAGGATTTGGGCCTAGCTGAAAAACGTTCAGCAAATGCTGAGGCCTGGGTTTTGCAAAGTAGCCTGGAATCAGGACAATATGAAAAGTTCTGGAACAGGATGGAGAAGTCAGGAGCAGGGCGTCACACGGAAATCAGGATGTGGTCAAGAATCAGTCCCCGTGTGTGTGTGAGGTTCCCATATTTATCATGCCAAGTGACATCACTCAGTTTATGGTAGGGACAGAAT
This sequence comes from Ambystoma mexicanum, assembly GCF_040938575.1. Classification (NCBI taxonomy): domain Eukaryota; kingdom Metazoa; phylum Chordata; class Amphibia; order Caudata; family Ambystomatidae; genus Ambystoma; species Ambystoma mexicanum. Next base: position 490,768,405 of record NC_090933.1, on the reverse strand, counting down.
TACAATCCACACCCCCAAGGCTGTGAGTGGTCAAATGCACTTGCCTTTTCCTGGTTGGAAGACAGAAAGAGCTGTCATATCTTATGATGTGGGCAAACAAAAAGGAACACAAACTGCCTCCAAGTCTTGCAGTGTGTGCATATCAGAAATCCACTATTGATCTCTGGGAACCATGTCATAACCACAACTCGAGGCACCGGGTGTGCGTATTTCTTTCATCAAAAACCTTAGGGTCTGTTCTTTGTAAAGAAGAGCAAACAATTAAGCGAAACATAGGAGTCTCCAGGCTACATAAAGTTTATTATTCTCCTGTCTACATCTGGTTCCAATTCAACAAAAGATAAAAGATGACTCCTTCTTTGAGGCACCATTTCACATGAAAAGGACAAACATAGTAAACATTTTACTTTTAACATATACATATATACATACAATTTATAAAACAAATGTATCACAACATGGCTATGGGTAAAATGCCACTTGAGAAACACGTATGATTTCCTTCTCAGTCACTCTAAGTTCTGACTACTTTCCAAATTGGTGTTTTTTACAGGTTTTTTCTTAACCTCTCTCCTCTAGGAACATCTAGTGAGCAGTGAATGAAGCTGCTAAATGTTCGTGTCTATGCAGTGCATTTTGGGCCCTGTGGCATCAAGATAGACCACATCCATCTGTGGTCTTCTTCTTTAGTGGTGCCGGGCCTTCATCAGGACGGGGGATTCCCACAGTGATTTGGACCAAAACTTAACTTTTCCACAAATACACATTTCTATAATTGTGCCCTCTAATAAAATCAGACACATGCATTACATATGTTATGGGTTACATTTACCTCCAACTCCTATGTCCGTGAGAGCTGGCTTTGTCGTTCTGTGGAATTTTGTCAATTTTAATCATAAAGATTTGGCCTAACAATTCCTTATTCAGTACATATCTGTGCAATCACCCCTAGAAAATGGGTGTACAATATTAGGCTTGCAGCAGTAATAGTTTTGGCGCAATCAGCGTTTCAGTATAACTTTTGCTCCTTATGCAGTACCAGGTTAACTCACGTCTTCAACTGTCTAGCACGAGTTCAGATTCATAAGTATGTATTTTTCACCTGTCTAATTATTTTGGCTGTCATGTTAAATATCATGAAGTTCTGTGGCAAAATAAGTAATTTCCATTCAAAATCCATGTCAGGTTTTTTTTTTCTCTTTCTTCACAAGTGAGCAAATGGCCAGTCCTTTGAAGTTCACTGAAAAGCCTACTCCACATCCCGCCCCTCCTCTGGGAGGATGGGTGTCCAAGCATTCTGTTGTCTGTGCCTGAAGCAAAGACGAATGACTAATGAGGGCCTTTGTTCTGAGTATGTGAGGCCTCCCCATAGCAATTAGGCCTTCCTGCTAGCAGTGAGGTGTTACCCATTCCCAGGCTGAAGCTGTCAAGCAGAATTGTAATTAGTCCAAACTGGGTTTTACTTTAAGTTACCTACATCTTTCATTAAAACATATAAATGAGCACAGTTTGTTGCCGGATTTTGACATTTAAAGAATTAGGCCTTTTGACAAAAACATGCTTTTAAGCAGGCGATTTTGCACTTCCTTCCTGAAAAAAGCACATTTAAACTGAGTCTTTTACATCAGATTTTCCACTGCAGCACACACATTTTTAATTCAGCATTATTTCTGTCCTTGAGTGCTAGGATTTGTTTGCAATCTGGATGTAGGTATCCAGCCTTTGCTTGGAGTTCTCTCTGCACAGCTGAAATTGTTACATGTTGCCATTTTTAGCCACATTTTTTCCCATGGAACTAAAAACAATGTTGCTGGGCTGCCTTTTTCTTGAAATACATTTCTTAGCTGCTGTCAGACAGTGAGGCCGGGCTCCTCTGAGCCACCTGGATGATCTGTAATCCTTTTAAATTCAATGGTTCACTGGAAAATGAATGGATCTAACACCAGAACAGCACTTTGAAGGTTGCAAAGCTGCATTTTAAAGGCATTTTCAGTTGTTAGCCCAATTATGTAGCCTTGCTTAATGTTGAATGGAACAGAGCCCACTGGCATGCTCCTGCAGTGAGAATTTTGTTTCTTCATCCCCACTTTGACTGTGTGTGGCAGGGGTGTGCAGCCTTTTGTGATTGTGACCCACATGCAGTTTTTCAGATTTTTTCACGCACAGGGGTTAGCGCATCCATTTTTGGCTTTTCTTTCCCCATTTGTAAATTGATGCAGTAGGGCATATCGGCATGAGTCAAAGTATCCCACAGTGTGTTCCTGGAGCACATTGGGAAAGACTAATTTAACATTAACTTTGCATGCAGGACCTTTATCTGAGTTGGAAGAGTGCATTGAGATAGAGACATTAAAAGAATACAATGCATGCTGGAACTGGATTTAAATAAAATTGTTTGAAAAGGAGTGAGTAAGGCAACAGAGTGCATGTTGTAATTGTGAGTCTGAATTTTAAAAGCACCTTGTGAAGCGAGGGTATAGGAATTTATTCCATACTGGAACTGGAAGACTGAACTCCTAGAACATCCTGAAAGAGAGGCATTGAAGGAACTCAATGCATGATGTAACTAGCAGTCCACACTCCTACATCATCCTGAGAAAGAGACATTGAAGCAACCTACCGGAGCAAGTGGCATTACAGGATTACAATGAATGATGGCAGTAGGAGCATAAACTACTAAGCATCCTGAGAAAGTGCCCTTAAGGAATGGAATTCATACTGGAACCTGGAGTCAAAACTCCCAGAGTGTCATGATATGATAGTTTGATATGATAGTTTATTTATATAGTGCATATACACAACGTGTTTCAAAGCGCTTCAAGGCAAAGGAGAGAACAAGGGAAAATACAATTACATTCTTACAGGCCATGAACAGTAAGGATGTGAAATTAACTATCATACTCGGCCTGAGGACATTTCAGATAGTGCAAGAGCTAAGACATAGATAAGCAAGGGAGCGGGAGAGTGGGAAGGAAATGGAAACAGACAGGCGACTACCGTACTAGGCCTGACAACATTTCTCGTAGAGCCGGAGAAAAACAAAAGGTGAGGGAGAGGGGTACAGAAAGTGAGGGGAAGAAACAAAACAAGCGACTATCGTACTAGGCCTGATAACATTTCAGATAGTGCTGGGGGGGTGAGGGGCAGTAAGGGGAGGTGGAAGGAAACAGACGAGGTTGCTATCATACTAGGTCCAGGGACAATTCTGATAGAGTAAGTGCATAGAAGAAAGTAACGGGAGGAGATAGGCAAAGGGAGAAGGGATAGGAGGAGAGAACAGAGAGTAAGTAGACAAAAACAGTGGAGAAGAAAGAGGGGAGAGCAAATGCAATTGCAGAAGTCAGTAGTAACACATAATGTTGCAAGCCAGGATACAAGACGAAGATGAGAACAGCATGATTCAGGGCCACCATGAGTACAACATGCAAAGGAAGTCCAGCATGAGAGTTGAGAAAGGGTGACGCACCGTGAATCAATGAAGACCATAAAAGTCCAATCCAGCAGTGGCCCCAGGACAGTAATGGTGACATCAGAATATATCAGGACAGAGTCCTGCAGAAGTAGGCTGGAGGGGGGTAGGGGAAGCAGGGTAGAAGAAGCAAGCAAAACAGGCAACACCTGTGTGCGAGAAGGGGGGCACAAGGGAACATCATGGGGGGATCACAGGGGGTCGGGATGGCCTGTGGGGACAGAGGGTGTAAACACATTTTGGTGCATGTTTTCCTGCTGTCTGAGCAGGGGGTCGGGCCCTGGGTCCTCCTGGTCCAAACATGTCCAAACAGGAATTTCCCTTTTCTTTGTCTGCCCTTCGCTTCGGACGGCCGAGCAAGAGACGCCCTTGATCTAAGAGTTAAGAGCACGAAGGAAGAGGCAGGGCTAAGAAGGTTTGTGGTGCTTAGGCCAGGTGATCTAAATCTACTTGCACCTGCTCCCCAGCTGCGATGAGACAGTCAACACTACTGACAAGTCAACTTGGAGTAGAAAAGTGCTCACCCTGACCTTGGAGAAAAAATACTTGGCACAACATGTTCTTTAGACAAATGTCCTTAGTTAAGTCTCCATTCCGGCATTATCCATTACAATTCTCAGAATGCATAAACTTGGATGAGACATACAGATACAACCTAGAGAAATGTTTATTATGCACTTGTACGAATTTGAGTACCACATGGGACTGAGGCACCTGCAGTGGATTTTGTTGCAACTAAGGTGTAAGGTCTGATAAAAGGAACAGTTGTTGACTGTTTTAGAAACATACTAAGAGCCAAGCGTGAAGCAGTGAGATGTCCTCCTTAAGAATTTCTGAAAAGAGTGGTATACAAATGTGTTGTGAAAGCAACTTCTAATCAAATGCTTAAGTCAAAGAAGGAAGCAATCAACATTCAAACAATATGACCATTTAAACTAACATATGCATGAGATAATTTCAAACATTCAGTGGGATGGCACTCGTAGGATAAGAAGTATAACTAAAAAACTTTTGTGTTGTGAAGTGCTTGCTTGTGAATGAGTGACCCTGTGATGTCATGTGGAATGTTGATGTGTGAATGCTGTATGAGTGTTCTACCTGAGGTCAGTTAAGCCTGGGTGATGGGTCCCAGTGGTTATCCTTATATGTAGCTTGATGTAACTATGTAATAAAGTATTTGTAAGAAGCTGAAGAAGACCCCTGAAGTTACATTATTACACTGGCGATGAAGATTACTGAAACAAAGAACCTGCGCAAAGAAGAAGACTGCTGAGGAGGGAGCAGCAGAGGAAGGCAAGGAACCACTGCCCCCCAAAGATAAGAAATAAGTCCCATCACCCAGGGGTGCAGAGCACAAGGGGCATAGAAGTAAAGAAAGCCCCAGCGCAGGCCCAGGGCTCAAATAAAGAAGACGGGGCAGCCCAGCGCAGAAGCAGAGGGGTTGAGAAGTAAAGAAAACCCAGCCAGGCCCAGTACACAAGTAAAGAGGAATGGGCAGCCCAGCGCAGAAACAGTGGGGTTAAGTCTTGAAGTGAAGCCCCAAATAGCAAAACAGGCCCCAGGAGAAGTGTTGAAGCTTGAAGTAGAAGCTGCAGCAAAGTCACTGTGAATGTGAAGCCCCAATAGCGAAGCAGGCCCTAAATGTGTGAAGTGTGAAGCACAGGCAGGGTGCAGTGTTATGAAGATAAGCACATGCGCTGTGATATTTTGAAGCAGAAGCAGGCTCCAAAGGGCAGCGTCCAGGGGGTTGTAAAGCGGAGAAAGCCCCAGCGTGGGCCGCAGGGTGCAGCTTGATGAAGATAAGCACCTGCGCTGTGATTTCTTGAAGCAGAAGCAGGCTTCAAAGGACAGAAGTCAAAGCAAAGCGAAGGGAGAACTAAAGTGAGGAAGAAGGTCCCCAAAAGGAAGATATAGGAAAGCAGATGCAGCGTGATAACCAAAGGTGTGAAGAAGTCACTGAAATGTTGAGCCCAATGAAGTTCCCATAGTGAAGGGAGGAAGAAATAAGTGGGAAGGACCTTTGAGCAATGAGAAATTATTGTTTTGTTTTGGCAGAAGCGCTATAGAGCGAAGAGAAACCACATGACTTTGGGGGATTTGGTGCAGTATAACTTCCCCAAACTTTCTCAGCCCAGAATAAAAGAAGTGATGGGCATGAAGAATGAGCGCCATTATATGAAGCGTCATCATATGCATGTATCCTTTAAAGTTATGAACTTTACGGATGATTTGTATTTCAGTAGAGTCACGTTATTTAAGGCTACGTTAATGCAAGAAGATACTGTATTCTTATGAGGATGCAAATGATAGTGAATATATGTATATGTGGTCTGCAAGTATTGAAGTTTAAAAGTTACTGATTGAAGCCTAACCTTTTGAGGGTTTGCAGCTATAAATAGATTTTTATGTACGTTGTAGAATACAGTTATTGTCTTAAGTGACAAAGTTGGAGGTGCATGGTGCATGCCTGGAGTTGCAAGAAAGAGAGCCTGAGTGGGCTAGAAGTAACCTTTTTGAGGCATTTCAGGGTTATGTTGTCTAGAGCAACATGGACTTATAGAATTTTAGAGGTATGTGCATAAATCAAAAGTAAGCTGCATGAAGGCAGCGTGGACTTTTATAGATTCATAGATTTGCAGATTTTACTTTAATAAGATATTGAAATTCAAAATGTCCTATTTTAGAAGTGGGTCGCCATTGTTGAAGGTTGGTATGAAGTGCAAATATACCAGAAGTGTGATAGTGCAAATATATCAGAAGTGTGATAGTTGAAGTAAAGTGTAGGGATAACGTTGCCAATAGAGGAAGGTAGCGCCTTCCCTTTTTAGTGAAGTGTGAAGTGAAGAGAAGGGATAGCGTCCCCAATGGAGGAGGGTAGTGCCTCCAATCAGCAGTGAAGTATAGGGATAGCGTTCCCAATATAGGAAGGTAGCGCCCCAATCCTAAGTGAAGTGTAGGGATAGCGTTCCCAATATAGGAAGGTAGCTCCTTCTATGAGAAGTGAAGTGTAGGCATAGTGTCCCTTTCAACCTGAAGTGAAGGGATAGCGTCCCTTTCAACATGAAGTGAAGTGATGAGTTGGGACAGCGTCCCGCAGCAGAGTAGGGATAGTGTCCCGCAGCAGAGTAGGGATAGCGTCCCGCAGCAGAGTAGGATTAGCATCACGCAGAAGAGTAGGGATTGCGTCCCACGTCAGAGTAGGGATAGCGTCCCGCATCAGAGTAAGGGATAGCGTCCCTCATCAGAGTAGGGGTAGCACCCCGGACCGGTATAGGGATAGCGTCCCTGAGTAGAGTGGAGATAGCGTCCCTCTTCAGAGTAGGGGTAGTGCCCCTTACCAGTATAGGGATAGTGTCCCGCATCAGAGTAGGGAAAGCGTCCCCGAGCAGAGTAGGGATAGCGTAGCGTCCCGCAGCAATATGGGGATAGCGTCCCTGAGATATTTTCTTTAGAGCTGCATCTCTCTGTAAAAGGATGCATGGTGTGGATGTCCTGTATGAGTGCCCTGTATTGTGTTGGGTTTCCCAGGCCAGTGGTGCTTGTAAAAAGGAAAGGGATGTGTTGTGATGTGTTCGTTGGCTTGGTGTGGGAAAGGAAGGAAGTGTGTTGTGAAGTGCTTGTTGGTAAATGTTGTATGGTTGTGCGTCATTTGTAAAGAAGGAGATGTGTTGTGAAGTGCTTGCTTGCGAATGGGAGACCCTGTGATGTCATGTGGAATGTTGATGTACGAATGCTGTATGAGTGTTCTACCTGAGGTTAGTTAAGCCTGGGTGATGGGTCCCAGTGGTTATCCTTATATGTAGCTTGATGTAACTATGTAATAAAGTATTTGTAAGAAGCCCAAGAAGACCCCTGAAGTCACATTATTACAATTTGCATTTTTATTGCATATATATTTTATTGGATATATTGAAGGTAAATATGTTTATTTCTAGGACGGTTGCTGAAGATTGCACCTCAGCATGATTAGGACAGTTCACATGGTGTGAGGGCCATGAAGACCTCACTACTCAGGCCCGGGTGGTCAAGAAATGAAAAGCTTTACTACTGTCATGAAGCCAGGAAGAATAAGCAACACACAGAAGCCATTTAATAGTATGGTATACAAGATTGTAATCAGGATGTTCATTAGGTGTGTTACAACAGTGGGTAGATGCTACCCACAGACGCACTTAAGTCCTCCGGCCTCCATCCCATTCCTACAGGGAACTTTCAGGGGGTGTGGATCCTGGGTTTCAACTCGTTTGTAGATCCTCCTTTTTGTGTTTATGAGTAGCACAAACGCTGGATGACTTTTCTGTGATGTGCAGTCCCCCTGTGGGTGAAAGTAACTGTTCCTCTGATTCTCTGGTTCAACTACAGATAAGGCAACAAAAATACAGGATTATTTTCCCTTGATCCCCAGTAAGCAAAATGTCTTTGTGCGCAATTGAAAGTTCTCTTCTTGAAGCCAAGTCTCTCTCTGCGGGTTTCTGTCCTGCAGATATTTCAGTCAATCACAGTCAGTGTGTTTTGTGTCCCCACACTTTTTTCTTAGTTCTTGGTTTCCTTTCTGTCAGCTTTTTTCCATTTTAGATTTCAGGTCCGCTGGAGACCCTGAATTTGGGTCTATGGATGAAAATCATAAGCAACAGCAAAACGAATGGCTGAGGGCCAACAGACAAGGCCCCAGAGTTACCACTTAAGTAGGTCGCCACTTAAGCAGGTCGGGAGGCTGGGTAAGATATCTTAGTTTCTTTCTTTTCTTTAGGTTGCCTATCCCTGCTCCCTCTTACCTTCCTTTCCTCTTCTTCTTTGACGTTCTGGGATGACCTCCATCCAAAGGGGTTCATGTGCGCTTTCTCCATGTTCTGCTCCGATATGTATGACTTGCTTCTCCTCTCTACCGACACCATTGATTCCCCTCCATATGCTTGTTCCTCCTCCCTTCATCATGTAAGTGGATTCTTCCTATGGGGGGTGGGAGGAGGAGCAGCAACCTGTAGGAGTCCTGAGCCAGGGATATGACACCTTACCGCACACATATGCGAATGGGAACCCGGGGGGTGGGAGGTTAGATTACGATTTTCCCCATTGACAGCCCAGCCCTGGTGGCTTGCTGTCCTATGGGTGAACCAGGATAAATAAACAGTCACAGCCTCATGTGATTTGGTAGGAGTAATCTCCTTATTTATAGAATAGTGTTAGCAAAAAAACTGTTCAGCTCCTTGGTATGCCAGAGTAATATGGAATTTAAAATGTCCCCTAGTTCAGGTACCACGTAAACATTTAAAAGTCCTTCTTACATTTTCTCCAATAGTTACAATACTCCTTAACTCCAGTGTGTTCACTTGGGGGGTGAACTAGACCATTCTAAGTGGATAAACCAGTAAATGAATACCTCAGTGGGAACACTTACGAGTTTGATCGAAAGTCGTAAAAATGCATGGTCCTGTCCACCTGTTCCCCAGCCGCAGTAGACAGTGACAGGATTTATTATTTAATCACCTCATCCACGCTCCCATTCTCCCTGTGGGTGGGTCATACCAAGTTGCCCCAGGATCTCAGGAAGGAAAAATACCCACAGACATAAAAACAGGACTGATCACATGTTCGTAGTTGCACCATCAATTCATAACATTGAAATGCCCACGCTGGAATTTGAAGGTTTACAATCACATCCCCACTCTCAGGGCTTGGGTATGCCTGGGCTAATTCTTGTCCTTTTCACATCATGGTGGATCAATACCAGCTTTCTCCACTTCATCTGGCCTCCCCTCAATCCTTTGGTCATTCTTCACCTCTAACTCTTTCTTGTCCTTCTTCGTTCTCTACCTCTTTGTTTATTAGCTCCTTGTTGCTATCTTTGTCACCACCACATACAGATGTTTTTTCCTATAAACTTTCTTAATGTTCCCCTTCTTGCTGGTTACCTCTTCCCTTCTCTCTTCCTTCCCCTTGTTGTATTTCTCTTCTTGTTTCACCACCTCCTTCTCTCTATTTTTCTCTTGCCCAACTCCTTTAATATTTTCCTGTTGACATACTACTCTCCGAACTTCTCCAGTCTTCCCTCCTGCTTTCCAACTCCAAGTCCTCCTCTTTAATCTGCTTCCTCCATTCTCCAGCCCTGCTTTCCATCTTCAGCTTCAACTTCTCCTTAATCTGCTTCTTCCAGACTCCTGGAGCAGGCCACCACTCTCTATCACCTTTCTGCCAGTCTTCAGGCTTTATTCAAGGGTGTAATCCCATCTCCTGGACCTTCCTTAACTAACAATGCCCTGGTGTGTAGTCTTTCATCCCTAAAACATGATTAGCTTAGCTTTATCAAACCGCTGCCTTCCCGCTGCAAACTTGGAGCCACCTACCCACTGCTTCCCTTTGCGTACTGTATGCTGCCATCTCGAAATCATGCATCATGCATGTGCATAGAGGACTGGGTGCAGTGGAGCTCTGCCCTCTGCAGACTTCCACTTGTTCCCCCATTCAAGAAACTGAAATGAAACAGATGAGGTTTCCTACGTATGAGCACATGGCCATTCAAATTACCCTTTCTTGTTTTAACTGTGAAGTATTTCTGACCCTTGCACTGTTTGAAAGTCTGTGCTAGAGCATCTTCCCATACTGCCAGGGAATTAAGAGGGCTGTAACATTGTGGGACCATGGCTGACTTCAGGTAGGGGGCTGAACAGAACTGCAAATATGTAACAATCCACTGACACAGGAGCAGGGGGAGATGTGGCGAGCTAGGGGATTCTTCCCAAACTCCTTCCTGGAACCAGCATTGCTTAACAGTTTGTGGCACCCTGTCCCCATGCCACTCCACCATTCCAGGGAACCCCCAATTAAATAGTACATTCTTTAATTTCAGTCTCTCCAGATATATACCACAATTAGGCAAGTGATAAAAAATAGGTGGTATTTTTCCATTGCAACTAATGTATTAATGGAGGACATAATGTCCACATCCCTGCGCATCTTTACTTCTGAAAATATGCTTCTGATGTCTGCAATCATTGTATTATATGATTTGGCCAGTTATTGCTTTCAGCATCCTGAACTATCCAGAAATCATAAGTTATTATTAAATTAGGTGGTTTTCCAAGGCTAGGAGAAGGGGCGGAACAGTCAGTCCGATTTTGTTCTGTCCATTCTTTGTCACCCAGGATTTATTCCAGTAAAGTTTCAATAAAAGTTTCCGTGTTCATAATGTGTGTTGTTCTTTGTCCTGACATCACTGGCCTAGATCTCACCTCAGACACTTTGGAAAAGAGGGAGTTGAGGAACTGGAGGACTCAGACAACCCAGACAATTTAGACGCCTATCGACGCCTAACCAGGGCCGCAGTGAGAGAGGCAGCCAAGAAACCCAAATAGATAACCTTGTTATGAATCTATCAGATCACCATCTTACTACAGAAGAAATCACCCTTCTTAACCGAGGCCTGTCCTTTGCCCCCACTTCATTCTGTGAACCATTTAACTTACACATGGATCTATTCAAATTTAATCGTAAACTGAAGCTAAAGAAATTCTTCGCCACTCAGGTGGAAATTAAAAGGAAACAACAAACAAGACCTGAAATCAGTGACATTACAATAGAAGAATTAGGTAATATTCACCTGTTGAGATCGATTGGTGAACACCCGGACTACCCAATACATCAAACTATGCATGAGCTACAGATTCACTCAGCAGCACTAACGACCAAGGAATTTAAATCTAAATCCAAATTTCTGCCACAATTAGCACCAGATAATATGATTGACACTTTCTACAAAGCTGTTACTCAAGATCTGCATCACAGCTTTGACAAATCCCATCACACCAAAGTGAAACAAGGTGCACAAAATCTAACAAATAAGGAAAAAATTGCTCTAGCGAATCTTCAGTCAAATAAACAACTCGACAAAGGGGGTAACATCATCATCATGAACTGGTCTGACTGTATACAAATGGCTCAAAACCGGTTGCCAGACATTTAGTCGAAAAAAATTGGTCGACCAGACAAATGGTCGAACCAATTTGGTCGAAATTTTTTTTTTTTTTATTTTAACCCTTTTTTTTTTTGGGGGGGGGGCCCCCCCCTAACCCCCTTTTTTTCTCTAAAAACCCCTTTTTTAACTAAACGAAAACCCGAAAAATAAATATATAAATAAAAAAAAAATTCGACCATTTGGTTTTCGACCAAATTGCGTCGACCAAATTGCAGTCGACCAGTTTTTTTTCGACGAGTTGTCTGGACACCCTCAAAACCACCTGCAAACTCCGAATTGTTATGAGAAACTTACAAGCAATCCAACTAACCAGATCACACAGGAACTTAATATCGTAACAGATAACTGGCACCGCCAATGTCTGATTACGGACGATGAAAAACTACACTTCTACATACCTAAGCCAACTATTCCAACTATTTACTTTCTTCCGAAGGTACATAAAGCTTTTCAAAAAATCCCGGAAGGCAGACCCATTGTGAGTGGGATTGGATGGGCCACTGAACCAATTGCCGAATACATCGATAATATACTCAAACCCAAAGTTATTCAAGTACAAGCCTATCTGAAGGACACTACATCAATCATCAACATACTCTCCCAAATACAATGGCAAGACAATTTTTTACTGGCAACATGGGACGTCAAAGCCCTATATACCTGAATTGGACATAACCTAGCACTTCAAACTATCTATTACACATTCAAGGACAAATCGTCATCACACTTCAGCTATGTCTGTATGCTTAAGGAAATGCTACTAACTACTTTGGAAAGCAACATTTTCATCTTTGATAACAGTTTTTATAAACAAACATGTGGAGTTGCAATGGGTGTTAAATTTGCCCCTGCCCTTGCCAATTTGGTAATGGGAATGCTTGAGGATCTCTTTATCTATCAATTACCAGTATTCAAGAACAACATTGTCAAATGGACTCGTTATATTGATGACGTGCTTTTGATATGATATGGAACCAAAACTGCTCTCATGGATTTTTTGGAACAAGCTAATACCAACTCCTATGGTCTACAATTCTCAGGAGTCATGAGCGACTCTCAGATCAACTTTCTAGATCTTACAATTTCAGTTTCCGGAAATAAACTACTGACTAGAACATTCAGGAAGGAAACGGAAGTGAACTCAACTCTTTTCGCTACCAGTTGCCACTATAAACCCGTCATTAAGAATATTCCCAAGGGTGAATTTATCAGGGCCAAAAGAAATTGTATCAACATCTCCTCTTTTGAATCGGAATGTGAACTTCTCTCTACGAGATTTCTTGCCAGGGGTTACACCAAAACTGCTATCAAAACTGCCAGAACGAAAGCCAAAAAAATATCCAGAACAACAACATTGACCCCTCAAACAAAACCACAACATCAGTAAGAGGCTGTACAATGTATTACCACATACTGTGAAAATACCAAAGTCATCAGGAAAGTCCTAAAGAAAAATTGGTATCTCCTCAAACTTGATCCTCTTATCTCCAAAAATATTAAAGATACTCCGACTCTAGTTTTCAAAAAAGCTAAAACTCTCAAAATGAGCGTTAGTCCATCTTTCTTACCAGAACTTGAAGAAACTACCAAGTCAAACTGCCTAAACCAACCAATAACAGGATTCAGAAAATGTGGTTTCTGTACCATGTGCAAGCACACCTTTCCAGCAAGTACCACATTCACAGACAGCAAAGGGATTAAAACTACCATTAAACAACAAATTAATTGCTGTTCTAAATTTGTGGTCTACGCAATTCAATGCACATGCAAACTTATTTACATTGGATCTACCATACATGAACTAAGAACCCGTATAAGGGAACACCTCTCAGTAATAGGCAGCCAGGACAGCAACTTGCCCCTCTCACAACATTGGAAACTATCCCATCAGATGGACAATAAAATGGATATCAAGTTCATTGGTTTACAGAAAATACAGAGCAAGATAAGAGGTGGCAATCAAGAACTTTTTCTCAGACAAGCTGAAGCAAGACTCATCTGGCATCACCGATCAGTAGATTGGGGATTAAATTCTGACAATGAAATGGCACATTTTGTCTGATCTACCGTTTTGTTTTTTATAATGTTTATTACCAATAACTCTGTGTCAAAACTCTTATCGTATTAGTATGCTCGCAATGAAAATGGGTAATTGCATCCACGTAATATGTTTTTCACCATAGACTAAATTTATCTCTTGGATTCTAGTCCAGTACACTATGTTCCATTTCCTACTCTCTTATCCCCCCCCCTTCATAGGCGTTGGTGTCAACTACATTAACCAGAATTCTTTACTTCGTTAGCACCCACTAGAATTTGGTTTAAGCACTAATTATTTCAGATATTAAACACGGACATTCAGATAGATGAATTAGTATTCATCAAGACTTGCTATGACTAATTTGTGTTTTCATATTTTTCCAAACAACAAGCCTTACTCGGCTTCTTTTTCTTTTTTGCGTAGCACATGTTGAATGGGTCAATTTCCCACTGTGCTTCTCTGCGGGTACGTTTTTTTATCCCAAAACATGGCCTACAGTAATTGCAACTAAGGAAGGACTCCTTTTTAGTCCAGTCAATCCACTGTAACGACAGCGGCCTACACGGCACACGGAGGACCGTTCGAAACGAGGTAGGACCCTCTTTTCTTTTGCATCCCATCCCTCACGGGGGGTCTGCATTGTAGGTGCTCTTTCATGTGCATACACGTGCAGCCGGACGTGGCACACGTGGGTGTTTCTCTCAAAGTGTATTTCTTATTGCTACAAGATTGTTTTTGTTCGTGAATGGTTTCGACCCAGACCAATACATTTTTTGTAAAAGCTGAAATTCACCCATACACCATGATTTTCACGTAGTATGGTGACGTGTTTGCGCTTTACATGAAATTTCCAATTTTGGCATAAAACAGGTGTCTGGATACTATAAGTCACATGGACAAGACTATTATGGTGACACCCTTATAGCGTTACTTGTCAAATTATCTAATCTGGAAACTAGGAATAACAAAAGCACTTATTTGACCTAACAAGGTTCAAGTAACTGATCTCACATATCATGTACTGGCTGGTCATGGATCCACCTAGACTTTTATTCCAAAACTGACTAAAATCAAATGCAGATTAAAGCAAATTTCAAACAATTATATACATGCATTTCCTTTTTCTACCGACTCCAAACAGGCGGGATTGACCCCATGACCTACTGCACGTCATTGCATTATGCAGTCATCATTTTGAAACAGAATTAGGGTAAGATTATGGACTTTTTCTGTTTATTATTACTAGAATTATCTATACCTTGTGTAAATTATACTAGTTATCATTCACCATTTGGCTTAAACATTAGGACCTTGCTCCCCGATTCCTCCTCTCCCGACTTTTCCGCACTCACACAAAACATGTATTTGAATTTGGGACTCCCGTCCCCCCACTCTCTCTCTCTCTTTCTCTCCTTTTTTCTTAGACACAAATGCTGATATCACATTTTTTGCTTTTTGGAAGTTTTTGTAAATTAATGATTGTGTGCTCATATTGTATTTACCTTGGAACTTTTTCATGTTTCTGGATGTAAATTTATCATGGTTTCCTTTTCTTCATGATTCTTTTGTCACGTCAATTTAGCATGGATTTGAAAAGGGCATGTATTGCCGAAACACGTGTCATCCACAAAGCCTTTAAACTTCAAATAAAAGGATTACTTATTTTTTCCACTGAACAGTTTTTTTTCAGCTCTTTATTTTACGGCGCATGGTTATTTGTAAGCTCACCCAAACTAGACACTGTGCTTTAAAGGTAAGCCATCAATTCTTCACCTATCACCACTCTGTTCTAGACCATTATTCTTGCCCCCACATTGTCTTACATATTTTGAGATGCCAACAACAGTTTTGGTGAGTGTGTCTAACTTAAACCTTATAAGTTTCCACCAATCACTATTCAAGTCACTACAAATGGTTTCATTCTTTCCAGCATGTGGGTGCAGGGGAAAGGCCACATTAGGCATGGGGGTCCCCAGATCATGTGTTATCAGGCTGCTCCTGTTCACCTTCTGGGTATTATGCTTCTCTTTGTTATTGCCCATAGAGGGTGTTGGATTAGTGATGACTTTCAAGGACTCTACTATGTTTTCTCAAGCAGGTTTTGCTGACGGAAAACAACAATTCTCAATTTTTTACACCTATCACAGGTGTAGCACATCGTACAGTTGGCTATACAAACGATTCAGGCTCATTTCAGTCCTCATTCCACCATTAAGCGAGCTAGAAATCGAGAAGCCCAGAGTGACTTGTTTATTTATTTTTTGTGGGAGTGTGCCCATGACTGAATTTCCTCCTCTCATCTGGTAAATGCCGAGTTCACAATTCCTCCAATAATATAGATATGGTCCGAGCAGTCCCAGGTTAATAGGCTGAAATCCATTGATCAGGTACAGAATGCACTCCTGCACATCAAGAGGGATGGTGCCAACACGTGCTCACCTGAATGGCAGCAGTGCAGAATTTGTCAGTGAGGCAGAGGTCAAGTAGAGACTCTGCTGGGATGATGCAATGCACGGGCATTCAGCAAGTTCCCATGCTGCCTTTGTCCCAGTTCTACCAGTGTCTCCGTTTCCCTCAACTATTGT
The DNA here is from genome assembly GCF_040938575.1 of Ambystoma mexicanum. NCBI lineage: Eukaryota > Metazoa > Chordata > Amphibia > Caudata > Ambystomatidae > Ambystoma > Ambystoma mexicanum. The sequence continues at coordinate 490,752,338 of NC_090933.1, read as the reverse complement.
CAATATTTATGCTACATGAAGCCATACAGAGTCTGGTTCAATGGATTGAATAATTGTTTAAGGCACTCATTCTATTGCTTTTTCATCCACTTCCGTATGCTGTGGAAGAATTGGTTTATTGAAAAGTGTGTAGCTGGTTATTGGTGCCCTGGCTCCCGGAGTAGCTATGTTGTTTAAAAGTCATTCTTAGTTGTTTATCCTGCTCCCACTGACACACGTTAACTACTTAACAGCTGGTGAAACATACTGGGTCTGCTAGTTGTAGGTTATTTTGATGAATGCACCTTATTAATGTATTTTCATAAATGATCGCTCTCAGATTACCTTTTTTAATTAAAGTGCCTTTTTTAGTTTTGACTAAAAGTTGGCAAAACCAACTCGACCAACATATTACTATGGTTTACTGTGGGATTTTGGAATTGTGAAAGGATACTGTGACATTTACTACATGATTCAAGACATTGGTACAGCCTGGGAAGAATGCCCTGGCCTACCCAGCAGCCACCTATGAGCGGCATCTGTGGACAACCAAAACACACAAGACGGAGATTCCTAGCAACACACTCTCCTTGCAAATGCTTCTGAGTTCAATGTGCGAACTAGCTGGTTCCTAGGCATCAGAGATTGCAAGCCTAAAAGCACGGCCTGCTCATTGTTAATTGGGTACTGATAGGACAGTCAGGAGGAGAACCCTCCAGGCATACAGGCCACCAGGCATACACAATTTGAGAATCGGCAATGGTGGAACAGTGCTAAGAAGGCTGAGTCTGCAGAAGAGAAAGTGGGGGAACTAAACGTCCAAATACATAGTAAAGACTGCATAGGAGGAGGTCTGGTCTAATCACAAATCCCAGATCACAAATACACACTCGAGACCAATAACACAAGGGCTATCTCTGTTGGTGGGGCTAGAAGGGCAAAAAAGGCACATAGAGAAACATGGTGGTGTGGGAGTTTAGAGCGAGAGGAGAGCAAGAGAAAGAGTGTGTTGGAGAAGAGGAAAAGACTACTTTAAAGGTGTCTAGAGGAGAGGTCACAACTGGGAGAGGAACGAGGTGACTGACATAAGAGGAGAGTAGGTCACTGGTAGAGAGGAAGAGGAGGAAGATTGGATGAGAACAGAGAATATGACTTGTGAGGTGGCAGGTAGAGGAAAAGAACACTGGAGCGAGGGACACCAGAGATTGATGAGGATAAGATGACCATGTTTGCGGAGAGAGAGAGAGAGAGAGAGAGAGCCTGGAGATTGGGTACAGAAAGGTGTCCAAGGTCGAGGTGTGAAAGACCCCTAAGGTTGGGGAGAGATTGGAACCCCAAAGTTGAGAAGAGAAACAGCTCATAGTCTGGGGAGAGGAAAAGCCCCAAGACTGTGGAATGTGTGAACCTGAAGGATGTAAGGAGGGGTGTCTAGGGAACTGAGGACAGAACAGAACGTGCAGAAGTCCACTAGCAGAATGAAAACTAAAAGTGGAGAAGTAGGACAAGACCCAGTAAGAAGGAAGAGCAATAACAGGACCAGAGAAGAGTAGTGAGCATCCAGAAAGAGAATCAGACAGAGAGTAGATACGCCCCAGAAAGGGTATTAGCAGTAGATAGGACAGAGTGGAAGCAAAACCCATACAGAAGGGCTAATAGTAGCTAAAGAAGAAGAAGAAGATCAGGATGCTTAGATCCTCAGAGGCTCAGATAGAAGTCCTGCTCATACAAGCATGTGGGGGAGTAGATAGCATTACAGATTGAGGAAGCTGAGATTAGTGAGACAGAAGAGGAAGGAACCCAAGGCGTGAGCCCAAAACAGAGGCATGAGGATGTCAGCCGGAGGGGGTTGGATTTTAGTCAGCGAGCCCTGGAATCAATGGCAGAAACCTATCTATCTTAGTACCCAGGTATCCTGTCAAAAACAGGGCAGAGGCTTAACACTTGCCTTCTTGCCAGTGCTCACACATATATTGAGCTCATTAGGCTGCGACCAGTGGATCAACCCCATCTGGAAACAGTAAAGAGCAGTATGACTGGACCATTAGGACTAATGACCCAACCACTTCAGACTGTAAGTGACTATTTCCCCCTGTGGGTTCCCGGGCAGGGGAACCCAGAATTTGAGACTTTTGATTGCAAGTGTGATTTGTTTTTTACTTCTTTCAACCCAAAAGTTGTCCTGCTTTTTGTTTGGTTTGTTGACAACCCACGTAGGATACATCCCATTTATTGTCCAAACGTATCCCGCTTTCTTTGTGTGCATACCAATAAAAGCACTTTTTACTACCACCTGAGTTCATGCAGCTCTCTGATCCTGATTGGGCTGTGTGACATTGCACAGTACTTTGGTTTTCTGTTTCCTTCCAGTAGAGCATTCATTTTAATCAAGATTTTGCCTGACCCATACATTTCCTCATTAGGCAGAGCCTGACTGGATGAATGTTGTTTTCACTCCACACACTATCTTTGGTTCCATAACTCACTACAGCCCAATGCTTGAAAAAAGTCTGTGTTTATACTTAGTAATCATGTTTAGTGGAATGGGCCATTTGTATAATATTTGGGCTTCAGAAAACTACGTTATGTGGGAAAAGCCATACTTGTGTGAATTGTTTTGCATGTTTCCTACTACTTCTTGGCCATCTCAAAGTCCTCTGGCCCTCTCACCGGCTTACTTTATCTCTGTCTCGGTGAGGGGTTTTCCTGTTTGGGTTTTCTTGGCTCCTGTATCCTATTTAACCTATATGGCTTTCCGAGCTTCAAATGTTAAAGTCTCTCAATTTCTCAGGGCTCTGCACAGCCCTCTGGCCCTCTAACAGGCTTGTTTCAACTTGAGGTAGGTAGGGCCTCTGCCTGCTTGGGTTTATCAGGCTCCTGTAATCCGTATGGATTTTTACAGCCTCAAACATCAGTATCTTTCTCTTTCTCGGGGCTCTCCAAAGTCCTGTAGCCCTCTAATATGACTGCTTTATCTTGATTTCGGTAGGGCGTCTGACTGCCCAGATTTTCTTGGCTCCCGTAACCCATGTGGCTTTCCCAGCCTCGAAAATCACTGTTCGCTCGTCTCAACGGTGTTACCTCTTCAGGAGCATTCGCTTCCCTTCCACTGCTCAACTCGACAGCTAATATACTTCTCGTGCAGAGTTCAGAGTTTTGGGCTCACTGCTGAATTCTGGTCTCGACGTTTGTTAACGGGCCGGAGGCACACTACAGCTTCCATTTGGGCATGCCACCAGGCAAGACGTTCACTTTGCCATCTCCATCTCTTTCTCGATTTTGGTTTCTTCATTGTTCAGGACATCAGCCTTCCTGCGTCTTGTACTCGTTCGCTCTCTGCATTACAGCTGACTTCTGCAGTCTAGCATGGCTTCAACCCTCCATGACGTCTTTCCGTTAGAGGCTTGCCTCTGCACAGGAATCTCTCACCCCATTCATAGATCCTCATATTTTTATGTACATCACTACAAACAAAAGGGGTATGTTGCTGTTCTTTGACTGTGGAGTTCAGGCAATCTCCCGCCTTTCCTAAAGCCAAAGTGATCGGAGAAATGTTAATAGTGGGTGAGTCCAAAACATTATCACAAATAAAAGGGGTGTTTCACTTCTCTTTGACTGTGGAGTTCAGGCCAGATCCAGCATTACCTGAAGCCGAAGAGATTGAAGACATTTTGCTATTTGGTGAATCCAAAACAGGGTTAAGAACAGTCTTTCCTATTCCCATGTAGGCAGATAAATTGTGTTGTGCACATCTGCACATGTCATTCCCATGCGATTGTTTTAGGAATAAAATGGAGCTATCTTTCTTATTAAATACATTTGATAGAAATTCACTTTGGCTTCAGAAAAAAAGACTTACTGCATGGCAGTTTCGTCATGGCAGAACCTTTTGGTAAAACACTGGTGTTGGTAATTAGCATCAAGGTGGGAGGTATTTTAAAAAAATCGACAAAATTCCTGAATGCCTGTGGCCCAATGGTAATGTTAGTTGTATTTTAGGAATACCACTTGTGATATTTCTGAAATACCAGTTGCTGTAATTCTATGTAGCTTACGTTCAATTTCCACCATTGTAGTGTTTCATACTACTAATAACGGTAATACCGTTGGTAGTAATTGCATGAAAATGGCAATTATTTTGGCGGATTCACCCCCAGATCAGCGCTAGGGATAAATATGCCATAGTCATGATAGGGCTAGCCCTTAAATGTGGTGGTAATACTGTTCCCACCATATTAAAAGGCCACCGTCCAACCCGTGATGAGGCCCAATGTCTTTTCTTTTGCTAGCAAAGAATATCATAGGTTTCACTGAGAAGGCCTTCTAACAATTAAAAAGACATACAACAATAGGGAGCCATATCTGTTAGCTAGAGACAAGCACTGTTAATATAAATCTGCAGCACTGCGTTAGCTCTGGGTACACTGTTGAGATTTAAAGGTCCTAGCCCCTATGACAATAAGCAGGAATAAACATCTGCTGGAACTGTTGACATTGTGTGCTTTAATAACACACCAATAAGCAGGTTTACCTTCTGATGGTGCTGATGAGGGATTTTTTTAGTTAATGACTGGTGGGAGGTACACATCATTCACACATGACAAATACATTAATTTGCAATGCAAGGATCAGATGAATGCCTGGCTATGTGCATACAATGTGTACAAAATAAATCAATATTTTATAATAGAGGTGCAATTGCCTCAGACACAGATTTCATTACCTACATAGGTGCTTTATGTATATGTAAAAACACCGTCAGTGGGAATTAGGGATATAATCAGATGCCTTGGCTACAGAGCATATCAGTCAAGTATAACCTACCTGCTAAATACTGAGCCAGAACTCTGGCTTTCTAGATAAAGGTATGTTAGTTGGTTTCCACAAGGTTCCCACTTGGGCATGCAAGACATGGGATTGATCTTATGAGAAGACCCTGGGATTTCATCCCATCAGAGAGCTTACAGTGCCAATTGATAATAGGGAATACCTTCTCTGAATACTTCAATATGATAACCTGTGTAAGGGAATGCTAAAGCAGAGAGCAGATATGCAGCATATTCCTATCCCACATGCTTAGGAACTAGAGATAACATGAGTTTATACAAAGTGACCCAAGGATAAAGACCTCATCATTTAGAGAATAAATTCCGCCACAATGATTCAAATGTGAGCTAACTCGTGCTCAGGGGGCAGTTTCTGGAATTGTCACTTTGATGTTCAGAGAATTATCTAAACAAAAAGAGTCATTTAAGCAGCAGGAGGCAAATAAATATCAGAGAAAGGCACCATCCGGTCCCTCCTCTGTGAAATCAGGATGGGCACGAAGCAGGTAACTAACACTGTGGATGCAAAAGCCTTCGATTTAACTTCAAAAGATTCCCTAAACATCTGGCTAGTTCTTTCATTGATGGCCAAAATCTGGCAACGTCAGGGGAAAGGCTACGCAGCAAAATAAATCAGACTGAAGTGCTTGAAAATTAAAACTCCCCTGTAGCAAGTGATATGTTTACATAAAAGTAGCAAGTACCTAAAGAAGGAATTTACCATAAAACATGTACTTACTGTGTGTCCAAACAGAGTGTGCATTTTAGCTTAACTCCTGCACAAGCAGGATTACAACACAACAGCTGTATATATATATTACATGGCCTGCAGTAGCGGCCATGCAGTTATGCTTAAAATGCTAATCCCATAGGAAGAGCACTTTTTGGGCATCTTATAACTTCGCTCCCCCTGGACGAATCCTCACCAAACTTTGCAAAAAATGGGAAAAAACTTTTCTCACGCCTACAGCCCAAACCGCTGGACGGATTTTCACCGAATTTCTGACCGGAGCGGCGGCTGGGTCCTGAAAGCGTGTTTGTTAATTTGGTGTAAATCCGTCCAGTAGATTTTTTTTTAAATGACCAAAACGTAAGGCAAAAATATTAGTGATATCTATGTCCGCGGACAGGACAACGATTGGCTAATAGACTTGCGTCATGTCCATGGACACACAACGTGCTCGCTGATTGGTTGGTGTGAAGCGTGAGGTGCGTCCGATTTTTGGAAACGCCCGCCATCTTGGATTCCCGGACATCGGTTGGTTTCCGTGGACATCGCGGTAAAACAGATTAAAAAACACAACATTGCACTTGTCAAATGTATCAAATACTCTCTGGGGGGATGAGTGGAGATGAGGATGGGATGGAATATGGTTGCAAGGAACAAAAAAAAAGGTGGTTTTTGCCGCGAAAGTCCACAAACAGTTTGGATGTTCACAAACAGTCCTGAGAAGTTCGGGGGAACTTCATATGTTTGGGGCCAGATTTTTGATGGCTTAAAACTTTGGCGCTACTTAATGAAAATGCATGAAATTATATTCCAGACCGGATTCCGAATGAGGTTGCAAGGTTTGGTGGGATTCTGTCAAGAGGGGGCAAAACTAGGGGGGGTCCAAAATTATGTAAAGGCTTATAAATGAGGGGCCATTTGTCGAATCTACACTTAATTTGGCAAACCGATAATAGATCTAGATATACATGTTTTTGCAAAGTTTGGTAGGATTTTGTCAAGAGGGAGCAGATTTAGAGGGGGCGGGGCCCAAGATATTGTAAAGGCTTATAAATGTGGTGCCATTTGACAAATCTATACAAAGGTTTGCAAAAAGATTATAGATCTAGATATAAATGTTTTTGTAAAGTCTGAATGGATTTTGTCAAGTGGGGGCTAGGATATATGACGATTTTATGTGCATACATTTGACACTTTTGAAAAAATAAAGCATGGGTGGATATCCAGCAAACTTGTGTAAGGAGCATTGGCAAGGACCTGAAAGCATGGTTTTGCAAATGTGTCCGTGTTTTATTTTTTGACAAGTGTCATAATGTAGGTACAAAAAATAGTGATATATCTTTGGTGACTGAGGTGTAGCCTTTGGCCATGGGCAGTGGCCAGATTGTCCACTTCATGGAATAAGGTCATGATCCAGACAATCTGGCTACTTGCCACAACCACGAGGGAAAACATATGGGGTTAAAGTGGCCATGTCCACCTGGGACTGGCTTTGTGGTGAAGTTATTCGAAATTGGGATGGATTTGAAAGTCCCGTTGTAGGAAGAAAAATCCTCTTTTTTAGCACCCCGGGCTCCCACTTTGGGAACCTAGGGTGCTAATGGCCTTCATCCCCCATTAAATGGGCTGGAATGGGGGGATAATGGTCCAGAGACCTCATTATCCACCCTTGCTTTGCTTGGGCTGATAACTTGGGCTGCTGGGCCGGTATCCACCGTTCCAGCCCTGGAACGGAGGATGAACGCCACAATATTTCCATTAGCATAACACAAAATGCAAATGGAAATGCTGGAAAATCTTATTTAGTCTATGTACTTTACACGAAATATAAAGTAGATGGAGTCTATATGTTTTTTTTAGTTCTATTTTTTAACTGTAAAAGGTGGTTCCGAAAGAAACATTTCTTTTGTTGTTTTTGGATGTATTTTTTTTTTGGCAGAAGAGCTAAGAACGAAATGCGAGGAGGAAATGAGGGAAGAGGCACCAAACACTAATATGGAGGAGTAGGTGGACAAGGGAAAATATTGAGCGTGTGTTATTTCTAAGGTAGGGAGCAGTGTTTCTCATGCTCCTTGATTAAAGCAGTGGTGGTGGCTCTTGGGGAGGAGGGATGGCAACAGCTGATGCCATTTTAAGATAAATAGCAGTTTTGTTAAAAGTATGTACTGTGTGCTAGATTATTACTGGATAATGAGTAGGAATAGGTGTTGGAGCTGTGCAAGGGAAATTTTGAAGTTGAAAGTTCCTAGATCAGTAGAAAAAGCAGTTCTGAACTGTCCGCGAAGCACAGATCTTATCGTGAAGTGCGGACGGGTTCTCGGATACATCATCGTGCTGCGCGCCAGCGCATGGTCATGTGGCTCTGTCCGGAAGGTCCGCACTGAATTCAGATGTTTGTAGACGTCTACAGATGCAAAACTAGTTGAAATAGTTGCAAAAAGTGTATAGAAGTGTTAAAAATGATTCTAGACGGTGGGAAATGGCAGGGTTTTAAGGTGACACTTTGTAAATTGAACTCAAATATAGCTATAGTGGGTAAGTATGATATTAGTAAGTTGTAGGAAAATAGCACGCACTGGTAAAAACCCATGAAATTCAATGAAAAAACTTTGTTAAAAGGGACATTATGGTTAAGTTGCACTAATAAAAACCTTTGAAATTCAGTAAAAAAACATTGTTAAGAGGACGTTATGGTTACAAGTAAAATCTAAAAACCCCTGAAATTCGCCAGTTATGGTAAGCTAAGCAACCATAACTCGCGCCACCACCTAATTTTCTGAATGAAGATCATTTCATATGTAACTTGCCCTATGATATGACACCCAGAAAGATGTGAAGTTGAACCTTTGTAAATGGAATGAGAACATATTCTGTAGAAAGCAGGTGCATCCAACGTCACATGCGCCATTGCTGAAACATGGAACTTGAACAATTCGAATTCATTTATATGCATGAAGAATGCAGAATCATTTGCAAAGCACAAGCAATTTTTGAAAATCATATCTCCTCTGTTGCAATATGTAAAAATGCTCTTACGAGACACTATAGCAAAACATTGCACAATAACAGCATTAAGATGCATTTAAATGTACATATGGTAATGTTCATGTCTTTGCCTTTTCTGATCCCATGTCAAAAGATGGTGAGCAGAAATGTCCTGCAGCCCAGACCATAGTCTATCTTACAGCGATGCAAAAGAGGTAAAGTATTGGAAAGTTCACAAACAGAAGTGGTAAAAGGCCTGATGAAGCAGTAATTCAAATCTTGCACAGTACAATATCACATATGAATGAAAGCAACCAGCAATGAATGTAAACATCCCTATGAGGTAGGTAGGGTGTTGAACCGTTACATAGTCAGTAAGTGTACATGTGTAGTCCAATAGTAAAATCCTATCTGCAAGAAATATAATTGGGCTGAGAGGCCATGTTTAAAAATGCAGCAACTGACTGACAACATGCAAAACATCTCCAAATGTTTAGCTGAAATGAAGTTTAGAATAGTCTGCAAGCAGTGAGAAAAGGCTGTGTGATTGTGGCGAAGAGCCCCTTCATGTTTAAGAAAACAGTTCTAACAGACTCAAGAGATAATGGGCCTCAGTACAAGGTAGGCGGTCCGGTTATAATGATACTGGTAAGTGTTGCATACCGGATTGGTTCATTACAACTTGCAACGCCGGTGCTACCATCAACCGCAGGGCCCACAGTGACCGGGTAGCGTGCACCCGATATGGGTGTGGGCATGCGGCAGCTGTGTCAGTAACACCGGCATGCCGCAAGGAAGCCATCATTACGAGCTTAACCGACATGCCCTACCAGCATCCAGATGCCGGTATGATCGGTCACCATGATGCTGGCAATACCAGCATCGTGGGACAGGCGTAAATATCAATCTGCTGTTTACCAAACTGCCACAGGTGCACACAATCAGCACAGGTGGAGGCAATGGAGTCAGGCACAGCACAAAAGGAGCACACCCACACACCACACCACTTCCAAGCCCAAAATGCTACCACTAGCAGTTGCCATACAGGGGCTGGAAGACATGCCTGCACTGCTATTACTCCAGCAGGCACTAAACCAGGGGATGCAGAGGAGGCGCAGAAGGAGAAGTAGGGTGAGACTGGGCCAGCACATACCACCAGTGCAGGCAGTGGTACCCTGCAGGCAGCCACCAATCCCACACATAAAGGCCAGTCCATTTGACTTAACCGCTGCACATATCCACACCCTGTACCACCTGGACAGGGACACAATATGCACAATTGTGGATCTCATTCACGATGACCTGGCCAGCCTGATCAGCATCTGTACCACCATCCCCCCTCTGCTGAAGGTAGTGTCTGTGCTCCACTTCCTTGACACAGGCACCTACCAGCACACAGAGGGGCAGCTGCATGGCATCTCACAAACATGTTTCTCCCATGTGCTCAACCAGGTGCTGGATGCACTCCTGAAACACGCAAGGCACCACATATCGCTACCACGGACTGCAGAGGATGTGAATGCCACCAAAATTGCATTCTATGCAGGGGCCGGCATACCAAACGTCAATGGTGCCATCGAATGCACCCATGTGGAGCTGGTAGTCCGACATGCCGTGGAGGCAGTGTACCACAACCAGAAGCTCTACCACTCCCTGAATGTCCAGATGGTGTGTGATGCAGGCAAGCTAATAACTGATTGCAGTGCCAGATTTCCGGGATCCACACATGATGCAATGTTGCTGCGCGACTCCACGCTTCACCGCTACATGGAACAACAAACTGCACGATGTGCCTGGCTGCTGGGTAAGTCCAACCACAGGGCCATGGGGGTTGTCGTTGGGGGGGGGGAACACAAGCATACGTAACCTGTCTGCTGGCTGGCCCATTGAGGTTGTTCTTGGGGGGGACAAAAGCATATGTAACCCGTCTACTGGCTGGGCCATGGGGGTTGTTGTTGGGGGGAACACACGCATACGTAACCTGTCTGCTGGCTGGGCCATGGGGGTTGTTGTTGTGGGGGACACCATCCTGGGTGCCAAACACTGTGACCCAATCATCATGACGGGATGCGTAAGACTGACAATGGATGCAGACGTGCCATGACCACACCACCATGTGTAAATGGTAGCTATGAACACAGCACCCACCCCTGTACATGCACAAGGTACACCATCAGACCTGAGCCACAGGTATCACAATGCACCAACCTGCAGTCACAATGCATAATTCACATGAGCACAGCAAAGTACAGCGCAGGTCATGCAGACATGACTGAGCCAAATCAAACTGCCTCTCAGGGAATCCCCTGTCACTGCCCCTGCCCGACAGGTACACCATACACCACCATGCCATACACAGCACCTGAAGGGACAACCAAAAAAAACCAATGGGACATGGATGTACAAAATAGGTTTCAGCAAGTGGTGAACACCACTGACACATGTGCGACTGCTGCAGGACCAATATACAGTACCTGACTTCCACCATGCCAGTTGACACCCAGCGCCATCACAGTATTTCCTTCCTACACTGGCGGACCATACCACCATTTCCATTGTGCCATGGTGACATGGGCAAAGGCGTTGACGGACATGTACATGGCGTCATCATGTATATGGAAGCATGATTGGCAAAACAACGTGTATCATGTTGCACATCAGGGAAATCCATCATCCAGTGCCCTACATGCATACTGGATTTACTAATGCAACACAGCCATCACATGTGAGCACATCATGGGCCTACTGACATCATCTGTGTGAGTGCTGTATCGGGTGTCAAGGTCCCTTCGACCTGTACGTTACCCATGCTCCCCTACCATGGATCAACATCGAGTACACCAACCTGAGTGTTGCTCTAATGAAATGGCAATAGCTGGCAGTGAACACCTCTTGCATCTGACCACGAACAATGTACAGCCAGTGTACACAAGGAATGCCAAAAACCCTCCCAATCAAATGTTCAATTGCTCCCAAACAGGTGATGCAGGTTATCCCCTGAAGCTGTGGCTCATCACCCCTGTCAGGCATCCAGTCACCATGCACAAAGAGGACTATAATTGTGCGCATGCACGCACTCGTGTGATGATTGAGCAGACTTTTGGGCTGTTGAAGGCACGGTTTCGCTGCCTCAGCATCTGGTGGGGCACTCATATACGGCCATGAAAAGGTGGCGAAGATAGTATTGGAATGTGCCATGCTGCACAACATGTGCATCCAGCGCAATGTACCCCTGCACCTGACATGAACGAAAATCCACCGGAAGATGAATTGGATGCTGGGGAAGATGCTGCATTTCGGTCACATCAGAATGTGCCTGAAGGACATGCTGTACCCCAATATTTGATTGAACAATATTTCTAATGTACTGGGTAAAACATGGCACTTTGAATTTTGGACACTGGGCACTGTTGACAAATAAATTGACACACACTCAATGATCAATGTCCAGTCATGTGTTCTTCATGTGCACACCAGTTGTATTAAGGAAATGTGAACTATGTACAAACAACAGGTATAAATGTACACCAAACCCCTTTCTTTTTCTGAAAAGTGCCCCCACCCTCCACCCCATCCCTCAACTACCCCACACACTCACACCCCCACCCACCACCCCAATCCTTCAACTCCCCACACACCCATGCCCTCCACCCCATCCCTCAACTCCCCCACACACCCACGTTTTTACACCCAATACAAGTCCAAACAGACTCCCTCCTGCATGTATGTCCGGCTACTGATGGCCCCTTGTGGATGGAGGCTGTTGCTCCTCGGGCCGGTGCATGCTGCATAGTGACCTACGCACCGGGCCGTCTGAGTCGAGCTTGCCGGGATATCGCTCACCGAGAGTGGGGGTTGTGGCTCGGCCGGTGCAGCATGACGTTGGGCCATGGTGGCAGCCAACTGTGTGAGCGCCAGCATCACAGAATCCATTCCCTCGCGCACCCGCCTGGCCATGCTGTACATAGCATGGGTGAGTGCCTGGTTGTTGTCACTGTGGGCCTGGCGTGTGGCCTCCCCTTCTGCAAGCTATTGTTGCACCATATCGAGCATGGCCTGCTGGCGCTCCTCCATGCGGGTCATGCAGCCCTCTAGGTCCTTTATGTTGTTTCCAGCTGTTGGTTGCACAGGAGGTGGAGTGGGACTCCTTTGAGGGCTGAATACATCTCCAGGCATCTCCTCCCCAGAGCTGCGACCACCAGACACATGTACTAGGGAGTGCTGTGGTGTGGGCAGCAGGGATAGTGTTTGCAATGTCCTCTGACATGTCCTCTGACATGCATTGGCCTGTTGTGTCAGCCTCGTCCTGTTGCCGTCCTCCTCTGCACTTAGGTAGGGTGGATTGGGCTGCCTCCCCTAGGTCACTTTGGCCAGTGACTGCGGCCCCTCAGCATCTGGTGAACCCTCCTCTTCCACATGAGGTGGCTGCAGTGGGGCAGGGGTTGTCTTGTCCGTGGCCTTTGGGACCAGTGTGCCTTGTGGCATGTGTGCCATGATGGCACCATTTTTCCCTGGCTGGGGCACATTACCAGGTGTCAGAGCTGGCTGCTCCTCAGATCCTTCAGCCTGTGGGACCTGTTTGCCGGGCTGCTGTGGCTTGGGGGGTGGTGGTTTGAAACCTGGAACTAAAGCTGAAGAATCCTGCATTGTGTTTCGGAGGTACCCAGGGCTCACCTGTGTCGATTGTCGAGGTGGGGAGAATTGTTTGCTGCTGTGGTACTGTCCTTGGCTCCTACAACAAAGCAGCACCAGTGGAGTCAGCATATGCGGTGAGTTGGGGAGACTGATACCAGACCGGTCTGTGGGGAAACCTAGGTTATAAGTCACAACATTGTATAAAGAAAATTGAAGAGAATAGTGTATGAGGCATATGTGGCGACTCAAAAATAATTAAAACAGCAGATGAGCGTGACTGAACTATGAAGCTAAGATACAATACCATAGACATTCGAAAGTCGCTGTTAGGTATCCAAACAGAATAAAATATTAAAAGGAAAGGAATTGTGAAATTGAAGTTGTCTTCCTGTTAAAAAGGGATCTGACCTGGCTGAGGGGGATCCGGGGTGTACTGTGAGTCACCCAAAAAAGAAAATCCTACGAACATTGTGTTAAAGGGATATGAGCATGGTTGAGGGGGATCCAAGGTGATGAACATTTTGCTAAAGGAATTTGAGCCCGGCTGAGGGGGATCTGGGGTGAATAGTGAACTACCTAAAGTGAATACTTGTAAAAATCTAAAAAGGAAAAGAGTTTGTTGTTTATTTGGTTGCATCAGGCCTTCTAAATTAAGAGACTTTGAGAAGCAAAGGGACTTGCACACTGAAGGCCCTGATGCTAAAGATTGAACTGTATCCTCATGCAAAAGAAGCCAGAGACTGTGCAGCACTCGAGTGACCCGCTTTGTCCCGTGCTGTATACGTGCGGAAGGGAGGCCAATGGCCTGAACATCCTGACGCATCATTTTGTGAACACGTCTTTCTCTTGCGTAACATTATTCCCCACACTATTTGTATTTAGAGGAAAGGATTGGCAATAGGTTTATTAGTACAGGCCCTTTTATTTTGATAAGACACCACTAGGACTGTGCTATTATTAATTGATGGTTGGAGCTTGCTCCCATCTGTAGATATAGGATCATATAGGTGTGTATCAAACCCTTTTTTGAAGTTAAAAAACACCCTTGAACTGTGGTCACTTGTGCCTTTCATACTGTTGATACCATGCCTTCCTTATAAGAATGAATCCTTTTGCTTTGGGTGTTTGCTTTCCACACACTTTATTCAATAGTTTTTCATTTAAAGAAACATTTACAGTTTCCTGATGACAGTAACGCATACTGATCTTTTCTTCATACCAATCGTCATACATATACTGAAAGAGGTATTCTTGGGATGTATTTTAAGGAGTTCTGCACAAGTTCTGAGGCAAGTGGGAGAGGTCTCACTTGCCTTGACAATTAGGGAGGGAGTTGTGGAGCCTAATAGGGGGGTTCCTGCTTAGGTAGAAGGGACAAATTCACATGATTCATCACACGTCCCAACCAAAAAGGTTGAGAGCCACACTTCTAAGGGTTCAGCTCATCCTCAAGGTGAGAAAATGTCTGTTGCCATCTGCATTAGCATGTTCTGATCCAGACCTAGGCGCATGTTAATGTTAACTCTCTGTAAAGAAGTGACCCAATGACCAAGCTCTGGATTCTTCTCAACTATGGCCCACTTTAGCTTGAACCCGTCACCCACCTCTGAAGGTAGGTAATGGGCTGATCAGAAAGCTCTGCGCTCAGCTGCACTGAGTCTAGTTCAATCCCAGTTAGTTTTTTAATCCCTTGCCCATAGTCTAAGATCTGATGGTCATCTTAAGCCAGTTTCTAAGCTCCGAAATGGGGTTTGTGTCTGCAAAGACACGTATATGACATGGGGTCCAGTGGCAGCTATGAGATCTTCAGGGATTCCATCTGAGCGACGGGGATTTTCCTCTCATGAGACCACCAAACCAGAGGTAGTGATTTAAAGGGGTCTGGTGTGCCTCTCATATTTTATTAGTGCCTAAGCAAGAATGGCATGAGTGCAAATTTTCCATTTTTAAATCCCCACAGGGATTGTGCAAATGATCTTACAAGAAGCCAGAAGTGCCAGTCACCTCCAAATGACCATCAAGTGTGTCAGGAGCAAAAACTGGTAGGAAACACCTGGGGCCTGGGTGAACAGCCAACGCCTGGCTGTGCCCTGCCGCAAAATTCTTGGGCTCCTTGTCTTTGAACTGGTCAGGGCTTTTGCCTTGCACCAGTTACTGGTTTTCGAATGGGCCAGGGCTTTTGCCCAGTGCCGTTCCCCCTTTTTGGTGTGGTTCGGAACCTCTGCCCTTCACCTTATCCCCTGTATGTCTCAGACTCTCTAGAGTGGGACAATCCCTCTGTATCTGGCAAAAGTCAACCTGACCTTGGACTCCAGTTGAAGACAATTCTTTAATTTTATCAGTTCTGGCAGCCCTTTCAGGTCTGAAACAGCCCTGTCTGCCATCTCATGTTTCTTCTCTACACCAGTAGGCAACCCTGAGATCACTCCATAGTCACCTAAGTGGCCAATGAGCCCTCTCTTGCAAGAGAAGGGGCCCAAGGTTTTTTT
This sequence comes from Ambystoma mexicanum, assembly GCF_040938575.1. Taxonomy (NCBI): domain Eukaryota; kingdom Metazoa; phylum Chordata; class Amphibia; order Caudata; family Ambystomatidae; genus Ambystoma; species Ambystoma mexicanum. The sequence goes on along the minus strand of NC_090933.1, from coordinate 490,736,697 downwards.
TAACCTGGTCTGGGAGTCACCGGAGAGTCCGGTCTCTCGCACCCTCCAGATAAGGACTCAGGGCCTCAGCCCTCAAGCGCTTCCTCCTGTGGAGAGGCTGGCTCAATGGAGAGAGGTGTTACCCTGCTCCATAAAGGATCAAAGAGAGGGAGCCCCCAGGGCTAGCTACAGTCTTGCTGGAAGCAGCGGGGACAGTGGGGCTAGACAGGATACCTACATCCCTTCCACAGCTGAGATGCAATTACAGGGCTGATACACGTGTGATATCAATATGATGTGGCTTGGATAATTATGAGAGAAACTAGTAACCATATTTTAAACTCGGGTATAGCTTATATTTAAAGTTTAAAACTGCCATCAGGATAGCAGCTCTCATAGTTATGTTTTTTCATGAACAGAGGGGCATATGGTAAATGCAGGCCCTGCGCTGTAGTCACATGGCTGTCAGTGCAGCTGTCAAGAATGCACCTGTGTCCTAGACCTGTCTGTTCTGTGTCACCGGAGAATAGCTGTTGAAAATCAGGCTATTGATCCAGTGAGGCACTGGCGTGCACATTGCTTTTGGCAAAAAGCCAGTGTTTTTACACCCTTGCCAGATCACAATTCTTCACATTCACACCAGGTTGTTCAGGAGGAGACAGACATCAAGTTCAAAGGAGCTGCCAAATAGCACCTCATGCTCTAGTCCAAAGTGCCAGAATTGGCTTATTGTCAGGGATGGCGTACACACTATGATGAACTCAAGGGCATGACGGATCACCAGATTTGCCGCACTCATCGCTGGCAGTTGCCATGGCAATTATCACAACGCTCCACACTCCGGCATAGAACGGCATCCAAGTCTCGTTCTGAGCGCTCTGCCTTCTGCGTTGCCATGGAGCCACACACACAACATTAGCACGCCACTGTGCACACAATAGCATTCTGGGAAAGAGAAAAGCTTTCCCCTGTCACAGCAATGGTGCTACTTATTGAAGTAAGTCCTGATCTTTAATTCTGTGTTTATCCTGACATCTGCTTTCCACATTTCTTGACCTTGCTTTCCTTATTATGACTGCCTCTTGCGGATTTGCCCTTTAATAAAACAAGTTTGTTGCCTGGTTTTCAACTGTTGGATTTGGTTGTGAAGGATTGGTATCTGGATTTCCCCATTAACAGTTGATGCAATGCTTGGTTTCTTTTCCATTACTCCCCAATACCTGCCCGATTTATTTGTTGGAGCAGTGGGACTTTGAGACGCTATGCTGTATTCATAGTGCTTGGATTTAATTCTTTACCCAGGTGTTTCCTTTACTAGGACCTCATGTCGTCTGGGGTCAGGTCCTACTAAACATATTAACCTTTCCCCCTTTCCCCTATTCTAATCATGTTTTGGATACCCTTCTCTGGTTCCTGGGTACGCCTCAACAGTAACTCATCCAGAATAACCTTATGGTTATGCTTCTCAAGTGATTAATAAAGGTGAGAAGATTAATAACTGGTCATTTTATACCAGGATTCACTTTAAATCCCACACACTTCTCATAATGTTTTGTTCATCAGGTACCAGACAGAACAATAAGCATTTTTGGATTATCAGGCTTGATGCCATTTATCAGGCCTGTTTATATACAGGATATCAAGGTGTGTTTCCTTTACATTAGATGTTGTTATTTTTTCATTATAAATGCATTCGTTTCTGTTCCCTAGTCCTGTTCTTTCTTTCGTTAGCCTAATGAAATCCTGGTAATCCCTTTTGCTCTTTCATTTGAAACTGTATTTCCCCAGTAATTACATTTTTGGAGAAGTGTCGTTTCATAAGAAAGATCACCCTCAATTGAGGAGACCCTTCATTGGGTTTGAACTGTCCTACTGATGATTAGAGCATACCCATTGTCCAGGCAAGTCTGACAGTAGAAGAAGTCATAATGGGCAGGACTTCAGGTTCCTTGGCTGCATTAGTCCAATTGGAAACTGACCTATTCAATGATATGACGGCTTCTCATATATCTATTCTCCAAAGAATAGATGCATTGCATAGTATGGCTCATCCTTTACCTCATGGTAAAGAATTTGGGGGAGCCACAGCTGCAGCCCCAATCCTGCCCTTACCTGTAGAGAATGCTGTGCCAGTGCTTCTAGCTTCTCAGTTTCCATTAGCCCCCACACCGCACACCCCTGAAAGGTTCCATCGAGATCCTAAAACATATTGCACATTTGTCAATCAATGCAAACATTTTCAGTGCCGTACAAATTATTTACTGATGCTACCACCAAAGCAGCCTTTGTCCTTTCATATTAAGGTGGAAGCACAGCAGCATGGGTTAACCCATTATTGGAAGCCAACAGCCTGGTTCTCTGACTTTTACCCATTAATGGACACTATGAATCATGTTTCTGATAGCCTTTGTAAGACACAGGTGACGGATTTCGGTTTCGTTGAATTTAAGCAAGGCAATGCTCCTTTGTGAACATACCTGGCTCCATTTAACAAGCTGCAACAGAAAGTACATGGCCAGAAGACAAGAAAGCTGCAGTTCTTTTCAAGGGATTGACTGAAGAACTTAAGGTGTAAGGTTTTATTGAGAGGCCACCATCAACACAGGCCATTCCTTCCAACCCCACGTTAAGTGTCACAGCATAAAAAGCTAATGCCAGTTATTTTATTCAACCCAGTTTCAGCCTTAAATCATGCCTTTTGGATCCCTCCCCCCTGAGCTACCAATGAGAAAAGAACTGGGCTGTTGTACAAGACATATATATATGTATGTATTTTAATTATAGTAATAAAAATCACACTAAACTAAACACACCACCTTCTTTGTGGCTCAAAATTAACTTCTTGTTACACAACTAAATCAGGCCAATGGGTTGGGAAAAACACAAATGAAAATCCTTTTCTTTCTACAGCTTATACTTCAGGAAACAATTAGAGCTGGTCAGTGAACTCAATCAGTCTGCAGATGTAGTGCTGTGCAATTTCAATTTTCCTACGGATTTAAAAGGATAGCGGTTTGCTTTACAGATTTGGAAAAATGCATATTGCAATTACTATTTCACCCAAACCTTCGCTCAAAATAAACAAAGGGTGATTTACCAGACCCCCTCACCCTCCCCACATATTTGGTATTTGTGGGGGAAGTAAGAGAGAAAAATTGGGATGATTGAAGAATTTTGGATTTCAGACCCCCCTCCATTTAAAGGCCTTTGTTGGGGAAGCAGGATAGTAAAATGGGGAGGATAATTTGTTTTACTTTTGTTTTAGGAATAAAGGCATCCCTCTTCCTAAAAGAAGTTGGGGTTAACAGGCAACATTGTATTAACCAATTATATAACAATATATAGTTTCCAGCACACACTGGGAATGAGCTTTGTTAATTTTGAACAAAAATTACTTGTGGTGTTCTGGCAAAGGAAATACATTAAATTAATATTTTTCTAGATAAATAGGCTAAGGATCTATTCAGTTTTGCCGCCACTGCACACTATAAAGGGAAAGGATTGAAGGCCAGCAGATTCACCCACATTTCAGTTACAAAGGGCTCAATTCTACTTACATTGAAACCTCAGTTTACAGATCAGGAAAGCCAGCTGCATTTCAGGACCCTCTGGAATGACATGACAGGGGTCTGGTCACTCCACTCTCAAGGATGGCCTCCAGCTCTCCACGATAGGACCCAGTCAGCTTTTAGACCTTCCAAGTAATAGATAACTCCACTCAGAGGCAATCTTTGCAAAATCTCCTTTTGGTGTTTCCTTGTGGCTGTCAGATGATAGGTTTTAGCAGCTTGTTTCACAATGGTAACTTTAGGAGCTCTCTCCTTTCCTCACAGGGCATCCACTTTATATAGCAGTGATGAAACCATCAAGTTTACAATCTGGGGCAGCACCTTGCAAGAGTAATCACACCCATGATTGGACTGTTACTAGTCTCTCTCCTCCCAAATCCAGGCACTGTCTAAGGATTGGTTTAAGAGTCTGCAACAGACATATGGCAACTTCCCTTTGAAATCTCCCTTTGTTCCTACGTCTTCTTTTGGGCAAACCTTTTGTAGCAGAACATCATAATTGTCCTAGTAACTGCCATAATATACATATATTCCGCTTCAGCTACTCATGGGGAATTCAATAAAACGACAGCCATGTTTGCATAATGTTGCACAGCCATGTGGCAATAGTCCACTGATTACAAAAAATGCATAACAATTCTGAACACACAATTTACTCCCCACATTACTAATGGTCGTCTCCACCAGTTCATCAACTCTTACATTCAGGACATTTTCATCAGCCAGAAACCCCTTTTTGCTGGTCATTAAAGTTTCCCAAGTCGCAGGTTGATGATTTTTATTTCAACAAAATAACCTGGAAATTATCTAAAAGAATTACACATAAATAAATGCAGCATGACTTGTAGTTGATGGGAAAAAGGACTAAGTTAGAATACTCATTTTAAATTAATTGTAAATCTTTATGGTAATGCAGATAAGAGCTCTGCTTCCTCCAAGCCATTTTGTCTCTCTCAGCCAGCCAGTGAACAGGGTTGTTTTGCTGTTTAAAGTTGGTTACTTGAAGTTGGTGGATGCAGATTGTAAATGAGGATGCATTAGCTATACAGAGATCTCCCACTGCAGATAATGAGCTGGGCCCCTATGATGTCACGAGGCATGCCCTCTTAACTGAAGGGGAACATCGTTCTGATCTGAAAGGCTTATTTTCTTGCATTTCTTTCAAAGTTTCAGCTTCCCTTGACTGTAGCTCCTGTTATCACACCTCCCACCTACATTCCGGTCATGCACCACCCAGGGCCAATTGTCCTGCCCAAAGCCCAGCCTTTCAACACCCTTTAGGCAAGCCACATTTTATTGCAGTTGTAACCAGTTGTGATGCACAAACCAGGCTTTCAGTGGGGTGGTGGAGTCCTTTGTGAAGTTTGTCCAGAGGCCGACCATTTGTCCTTGGCTGAAAGGAACTCACATATTGTGATTTCTAACATCAGCCTTTAACCTTTGACAGATAGTGTGTTTTACTGATCAGAGTTCACTTTGCTGTTGTGCTGAAAGTGCAAGGCTGTTATTTCAGTCATTAACAAAATACTTTTTTAATTACTTGCTGCTCATTTCTCTGCTGAAAAGTGGGTCTGAATTGTCACAGTGCATCCCCTTTTAAGGTTTCAGTGAAAACATTGCTGCATTTATTTCTCAGCCTGCAATGTGATGTACTTTTGCAATCTGCAATTGGATTACATTTTCTTTTTAGCCTTCTCTGGATTTTCCTTGCAGAAAGACACCTGATTAGTCTGCCTAAATAAGCCACATTTTTCATCGGGCAGGTTTCTGCATGCTGGCCGGTCAGTTTCCCAGTGGGCCCCTCAGTTCCATTGGTTTGGGGCATTTTATTGCACCCCACATGCCTCCCGCATGTTATTCCAGGACTCTTTGGTGGGGAAGAGCAGGACAGAGTGGGGCTTCATCTGTAGTCCCCTTTTCTTTTTCTTATATTTTTATTTTCATTGGAGCCTGTCCAGCTCAATTTCCTTCATTAGGACTAATGAGCCCTTCTGTCTGTGGGTTGGGGGGTGTAGCATGGCACACCCCTCCTTCCTTTATTAGGGAGTGGCACTCCAGCCTCACCTTCCATCTTTGGGTTGGGTATAGAACAGCACCCTCTTTAAACTTTACTTTCAGGAGCCCTAGGTCCTCTCTGGACTCCCCTCTAGACACCAGGCTGGAAGTTAAGGAAGTTAGTTATCTAACAATAGAAAGAAAAAGAGGTTCAGTACTTTTTACAGACTACATTTCCCTGGAAGATGGACATGGCTTTCGAGAGACAATATGTACATAGAAATAGACATCAATTCTAAGACTTCCATTCAAAAGAGGAAAACATTATATAAAACCATACACAATATTTGAGACCATCAATTTTGCACATTCCTATTTTTCTACATTTCCAAGAATATTAAATGAAATACTCACCAGTTATAATTCTCCATCTGGGCTTTTCACTCCTTGGATGGTTTCTATGCTCTACTTTCATTAGTCTTCTCAATCAGTCGTAAAGAGTGACTTCGGTTGACAGCTTTTTAATTGATTGATGTGGGCCCATTTTTCTTCTGTCTGTTCTCCTTGTGCATTTGGACCTTGTAGGCAACAGGTGATATTTTATCTACAATTTCACAGTCACCACACCAAGGGGGTAATTCATAGAATTCAGCACACAAGTGGCGCATGCGGCTGGCGCACAGTGTGCGATTGCGACTTTCTGCACCAGCTGCATGCGCTAAAATCCATTTCCACGCACAGCGTATTCATGGATTTTAACATCCAAAACCAGCCGTGTCACAGAATGGCGCATCGACCCTGCAGCAGCGCCAGTTACGCCACCAACCCCTCCCTGTGCGCCATGTACAGCGCACAAATCCCGTACATGGCGCACAGGCTCACAACCTCAAAAACTCCTGTAAAACTCCCCGTGCACCCCTCCAAAAACACGTACCCCGCTGCGCGGGTAGTCTGACACGCGATTGTCCCTGTGCGAGCGGGGTACGTGTATAACTGGGGTTCACGGGAAGTTTCACACGCGATTGGCCCTGTGCGAGCGTGGTACGTGTATTACTGGGGTTCACGGGAAGTTTCACACGCGATTGTCCGTGTGCGAGCGGGGTACGTGTATTACTGGGGTTTGTGGGAAGTTTCACACGCGATTGGCCCTGTGCGAGCAGGGTACGTGTATTACTGTGGTTCGCGGGAAGTTTCACGCGATTGGCCCTGTGCAAGCGGGTTACGTGTATTACTGGGGTTCGCGGGAAGGTTCACACGCGATTGGACCTGTGCGAGCGGGGTATGTGTATTTCGGGGGTGCGCGTGAAGTTTCAGACACGATTTTGTGGTCAGAGTGTGGTACGTGTATTTCGGGGGTCCGCATGAAGTTTCACACGTGATTTTGCTGTCAGAGTGGGGTACGTGTATCCAGTGTGGTTCGCGGGGAGTCCTACATGTGAATTGACAGTGTGGGTCCTCCCAGGTGTCTCCTCTACCCCCTCCACAGCCCCTGCAGGCAGCCCACACCACAGGGGACTACTCTGCACCCCTGGTCACGTTCCCCAGGCAGCCCGTCCACCATGGGCATGCCCCCCAGCCAAGCCACATGTCACCTTGCAATATGATCACTAACTCATATCCCCCTGCACCCCCACCCCCCAGCAGTGAGGGGCACCTGCCAGGAGGCCCCCACTCATGTCCCCCAGCACTCCCACCCCGCAGCAGTGAGGGGCACCTGCCAGCAGGCCCCCACTCATGTCCCCCTGCAACCCCACCCCCCAGCAGTGAGGGGCACCTGCCAGCAGGCCCACACTCATGTCCCCCTGCACCCCCACCCCCAGCAGTGAGGGGCACCTGCAGCAGGCCCCCACTCATATCCCCCTGCACCCCCACCCCCAGCAGTGAGGGGCACCTGCCAGCAGGCCCCCACTCATGTCCCCCAGCACCCCCACCCCCGGCAGTGAGGGGCACCTGCCAGCAGGCCCCCACTCATATCCCACTCATGTTCGCTGCACCCCACCCCCCGACAGTGAGGGGCACCTGCGAGCAGGCCCCCACTCATGTCCCACTCATGTCCCCCTGCACCCCCACCCCCCAGCAGTGAGGGGCACCTGCCAGCAGGCCCCCACTCATGTCCCCCAGGACCCCCACCCTCCACAGTGAGGGGCACCTGCCAGCAGGCCCCCACTCATGTCCCACTCATGTCCCCCTGCTCCCCTACCCCCCAGCAGTGAGGGGCACCTGCCAGCAGGCCCCCACTCATGTCCCCTGCACCCCACAACCCAGCAGTGAGGGGCACCTGCCAGCAGGCCCCCACTCATGTCCCTCTGCACCCCCACCCCCCGGCAGTGAGGGGCACCTGCCAGGAGGCCCCCACTCATGTCCCACTCATGTCCCGCTGCACCCCCACCCCCCCAGCCCCCCAGCAGTGAGGGGCACCTGCCAGCAGGCCCCCACTCATGTCCCACTCATGTCCCCCAGCACCCCCACCCCCCAGCAGTGAGGGGCACCTGACAGCAGGCCCCCACTCATGTCCCCCAGCACTCCTACCCCCAGCAGTGAGGGGCACCTGCAGCAGGCCCCACTCATGTCCCCCTGCACCCCCACCCCCCAGCAGTGAGGGGCACCTGCCAGTAGGCCCCCACTCATGTCCCACTCATGTCCCCCAGCACTCCCACCCCCCGGCAGTGAGGGGCACCTGCCAGCAGGCCCCCACTCATGTCCCACTCATGTCCGCTGCACCCCCACCCCCAGGCAGTGAGGGGCACCCGCCAGCAGGCCCCCACTCATGTCCCACTCATGTCCCCTACACCTTTATCCCCCAGCAGTGAGGGGCACCTGCCAGCAGGCCCCCACTCATGTCCCCCAGCATCCCCACCCCCCAGCAGGCCCCCACTCATGTCCCCCAGCACCCCCATACCCCAGCAGTGAGGGGCACCTGCCAGCAGGCCCCCACTCATGTCCCCCTGCACCCCCACCCCCCAGCAGTGAGGGGCACCTGCCAGCAGGCCCCCACTCATGTCCCCCTGCACTCCTACACCCAGCAGTGAGGGGCACCTGCAGCAGGCCCCCACTCATGTCCCCCAGCACCCCCATACCCCAGCAGTGAGGGGCACCAGCCAGCAGGCCCCCACTCATGTCCCCCTGCACCCCCACCCCCCAGCAGTGAGGGGCACCTGCCAGTAGGCCCCCACTCATGTCCACTCATGTCCCCCAGCACTCCCACCCCCCGGCAGTGAGGGGCACCTGCCAGCAGGCCCCCACTCATGTCCCACTCATGTCTGCTGCACCCCCACCCCCAGGCAGTGAGGGGCACCTGCCAGCAGGCCCCCACTCATGTCCCACTCTTGTCCCCCTGCACCCTCATCCCCCAGCAGTGAGGGGCACCTGCCAGCAGGCCCCCACTCATGTCCCCCAGCATCCCCACCCCCCAGCAGGCCCCCACGCATGTCCCCCAGCACCCCCATTCGCCAGCAGTGAGGGGCACCTGCCAGCAGGCCCCCTGCAACCCCACCCCCCAGGAGTGAGCGGCACCTGCCAGTAGGCCCTCACTCATGTCCCACTCATGTCCCCCAGCACTCCCACCCCCCAGCAGTGAGGGGCACCTGCCAGCAGGCCCCCATTCATGTCCCTCTGCACCCCCACCCCCTGGCAGTGAGGGGCACCTGCCAGCAGGCCCCCACTCATGTCCCACTCATGTCCCGCTGCACCCCCACCCCCCAGCAGTGAGGGGCACCTGCCAGCAGGCCCCCACTCATGTCCCACTCATGTCCCCCAGCACCCCCACCCCCCAGCAGTGAGGGGCACCTGCCAGCAAGCCCCCACTCATGTCCCACTAGTGTCCCCCTGCACCCCCACCCCACCGGCAGTGAGGGGCACCTGCCAGCAGACCCCACTCATGTCCCACTCATGTCCCCCTGCACCCCCAGCCGTGAGGGGCACCTGCCAGCAGGCCCCCACTCATGTCCCACTCATGGCCCCCAGCACCCCCACCCCCCAGCAGTGAGGGGCAACTGCCAGCAGGCCCCAACTCATGTCCCACTCATGTCCCCCTGCACCCCCACCCCCCAGCAGTGAGGGGCACCTGCCAGCAGGCCCGCACTCATTTCCCCCAGCACCCCCACCCCCCAGCAGTGAGGGGTACCTGCTAGCAGGCCCCCACTCATTTCCCCTGCACCCCCACCCCCAGCACTGAGGGGCACCTGCCAGCAGGCCCCCACTCATATCCCACTCATGTCCCCCAGCACTCCCACCCCCCGGCAGTGAGGGGCAACTGCCAGCAGGCCCGCACTCATGTCCGCCAGCAGTGTGGAGAACCTGCCAGCAGGCCCCCACTCATGTCCCCCTGCACCCCCACCCCCAGCAGTGAGGGGAGCCTGCCAGCAGGCCCCCACTCATGTCTCACTCATGTCCCCCTGTACCCCCACCCCCCAGCAGTGAGGGGCACCTGCCAGCAGGCCCCCACTCATGTCCCCCTGCACCCCCACCCCCAGCAGTGAGGGGCACCTGCCAGCAGGCCTCCACTCATGTCCCCCTGCACCCCCACCCCCCAGCAGTTAGGGGCACCTGCCAGCAGGACCCCACTCATGTCCCCCTGCAGTCCCAACACCCAGCAGTGAGGGGCACCTGCCAGCAGGCCCCCACTCATGTCCCCCTGCACCCACACCCCCCAGCAGTGAGGGGCACCTGCCAGCAGGCCCCCACTCATGTCCCACTCATGTCCCCCTGCACCCCCACCCCCCAGCAGTGAGGGGCACCTGTCAGCAGCCCCCCACTTATGTCCCCCTGCACCCCCATCCCCCAGCAGTGAGGGGCACCTGCCAGCAGGCCCCCACTCATAGCCCCCTGCACCCCCACTCATATCCCACTGCCAGCAGGCCCCCACTCATGTCCCACTCATGTCCCCCAGCACCCCCACCCCCCAGCAGTGAGGGGCACCTGCCAGCAGGCCCCCACTCATGTCCCCCCACCCACTCACCCACCCAGCAGTGACATGCCCATCTCATGACACAAACCAAAAGTCAACTATGTACATCAACAAATGTCTGTCTCACACACACACACATACAGGTTGCCATTGATTTAGTAAACCCACATGTCAACATGCATGAACCCAATGAGTGAATCCCACACATTGAAGTAAAAGATCAAAATGTATTAACATGAAAACCAATTGAAAGTACTTAAAGCATAAAATAATGGCAAACATGAAATGAAATGCATGTCCAAATAAAAAAAATAAAATCCTAAAAAAAACACAAGTAATCCAAAAGAAAAATGGCCAAACCAAATCCAAATGAAACACAAAAAGGTAAATCCATTGATCCATGGTGAAATGAAATTAAAATGTCCATAATAAATCCAACATCCAACTATGTACAATACATTTTTCAAGGGTCCATGAGCCCAACAAAACAAATGAAACCTATCTAATAACCTACCTAACAAAAAAACTATTTACAAAAGTGTGGGGCATAGTCCAAAAATAAAAAAAAAAGGAAACCTAACACTATAAACTATTTACAATGGCGACGGGCAAGTCCTGCGGCTCACTCAGTGATGTTTTCGGCCAGGGCATCATCGAACTCCATGTCTATTTGCTGGGGGCAGGCCTCTGTCCTGGCCCCGAGGTCAGGAGGCACTCAGGGCCTATTCCAACTCCCTGCAAGTCGCCTCGAGGCACTCTGCCTGCCTCAATGCCCGACGCATGGAGAACTCCGCCCTGACCAGGGTGAGCCACGCCTCTTCTGCCCGGCGCCGCTCCGCACCTATACGTTGGCCCAACCGCAGCCACACGGAAGACACATCCATTCCAGGGTACTCCTGCCCTCTGGCCGATGCCTGCCCCCCTGATGTCGATGGCCCCAGGCCATCATTGTTCCCACCTAGAGCCTGCTCCTGCTGCTGGTGCTGTCTATGTGCCCTGTCCGATGATGCCTGCACATCCTCCATCAGCTGGTCTCCAGTTGTGGTGTCCACCCCTGCTGGACCACCGACTCCTGACTGTGGCAGGGATGGGATGTCCACCAAGCTGGCTGTATTGGTCTGGCCAGGTCCACAGGAGGCCCTGGTGGAATCTGGGCCCGAAGACGGCAGGGAGAATGACTGGCACATAGTCTCCATAGAGGAGGAGAGGTCTGCCAGAGTGCGCATCACATGTAGGAACCAACCAACCAGGGCCCCTCTCAACAGTGCCACGTTGCGATACTGCTGTTCGTGATGGCGTGCATTCTCCGCCCAGGAAGAACGCACGTCATCACGAATGTCACGCGTGCGCAACGCGACACCAATCAGGACGGAGCCCATACGTTCATGGGACCCCTCGTCCGCAGGTAGTGGAGAGGCAGATGACATGGCACCCTCCCCTACCTGCGGACGAGCCTGGGACAGGGCATCCCTGCTGGTGCATGGTGGTGCAGTCACAGGGTCAATGACAGGGACATGCACCGTGCCCTCCGCGGTGACCTGTGCTGCCTCCTGACCCTGGCCCTGGACTGCACCACTTGCACCAGTGGTACTACCCCCACCAGGCACCATGTGCGGCTCAGTAGCAGGCTCCTCCTCCTCTGTGAAGACCACCAACCTGGATGTCTCCGTACCATCTTCCGCCATTGCAAGCCCCTGTGGGGGCTCACTCGGCCCTTCCGCCACAGCCATAGTGGCAGACACGGCGGCAGCCCCCTCGCTCCCAGGTGATGGCAGGTCCTGGAAGGGTGGCTGGGCCTTGCGTTGCCGCCCAGTGGAGGCATCCCGCCGCTTGGCTCCACAGCGCCGTCTCCGCCCTCTTCTTCACTTGACGCTGCGTAGAGGGAGACATAGAACACAAGCATCAGGGTACAGTACAATATTCCCTTAGACAGGAAGCAATAACACATGAGTGGCAGTGTCTAACGTCACTTCCATTTTGTCCCTCCACAACACATGGGTGAATGCACCAACACACATGCATAAACAGGCATGGCGCCTGCAATCAATATTAGCATCCATGTACAAGGGCCTCTATTAATCAAAATGTTTCCTTCAAACTCACATGCATCATGGCTCATACTGATCCCATGCACACACATCACCGGAGGGTCATGCATCATGCCTTGTACACCACAGGCACAGTGGATAGACACAGTGCATACAACGGTGACCACACTGCATGAGTGAATGTACACATCATCAAGGACATTTGTCATGAATCCATGGCGTATCGTAGTCACAGACACACTTCTCAGACACACACACATGTGCACCATACATGTACATGACAGCAGCACCCATCTCTCACACCCCCACCATGTGCAAGAACAGACACTGGCATGCTTTCATGTGTGCATTTGCCATACAGCTCCCCATGTTGCATTGGAACTCATGCACCAACCATGTGGTTCGCACATTACTGGTCTCACATGCATGACAATGATGTCCCTGCACACACACATCCATACATGGCCCATGTCACACATACAGGCAAGCATCAGACTACCAGCACACTGCAACATGCCCTGTCTCACACACCAATGCTTGGCCACTTACCGCTCAACTCCAGATGGGTCTTCCTCCGAAGGATCTGGCCGTGGAGTGCTGGGCATATGTGTTCCAGAACACTCATCTGGATGTCACTCACGCTGACCCGGCCCCCCTCCGTGAGGCACCGGGCCTTGTGGAGGGTCCTGGACCTAAAGTCCTCCCAACGCTTCTTGACGTGCTTGATGTCGCGGGTTGCCACCCCCTCCGCGTTGATGGCAACAACTACGCCGTCCCAGATCCTCTCCCGTCCTTCCTTGTTGGCGCGTGATGTTCCGAAGAGGGCATCATAATGCCCCAGGACATGCTCCACCAGGACACCAACTTCCTTCACACTGAAGCTGGTGGCCCTCTGCCTCTCTGGCTGGGGGTCGCCAGTGGTCTCAGATGGTGTTTGCCCCGACATGGCAACCCCCGAGGCAGGAGTGGGTGGGCAACTGGGTCCTGGGGCTGGGCTGTGGAGCGATGGTATCCCAGTCGGGAGTCTTCTGTTCCTGCAGGGATGGACACAGCAACTGGAACCCTGGCTGATGTGCAGGCACCAAATAGCAGGGCACATGGGCAGCAGGCAGGCAGGCAGCAGCAGATGGCAGGTGGGAGCGTGCTCGGGGCTCTGGGGGGCAGCTATTCGGCCTTCTGGGCAGGAGCGTGGTCTTCCATGTGTTGTTGCGTGGCCAGCTTGATACGGAGTGATTTGGCACGTGAAAATCTTGCACGTCTGCATGTAATTCGAGGAAAGGCCCTTAGCGCGTAAGCGCATCTGTGATGTTACGTGCGCGGGCTTTTCCCTCGTGACGTGGGCATAGTGGTTCAGCGCGTGTGAAAAAACTGCATGTCCGCGTGTGAATGCGTGTAATCCGAGGAAAGGGCCTACGCGTAAGTGACGTGGTGCACTCGGGCGTTTCCCTCAGCACGGGTTAAAGGTGAGCGGGGCCAGCAGTTCGCTGTGCGTGCCTTTCGTGGAGACCGATGTGTGTTGCTGCTTCGTGTTGTTTTGCGCGCCATCACAACTTCACAGCGGATCACGACGCATCTCTTCTTTTGGCGGGGGTATTGGCTACGTGTGTTTTTCATTATCATGCTAGTCAGACGGTGAGTCACGCACGCTATTTTTCCCACTGCAGGTGCCCCTGTGTATCGCACCCATTTTCGAGGTCATAGTAGCCTCTGTGTCCCACGCGTTTGGTTTTTCGTGTTACTGGGTGCCACCGCATACTGCGAAGGTTGATTCCACGCACATAGGCTGCAGGGTTGCGTGCATGGATTTACTGCAGTTTTGGGGTGCCTGAGCATTGCGTGACCCGTCACTACATTGCCGGGGTGACATACAGCCTTGCAGGTGCAGGGGGGCTGTTAACATCTTGCATCCCACCCCCTTCACCCCAATTGCCCAGGACAATTGTGGTGTACACCTCCCATTGGCACTCCTCCATCTGTGCCGGCACTACTCCATCTATGCCATGGTTGGGAGGCCATCAAAGGTGAGGGGCGCCTCAGCTGGGCGTCCTCCTCATGGTGGGCGTGGTCAGGGACGTGGCCAGGGTGACCAGGGTGTAGGGGGACTCCAGGGTGTCCAGGGTGGCCGCAGAGGGGAATGAGACAGGGGTGCGCCACTTGATATGATATGATCGTTTAGTTATATAGCGCCTACACACAATGTGTTTCACAGTGCTTCAAGGCAAGGGAGGGAACAAGGGAAAATACAACCACATTCTTACAGGCCATGAACAGTAAGGATGTGAAATTAACTATCGTACTCGGACTGATGACATTTCAGATAGTGCAAGAGCTAAGACATAGATAAGGAAGGGAGGGGGAAAGTGGGAAGGAAATGGAAACAGACAGGCGACTACCGTACTAGGCCTGACAGCATTTCTGGTACAGCCGGAGAAAAACAAAAAGGTGAGGGAGAGGTGTGCAGAAAGGGTGGGGAGGAACAAAACAAGCGACTATCATACTAGGCCTCACAACATTTTAGATAGTGCTGGAGGGGTGGTGGGGAGGAAAAAAAGCAGTAATGGGAGGGTGGAGGAAACAGACGAGGTTGCTATCATATTAGGTCCAGGGACAATTCTGTTAGAGTAAGTGCATAGAAGAAAGTAAGGGGAGGAGAGAGGAAAAGGGTGAAGGGAAAGGAGGAGAGAAAAGAGAGTAAGCAGTCAAAAAGAGTGGAGAAGCAAGAGTGGAGAGCAAATACAATTGCAGAACTCAGTAGTAACACATAATGTTGCAAGCCAGGATACAAGGTGAAGATGGGAACAGCATGATTCAGGGCCACCATGAGTACAAGATGCAAAGGAAGTCCAGCATGAGAGTTGAGAAAGAGTGACACACCGTGAATGAATGAAGTCCATAAAAGTCAAATCCAGCATTGGCCACAAGACAGTGATGGTGAAGGAAGGCACCAGGTGGGCGGGGCTTGCTAAGTGGTGAAAAAGAGCGGCAAGCAAGAAGGCACCAGTTGGGCGGGGCTTGCTAAGTGGTGAAAAAGAGCGGCAGGGAGGAAGGCACCAGGTGGGCGGGGCTTAAGCCAGGTGACCTAGATCCACTTGCACCTGCTCCCCATCTGCCCTTGAGCACGATGTTGTGCCATGTGTCGGTGCAGTCTTGCCACCACCCCCTGTGGTTCCAGGAGATGCAGCTTCTGCATCTGACACTGGCACCCGTGTGACCCGGCAGTCTGTTTCATCGACTGCCACGGGCTCAAGGGCAGTGGTAGCTGCAGGTGCACCTGTGGACTCCACCACCCAGTCTCAGGGTCTGCCAGCGCAGGCTGCGTTGGCACTTGAAGAGCCCTTGGAAGATTTCCAACAGGCCAGGAGGGAAACCGTAGGTGCATGTAGGGCTGCCCTGACCAAGACATGTGTCCCTGGGGCAGTAATGTCATCTGCTGCCCCGACCAGCCGGGTGTTGGCAAGTGCAGGGGCAGATGCAGCCAACCAGGACCCTGCCACAGCGGATGTTGCTGCGCAGGGCCCATTAGAGGGCACCCAGCTGCCACTGACGCAAGTCAGGCCTTTGGTCGACCCTCCACCTGCCACTCCCTTGGCTCAATCCACCGGTGCTACTGGCCATAGTGATCAGGGCAGCATTTGCCAGCCAGGGTCTGCGCCACAATCCAAGAGGAGGAAGGTTGCACCTGCAGCACAGGCTGGGACCCCACACACAGCCACGACCTCCAGCACGTCGAGGAAGAAGCCTTTCTGCCACCAGGAACTGGACTGCCTCGTGGACTACGTGCTGGGCCACAGCCGTGACATGCTAGTGGGTCCTAATTATCAGACTACGGCTGCCCACCGCGATACCCACTGGAAGCAAATTGCGGAACATGTGAGTGCATTCGGCCATGAGGTTCGCACGGTGCAAGAGTGCAAAAAGCGTTGGCATGACCTCAAACGCAGCGCTAAGGCTAAGCGTGCCTCAAATTACAACTTGACTCTGGTGACTGGCAGTGGGCCTGCACCTGAGGAGGAAGACCTCACTCTGCATGAGTCACTCGTGGCGGAGTTCATACCATCTGAATCAGTCGAAGGAGTGGGAGAGATGCCAGACTTTGATGCCCAGTCCAGTGAGTGTTGCTGCGTGTCTGTTATGGACATGTGTGTTTCACTTGTGTGATGTGTTGTGCATGACTGCCACTACATGTCACGTGTACATGGTTCTGATGTGCAGGTAATGCAATGCTTCCCTGATGCATGTCTGCTCTGCTGGATGGTGGACATGTGGAGTGGACAGGGAATGTCCGCATCACCACTATTGCACCCTATTCACATGCTGGTCACCAGGATACCCCTCAAGTCCATGTTCCAGCTCACTGGCACTTCAGCATGTAGCGTGGGGTGACCTTCCCCTCAGCCCAGGGACTATGTAATAGCATTACTGATGTGCATGTGTCCTGTGCCTGCATGCGGGTACTCCTTGTAGGCATGCTCCCTTGCCCCTCCACCACCCCTCTGCACCCCAATACCACCTTAACACTGTATGCTTCAATTTTGCCGTTGAGTACTTCCCTGTTCATGCGTCCTGTGTACATGCTGATTCCTAGCAGCCAATCTGCCAGACATATGCTGTGTGGCACATCCTTTGTACTTGATGAAGGGTGTCTCACTTGGACTGTGCAGAGGTGAGATGCCCAGCAGGGACATGAGTGCCCATTCATGCTCCATGTGTATTCCACTCATGCTCCTATGTGTCCTTGACTGGATGATCATTGTGGTAGGAGTCCAGGGGGACCTACATTGCATGGCATTTCATCACCCTTCCCATTTCCACTGTGGCTCAGTCCTGCGTCACACACATGTTTAGGGTGTGACAGTCTGTGTGGGCCACAGGCCTCAGCCTGTTTAATGACCAATGGCTCTGTCCAACTGGTGTAGTGTCTTCTTCACACGTGGGTGTACTCCAAAGGTTTCATCATGTGTCCTGCTTACTGTCCCATCATCATTTGCTGTGTTGTCACTTGACTCACATGATGCAGTTGATGCTATTCAACACTGTCTGTCAATACACAGGTGTATGTTCAGCCTTTTGATACCATGCTAGGCATCCCTGCATTTGCACTTGGGGGGAGGGGTAGTTTACTTGTAGACATGCTACCCATTGAATACACATTGCACGTGATGCCTGAAGTTGACCTTGCACTGCCTACACATTTTCTGACACACATCATGAAGTTCTTGCACATGTAGATAGTGAGTAACATACATATTTGCTGCACTGCATCGACCCACTTCATTGCAAACTGACACCTTTCGACATGCCTAATCACAGAAGCAATTTCAAGTTGACCCAGCATGCATGGCAGGTTCTATTTTGTGCGTGACATGTCTGCTTGATGTGTTTGGTGTCTCTGTGTGTGTGTGTGTTGTGTGCTTCTAACATGTGTAGTGACGTTTTTTCTCTCTACTTTTCAGATGATGACGCAATGGAGCCAGAGGATGGTGTTGTCATGCCAGGCACAGGGTTGTCATCACAACAGCAACCCGGCACAAGTGGGGGTCGTGGGTGGTAGGCCACGAAAACCCACATGTGCTACAGTCCATCTTGTCTCTGGCTGGCTATGAGTCCAGCCCTGATGACCACTCTGACGTCCATGTCGAGTTGGATGACGTCCATGTCGAGTTGGATGAGCATCGGGTCCGTATGTCAGGGGTGAGCGATTCTGATGTGGACATGCCTCTGTCCGCGACACCTGCACTGAGGGGTCAGACAATCTTGGAACCTCCGCCTGTGGTGGATCGGGACGCAGGGACACCCTCCACACCAGTCACTGATGTGCCTGAGCCATCACGTCGATGGGGGCATGTAGTCGTGCAGCCGCGGGCGGTGCCAACACAATGAGGACACCCAGTCCTTGGGTCCCACAGGGGTCAAGCTCAGCAGCGCGGTCGCCGCACGCAACCGCAGTATACGGAGTGGGAGCAAGACATGACTGCCAATTCTGAACTGCAGGGGGCAGCAATGGAGAACATCGATGAGAGCATGGAGCGTGTGGCCCAATCCGTGCTCCCCATGCTAGGCAGGTGCTCCTCCAGCAGCAGGCGGCAGGGTCCACGGCCCGCTCGCTAAGGCTGGGCATGGTGGCCTCAGACAGGGCACACCAGGCTGAAATGTCGTCTCTGCGTAAAGCAATTGCAGCTCACGTAGAGGCACACATGGAGGCCCTGAGGCAAGAGTATGCTTCCCTCAGATCCACTATGGGTGTCTTTCTGATGTCCCAGAGGGAGTGGGCAAAGGAGGGGTTTGCGCAGCTTGAGCGTACCATCTCGGCTGAGCTACATGCTTGCTGGGAGGTGCAGCAGCTATCCAGCCAGCCAGGCCCTGCAGGATGAACTCCGTGTTACACGTGCTACCTTGCAAGAGGAAGCACGTGTATCACGGGAGGTTCTGCATGCAGATCTACGTGTGATCGCCGCACAGAACCAGGCTCACCCGTCCGGCAGACATGCTGCCAACGAGGGGCAATCTGTGGCTTGGCGTGGTCAGGCTCATGTGCCACATCCCCCTTTCCAGGAAGAGCCAGACTCCGACGACAATCTCCCACATAGGTCCAGCTGTGCAGGCGTTGAGTCCATGGAGGTTTTTTTTTTCTTCAACATCATTGCATGTGGGTGTTGAGCAGCAACCTGTACCTCCCCCCTCCTGGGTGTCTCCCCCCCCGGGTCGTATATGGCCATTTTTGATTTTTCTTTTAGTTTAGTTAGTTTAGTTTCATTTTGTTAGTTTAAATAGGTAATGTAGGTTTTTCATAGTTAGTGTAATTAGTTAATATAGTTTGAAATTGTTTGTCTATTGTGCTTTCATGTGACGGTGTGGTGCTTTGTGGCTTTTGAGAGCATCCACTGTCTGTTCCAGCTGGGCTCTTCAAGCTTGTCTTGTGTATGTGTTTGCAGCTTGGGGTCCTTGACTCACATATGCCACTCCTGCTTCCCTTATCCATGGGCTCACAAGGATGGTTCGGTGTAACAGCCTATTACACAAGGGCTCTGGACTGTCATATCTGTGGCATGTCTGCTGCTGTGAAACTTGTGTTAACACCCCTAGTGGGGATGATAGGGGTGTTATTGACCACTGTTCTTCATTCGCTAGATGGGGGTTTCATGATTGATGTGTACATTCATTGATATTAATTGTGTAGTATGTTTATTATCTATACTGTACATGTGCTTGTTGCAATTCATGGCGTAGATGGTGTGTTCAACAGTTTGCCTGTGAAAGACGAACTGATGGTATGATTTGTGTTGTACGTCTCTGACATGGTCCAGTCATGTAATGCCTGAAGAGACACACACAGATGATTTTAAAGCATTAATCATGTGTTTCATGCCCTTTCTGCAGGGGGATGAGCCTCCAGACCACCTTTGCCAGCAGACATGGGCCATTGGACGTCTGGAAGCTGGACACGTTTGGTGGTGCCGACATGTGCAAGTGTGTGCAAGCAGAGGCACAGGGATTGCACTCACACATGTGAAAACAGCCGACGTATTTCAAGGGACTCCAGGCAAGTTGAGTACGACAGGGGGTGCACAACGCAGCAGACCTTCCACCTGTCCAGTTGCACATGCATGCTTAGTAGCAGCACTGACAGTGAGCTTGGACAAATATTGGTGTTGAAGCGCACAATACAGCTGAGATGCGTTGGTGGACTAATGGCTAGTTGTTGGGAAAGTTGTCTGGGCACCTGCAGGGCCAGTGGCACATACCCTCCGGTCCATCATGGTTCATTGAGGCACTTGTATTAGCCATGTAGCATTCCGAGACATGGAAAGAAGCAGCTCACAGGGACAGACAGCAAGGGACAGACTCGTGTGCAGTGCATTTAATTACCATGTAGAATTTGACACAAGCACTACCTACTTTTTTTGGGTCATGGTGGAACACGACTTGTTCTGAAGTCATTCCTTGCTATATGCGTCTGGCTGCTTATCCAGGGAACATTGCATGTTGTGTGATTCGTGACACATCGGTCTTCCATTTGCAACGCACCCAGTGGCGCATGACTTGCTGCATTGACTGTGTATGAACCATCACAGGGGTAAAGTTACGTCTGGGTATGAAGCATTCACACCAGATTGTTTGTTTGTAGAGTATTTTGTTACTTTGGGGCATGTATGGTGGTGTGTTTGTGTGTTATAGGCATGCACAGATTAGTAACTGTGGCTCTCTTTGCAGCATTAAACTGCTCTTGTTACCAGACCTGAGAGTGCGCAGGCAGGAGGCCAGCACTCACCCCAGAGATAAGTTTCTGTTTGTCTTCCATTTGAGTAATTTGTTACTATGTGCATGATTATCAGGTTTGGTGTACTTGTGTATGTGTTAATGTGAGTGGTACAGTTTTGTGCATTTCCTACTTTCCCATGTGAATCCTACTCCCCTCTCCTGCCCCTCATTCCAGTTATCCAATATAGCAATGCCTGTCCCGACTGCATATCCCTGACCCTCCTTCCCCACCAGGGTCTCAGAGGCCTGTGTGAGTTTGACCTTGCAGGCACCCAGCCACGGTGGGGGTGGTTGGTTTGTGCCACTCCTGCACTTGTACATAGGAGCAGTGACAGTACACATCAGTTCGTGGTGCATTATTCTGTGTTATGTACCACACATGGTACACATCCTGTTGTGAAATTGTTTTACGGTGCTACCTTGGTTGTTACGTCATTGTGGTAGTACTTTGGCTTTGTGACGTACTGTTACTTCAAGTCATCTACTGGAGGGTCTTCTGGTTTGTTTTGCTGCCTGCAGGCTTTTTGCTTGGCTTCTGTGTTGGCCTGCTTTGAGTTCTCTTGGATGTGGTGTTTTTGCAAGTCAAGGTGGCCCCTGAGGGTGCTGGACACTTCTTGCACACAAGGTGGGAGATGGTGACTAAGGGGAAGGTGATCCTGTGGCCAGGTGAACTTCAAAGATGAAGGCTTGATAACCCAGGTGCAGTTGTTCAGTGGGTCATGGTGATTTGTGAGGGAGGGGGGGTGTTTTGTTGTTGACAGTTGCCTTGCCCTACAGTGTGATGCACACCCTGAAATTGTAATTGCAGTATCCTATGTACATGATGTATTCTGCTGATCAATGCCTGTTCATGTGTTGTGTTTACCTTTCAGGTGTGAGGGAATAGTTGTGGCTTGACATGCTGGGGTGTACACATGGTGAATGTTCACATGTGATGTGTAGAGGAAACTGATGGTCACTTGATTGCACATGCATATATTGAGTGCATGTCCCTACTGACCCACACACTCGCTCTATGATCCACTACATGTACAACCACACTTCCATGTCCACATGTACACTCTGTTTGCCTTCTGGTGCCCACTGTGTCCCTGCAGCACATGATTTATGACCAATTGTGGATCCTGTACATGCGTAATTTGCTTTTTGATGTATTTTGTCGCTTGCATGTGATGCTCAGGGAGTGCGTCACACACAATGGCTGCTCACTATGCTGTACGCTGAGCAGAGTGTTGCATGAGGTGGGCACGGCGCACAGAAGTTGCAGTGTTGATTTTACAATGCACAATGTGCATGTAAACAGGCATTCATTGTTATGTTACAACTACAACTGTTGGAATGCATTTGGCTATGACTTCTTTTGGGTGGGAGGTTATTGGACAGTCATTTCATCTGATTCCATGTCAGGCATCATTGTGTGATGCCACTTTACATTTTTCACATGTCAATGTGTACCTTACTGGTACTGTGTTGGTGTATGGCTATTGCTTGCCATGTCATGTTGTGGTTTGGGAGGGTTTGGGTGACATAGCAGTGATAGCCATGGCCTGTTTTGCAGGTCTGTGTAATTCACACCTTGCATGTGTGCCTTTTCGTCACACAGGATTGCTTATGTTTAAGAAGCTAGGGATGCACACAATGTGGCACTTGCATGGCAACATTCTCAGGGTGGTAAGGTTGTGACAGTTGGCTGTCTCTTTGTCATCATCGATTGTCACCTGGTAGGTTCCAGGCCTGTGTGTACTCCGCAGGGGTGGGAGTTTAGGTGAAAAATGTGGCCACAAGCTGGGTCCGGGCTGCCTCGCCACGTGCCCTGTCCCCTCCCATGGGCAGCGCCTGTGCCTGTGGTTAGGAATGTGGGGGCACCACCATGTCCAACGGTACGCCCTGCCGTGTTGCAACATTGTGCAGGACACATGCTGCCACAATGATCCTGCACACTACTGGGGGTACATAGAGTAGCTGCCCACCAGAGCGGTCAAGGGAGCGGAAGCGTGACTTGAGCACTCCGAATGTGTGCTCCACTATGGCCCTGGTTGCAATATGGGCAGCGTTGAATCTTACTGTCATGATCTCTGCTTCCAAAAGATCAGGACTTGCCCGACTCCCTTGGAAGCAGACCCATAACCCCGGTTCCGAGTGCCAGCCAGTCCCAATTGGGACCTTTTGGACCCTGTCCTGGCGCCAGCGGCACCAGGCTCATAAAGATGCCCAGTCCCAGCGCTGGAAGCGCCGGGCTCATAATGCTTGGGTGGACTTACCTGCAGCAGACCATGCTGCTTACTTACCTGCCATTTGAACCCCTGATCCTCTTCTGTTTGGGACTACTTTTCCTGTTGGGTGGGGCAGGAGCCACTCCCTAGGTTCAGAACACTGGAACTCTTCTGGAAAGCAGGAACTCTTTTCTTACCTAGGCGTGGCTGTGGAAGGAGGCCCCTAAGCACTACAGGAGGCTATTTAAACCACACCCGATGGATGAATCTTGCTTTGCGTTATTCTGCATTCTCTGCAGCAGAACGCTCATCGTGTCTTCTGCTTCTGATCCTGGGCCTAAGGGAACAAAGACTTACCATCCTGGAATCCAGTCTTCAGCAGCACCTGTAAAGACCAAGAAAGAACAGGTTAGCACTACGGTCTTCAGTGGCAGCGCATCTCTTACCTGGTCAATCGGCTGTCACCAACGCCTCGCGCTGCATTCCGGCATCTGAAAGACAAAGGCTTACCTACTCTTCGCATGCTCCGGAGGTCTTCGCACTGCATTCCGGCATCTGAAAGACAAAAGCTTACCAGCTCTTTGCACGCTCCGGAGGCCTTCGGCGCTGCATCCCGCATCTGAAAGACAAAAGAAGGTGCGTTTAAAGACATTGGGCAACTTTATTACTCACGTGCCATTACTCCTTCCCACGCCGAATCCAGTGGGTATTCCAGCACCCTTCAGCTTCTCTAAAGCTCCGAACTTTTACCTGCAAGATAAAAGGGACAGTTAGTGCGCATCGTGAAGCAGGCTACAAGCGCTTACTTACGTGCTTCCAGGCGCTTCTATTCCTCACACGGGTTCGATCCTCAACTCTCATCAGCCCGCCATCCGCCATCGCTGGAACCCTGCAAAACAAGAGATATCATTACAAAAGACTTTTAAGACATTTGAAGTGCCCAGAACTTACCGTTCGTGCAGTTAACGACGGACAGCAGTCCTCTGAGGTCAAGAGGCCTGCATCCTTATCCAGTGAAGAAACTGGTTACGGCACCCTGCCCCGAGGCAGATGGAGAGCTCAGCGTTCACTTACCTAAGGTGAGGGCGTTAACCTTTGGGGTTCTACAGGAGAAGAGAAAGGGAAGAGGAGAGAGGCACCCAATAACCCCAGTTCATTAATCCCATATTTTCTATCTGCAGACATCTTACTCTTCGAGTCAGACATACAGTGCACAGAGGTCCAGCCCAAAGAGCCAACCGTGTGTTACACATCACCTTTGAAGATACGGCATTCACCCAGTCAAGACCAGCGCCTCTGCGGGAATCAGGTGAGCGTTACACTTACCTGGGGTGGTGTGGTGGGGTTCCGGATTGGCGTCATCATGTGGTTGCTCAGAGGGTAGACACTGTCCCCTGGAGAGGTGATGATGGTAGTGATTATTGGGCTTTGTGTATTTGTGTGTGTGTGTGTGACATGCATGCATGTGCACAGGCATTTGTACTCACCTAGGAGCCATGTGTCGCCATGCGGCCTGGCTCAGGGCAGGGATTCTGTATATGAAATTGTCATGGGTGGAGCCAGGGTAGTTTGCATAGACAGAGGTGATGATTCCCTTTGCATCGCATACCACCTACACGTTGATGGAATGCCAGTGCTTGCGGTTTCGGTAGATGTGCTCAGTGGCCCTAGGTGGACGTAGGGCCACATGGGTGCAATCTATGGCACCGAGCACATTGGGGAGGTGTGCCACCCTGTTAAAGTCCTGGACAATGGCCTGCCTTTCTGATGGTGTTCTGGGCATGTATATGTGCCTGCAGACTGAGGGGCGTGCTGTCATGATTGCCAAGACCTGGTGTAGGCAGCGTGACTGGGTAGCCTGTGAGACCCCCTCCCCCCACTATGGCAGTAGTCCGCTGAAATGACCCAGTGGCCAAAAAATGCAGGACATTGAGCACCTTCTCCAAGGGGTTAAATGCTTGGGAGCAGAGGGTGGGGGGTGTAAGGTCATCTTCCCACTCCCTGACCAGGTCTAGGATGATACGAGGTAGAAACCTATACCTGCCATAGACCTGGTCGTCAGGCATCCCAAAAAGGCTTGTCTGGGGTGAAAAAATGCATGCCCTGGCTATTCTCCTCCTCCTGCGGTGCCCCACGATCAGTGCTGCGACAAATGGGGCATTCATCGTAGCGGTATATACGTGTTTGTTGTTTGCACGCACTTTTATACTGTGCGCGGTGACGCTTCCGCCTGCCTTCCTGTGGCGGACGCGTTGACGCCTATGCGCGTCTTTTGCCGTGCGCAGGTTTCCCGTATTCGGATCCATGAATACGGGTTCTTCGTGTGCGTGTGGGCATACGTTTAAATCCCTGCATTACTTCCGCAGTTACGCCTTCTTTTTCACGCGTTATTCCCCATTCCGCATGTTACGCCCACTGTTCCACCCACTTTTGTTGTGTGCGCCGCGCTATGTGAACTCTCGCTGTGCGCGTAGCGCATGCCATTTGATGACGTGTGCGCCCGCATGCGCCACGCACGGATTTGGTTAACAACCAGTGGTATACACGCGCAGCGCCTTCCTTGAATCGCACGCGTGCACATGCGCTTGCTTTCTCACGTTTGCGCCACCTTACGCCTGCTTGCGCTGGGATTTTCGGCGCACGTTTGTTCCATGAATCGACCCCCAAGATGGAAGACATTTCTGCTTTTTGGCTGGATTCCTTTGATAATTGTACAGGTAAACCTTGTCACCTACTTCATATTTTTTCTTGGTGGTCTTCAGATCATAATAGGACTTCATTCCTTCAGCTGATTTTTCCAAATTGCGCTGAGCCTAAGCAAACACATATTGCAGGTGCGTCCTTACATTTTCAATGTATTAATGAGTAGTGGAGGTATTTATCAGTGCCTGCTCCTGAGTTCTGTAGAGCAGATGCTGAGGAAACACCATTTTTCGTCCAGTCACAAGCTCAAATGGAGATGTCTTTGTTGCCGAAGATGGTGTAGACCTAATAGCCATCAGGACAATCAGTAAGCAGATGTCCAAACTGGGTACAGATTCTGCAATTAACTTCTTTATGATACTCACAATTGTCTTGCATCTCTCGTCCCCCCTGATTGAGGCCAGGTGGCACGCAATGTGGAGTTTTCTTTTTACTCCTAGAATCTCCCACATCTTTGCCATCATCTCACTGGTGATATGGCTTCCTTGGTCCAATTCAATCTTTTGTGTGAGACCGAAACGAGAGAAGATGTGGTTGATCGTTAGTTCAGAAGCTGCCTCTGCCTTACAATTCGGGCCTGGGAGACATTCTACTCACATTCTGAACAAGCATGTCACAGTCAACAATTACATGTTTCATCTTGCAAATATGACCAAGCAGTGTCATTCCCTTTTTTGTAGGGAAGCTCTGTGTGTGGATGAAGTGGGTTGTAACTGAGCACATACAAGTCACCCCTTTTTATGTAAGTGTCGAGGTCCTGGCCCATGTGTAGCCAGTAAGCAACATCGCACATGATTTCTAGGGTTGTTTGAAACCCGGTTTGACCGGCAGTAGCTGCAACATGGCATTGGTTCAACTTCAGGCTCTGGAATGAGGTAGGCACCACCCTCTGGTCAAAGCAAGATAGGGCTCTCCTTATCAACAAACCACCTTTGATCCCGAACATCTTGGAAAACTTCATGAACACCCCAAGATCATTTTTACCAGTACAATCTGACCCTGTTAGAGGAAAACTCACGGGTCTTCAATGTGTCATTAAAATTTCCCAATGATCGTGTCCTCTTTCTGTACAGTGATCAAGTCTGCATTTGGGGTATCTTTACTCCACTGTGATGTCGAGAGTTTGCTGTTAGCATGTGTTTGCAACCTGGTGATAGCAGCTATTTGGATTTTAACCAGCAGGGATTTGGTTTCCATTAAGTCCCCCTGCAGTGTTCTGGTTTTAGCTAGCTGGTCAGCCAGGTCATTACCAGTCTTATCTGTCCTCTCTATTTTGGAATGGCCTCTTATCTTTTTCCAATAGATGGTCATCTCATTGGAGGTCACCAGATCATCAATTGACTGGATCAGTTTGGCATGCTGAGTAGGGGTTTATTGTAGGAACAAAGCATGCCTCGATTTTT
Organism: Ambystoma mexicanum; assembly: GCF_040938575.1. Classification (NCBI taxonomy): domain Eukaryota; kingdom Metazoa; phylum Chordata; class Amphibia; order Caudata; family Ambystomatidae; genus Ambystoma; species Ambystoma mexicanum. Next base: position 490,709,622 of record NC_090933.1, on the reverse strand, counting down.
CCAGTTAATCAGGTGCTCCTTGAACCCATTCCTGACATAATCAGAGACAGAGATTATGACCAATTCATTGAGTTGGTGGTGCACTGCAGTGAAGATGGCTTGATGAACAGCCATCAACTCTGCAACCTGACTACTTCGGGGTCCAATTTTGTAACCAGCAGAGGGTTCCGGGGTATCATTCACCCAGGCATTACCAATGACAGCGACAAGCTCTTTTTCCCTGTTATCAAGAGGGTAGGAGCACCCATCTACATAAACTGTGGGTATCCCTGACACATGCCTTCTTCATAGACCTTGTGTGGGTATTTTAAGTTCACCTCCTTGTTGTTGTTGGTCATTATACTTTCGTCCTCAATGCAGTTTTCTTGAGCACAATTATGCAAGTCTTGTCAACCCTTGTGCTAGGGGACTATTATTGTTTTGGCCATAACTGACCTCCACAGGAAAGCCTTGCATGGATAGAATCCAGGAAGTAATTCTGGAAGTACTAACATTCCCCGCCTGGATTAAGTCACTTTGTAGATATTGCAAGGGTTGGTGAGGTGTCTCAACAATGATGTGCTCCTCCTGGATGAATGGGTGGTATAATGCAGTGCATTCTTTGCACACTGTTATTAATCTAACCCCCTTTATGACACTCATACTGTTGCAGACCAATCCTGGTGGTATGCCGGTGCATTGTTTATCATCCATGCAAGCTTTGGAGGGCGAGGAGCTCTCATTAGCACGCATGCCTCGCAATGTAATTAATCTTGAACCAGGCAACACTGCATTTGTGCACGGCAATCACTGTTGCCTTTCAGACCAAACCATTTTAGATTTAGTAAAAGTCAAAGTGGCCGCACACAAGAATTGCGTTTTGCCCATGCTATAACCAATACCTTTCCCAATAGATAGTGGAGATAGCATGGGCATTTCCATATATGTCAGCCAGTGCGAGTCCCCCATTTCAATATTGCATGATATCAACTTGCTTAAGGTGTCTGTGGATAGGTTGGCATCTACTCTTTCTCTCTCTTGTTCTACCTTACCTTCTTTTGTTCATCCCATGACATGGGCGCCTATAAAAATTATTCCAGATGTACCTGTCCTACAGATACAAGCACCAATCCCTCCCCAGTCCATGGAGCTAGCACTAACAGCCATCAACACGTCAGTGTTAAGTCTTGTAAAATTGTTTGGATCATAGGTTGGAAAAACAAGCCAAACTCTTGAAAGACATAGCATTGAGAATTAATGTTAATCACAGTCTGATTTCTGAACACATGCTGAAATGTCCAGGCGTCAGTGAACCACTGTCCTCACCAGTGCTGCCTGGAACTGATAATGCCACACTATTGCCTAGTGCATGTCCTCCGCCAATTAAGTCACCTTGGGCGGCGCAGGTTTCTGTTCTGCCTGTTTTTGTGGACGTTATTCGTCCTGTAGATGTGGCCCCCATGTTAGAAGTTATCGATGTTCAAAAAGACACCTCCTACATTGACCTCTCGTCAGATCCAGGCAGGCCTGTCGAAAAGGGTTCCATACTGCCGGTGTCCTCCTCATCTCACCGACTAGCTGGTCACCTGCTACACAAGAAAAAAACTATTCAAAGTCAGATAAAGGGACCTCGTGCCATTGCTAAGAAATCCAAAAACATGACTGGTTGCAGAGGCTCTAAAAACACCCTCAATGCTTTTTTTCAAGTGATTGGTGGATCGGCCCCGCCATCAACCATACGCAATCTGGTGGTTGACCCTCGGAGTGTTAGCACGATGTCCGAAGAGACACAACCCCATGCTGCCCCAGTCTGTGAGACAAGCCTTGTGGGCGCAAATTCGGCTGATATACCCTTGTTACCTCAAGTTTACTCTCCTTTGAATCAACTTGTAGATTCAATTAAACAAGAGGAAGCTCTGAATGTGAATCCAATTACTGTGTGTCCAACAAAAAAACAGTAACCTTTCAACATTCTTGTGAGCTACCCACAGCGGGACTTGAAGGGCAGTCCGTAGAGATGGTTGAATCAATAAAACAAATGTTTGAGGCTTATTTGTCAGAATGTGCCTTATTGCACGAAGTGCGCCTGTCCCAATTCACCTTCAGTGGCACCAGAAATCAGGGAACCAATGTACCATCTGAACATGCACATATGCCACAATTTTCCGATGCTGATAGACTCAGTATTCCAAGCTATACGCTTACTCCTTTGATGCTGACACTGCAAGGTCATAGGTCACATCCTGTTCAATCCTCTATTGTCCCTGCTAAGACAGCTCAGTCAAGGTGTGGAAATGCCCACTTGTTCTTTTTGAAATGTAGAGAGGGTAATTTCCATCGTACGTTCTAAATAGAAGGATTGGGCTCAACATCTTTAGAGATGTGAGCGACTTGCTGGAAGTTAGATCTCAAGATATTGAACAAATCAAATTTATTGCAGACACCACTCAATCTATAATTAGATTGTGCATACCATTGGGAGTGGTGGCCAACATCATATGGCAGGCAAGAATGAGTCTGTTTGACATGGGCTTTCTGCTAGCAGAAGATCCTGCCCGAGCAACCTTCAAATCCCAAAGCATTGTTCATAAAAACAAATATTTATCAAAGCATGCATCCATGTGAGCCAAGGGACCCCGGGTTGCACTTGGTGATGAGGCAGTGACCACTACCATTGGTGTCACCCAAGGCCCTGCTTATTGCGAGCTGGAATTCAAGAGGGGACTCTCATTTACAAACTTTGATTCAAAATTTCCCCTCATGTGTTTCATATAATTGCCCTACAAGAAACGTGGTTAACCACCTCCCCAGCCTGGATGGATATGATATCATACTGGCACCGGCTCTAATGCCAGGAGGGAGGCCGGCATCAGGATTATTGGTAGCAGTACATTTAAAAATGGGTTTGTCCATTGCAGAGTGGGGTGTGGAAAGTGCGTATATTTTACTGATTAAAATTACCAGTGGCATCAAAGCTTGGCACTAGTAAACCTTTATCGAAACTCAGCATCGTTAACAGATGAGGCATTTTATGCAGGTTTGAGTCGCATTCTGCATCTAATTTACCTTGCAAGAGATATCACATACACTATCATTTTGGGTGATGTAAATCTAGATTGTTGGAACACTAAGTGTGACAGGAAAGAGGCACGCGCATGGACTACTTTCATGTCCGTAAGACAGTTCATCATGGTAAATGGGGCAGTTCATGGCAACATCCCTGCCCAGTCAATGTGGTTTCACAATAATAGTATTAGCATTATCAACTACATATATGTAGATCAAATGCCATTTAAACAGGTCCAGAGCTTGGAGACCCTTACATTGCCCCATAGTGACCATAAATTACTTTCCTTGCTGATTACAGGAAATTATCAGCAACAGAGAGAGGACACTGTTAAACAGTGCTTGGCGACCAAAGTCACAAAGAATAGACTAAGATGGACTGATACTTAAGTGTCAGCATATAGGCATACTTTGGAGAGAAATGTGAGTTCAGATGCACCGGTACATTACACAGATTATTGGAACCATATGCTAATACGGTCACCATATTGTCGAATGGTCGGCCAAAGTATAGACATGCATTTGATTCTGCAATTCAAACACAAAGAGCAGCATACCGGAATAAAAGAAGATGTTTGATAGTTGCAGAATCAAAGACCTATCGGCAGGAATTGAATAATGCAAAATGCCAATATAAAAATTGGGTCAAGTCATATAAACATCTCATGTTTCAACATGATAGTGAACAAATGGGACGGGCAATGGCAAATATAAATTCTGCTGAGATGTGGCACCTACTCAATAACCAACCTTTTCATAGGCAAGCTGATGCTCAACTAAGTGTGGTCAATGAAAACAAGTGGATTGAGTATTATACCAACTTATATGCCGATCTGGTTTTTGATGAACATCACAGTCCTCAGTCAGCAATTGTAGGTTGGCCTTTGAGTTTCTCTCCATCTATTATTGAAGAGTTGATACGTCATGCCAGCTCCTCTAGGGTGGCAGGTCGCGATGGACTCACCAACTGTATGCTTAAAGCAAACAGATCTGAATGGGCATTGATTTTGAACCAGATCTTCCAACTTGTTGTAAAGACACAAGTAGCGCCAAAGTCTCGGAAAACCTCTGTGATCGTACTCATTTTTAAGAAGGGCGATTGCATATTACCCCAAAACTATCAACCTATCGCATTGTTGGATACCCCAGGCAATATATTCACAACACGAATGTTTAAGGACTTTAACGCTTGGGCGCTTGCATGCAATCAAGGCTCAGTGCCAGGCCATGAGGCAAGCTGTATACTTTGCTTTTCTGGACTTACACTCTGCATTCGATTCCATCTCGCGTGTCATGCTGCTGGAGAAATTAAGAAGAGATCATTGTCCGGTGACCCTTTATGAAATCATCTATGTGTTACACTCAGTGATGTCCATGCGTGTACGTCTCTCGCTTGATGGTGTCCTTTCTGCACCCATCCACACAACACATGGACTTAAACAAGGGTGCTTATTGGTGTCATCTGTGTTCAACTACTTTATACATGATGTTAGATACATATTTGCAAAGATACTATCTGACTGTCCGAAACTGACCAGTGAACCTATAAAGGCATTGTCATATGCAGATGACCTAATTGGGTCTTCAAAAATTATTGACAGCCTTTCAAGGTTACATTCAACATAATGAATTAAGACTGAACCCTGAGAAAACACAGATTGTCTTATATGCACCGACAAGGGTTGGACCTAAGTGTTTTGTGTGGTCTGTCAATGCGATACAACTACAAATTGTAGCACAATATACTTACCTGTGTCTCGAGGGCTCAGTAAATACAAAAGAATTCAGATCCATTGTGTAGAAAAGAAAATAGACACAGGAATATGTCAAACAAAAATAATCATGTTTAGATATGGGAAGTTTTTCATCAAACCGGCATGGTTTTATTGGAATCAGATGGCAGTGCCCGCGTTACTGTATGGCCTGGAGACTCTTCCGACCAACCCGGTCTTCAATTTGGTAAGTGGGAAGCCAAATTCTGGAGGCAAATTTTGCAATTACTGGCTTGTGTCCCACACTCTTGGATCAGGTATGAACTTGGGTTGGTTTCTCTCCACGCCTTATATAACTGGAGAATGTGTTCCTTATTCAGGAAATGCTTGATTTCAACTAATGTCAACATTATTCTGAGATTGCTTTCTGCCTATATGTTTTCGACCAAACATTGTTTCATGGTTACCTGGGTAAAAAATGTGTGCCAAATTCTAGCATCCTGTGACATCCCCCATTGAGTTGCTGATCATCAATCCTGATAAAGCCAAAGGGAAATTATATAACATTGATTGGATTCGCACTTGTGAGCTATGTATGAGTTACAAGGATGGTGACCCCTGCAGGTTTCCGCCGAAGAAAATGCGCACTTTACCTCCTTATCTAATCAGAGTACCAACATCAAAATACAGGCTAACAATACTATGCATGCAATTTAATTTATGGCTGACAAAAGAGACTCTTATAAGATGCCATTTGTTACACCCAGAAGAGAACTTCTGTCAATTTTGTAACAGCATAGGTGGAACAGAACCCTTGGAACATCTGATCACCCAGTGTCTTGCATTACGAAACCTTAGACAAATACATTATGCCAGACACTGTAAATATTTAGGTAATCTGGAATACAATGACTGTTGGGCAATTATTATGAGTGGTGAACATCTACCAATTCAGCTGGCTACTATTAACTTCTTGAACAGTCTTCAATTAGATGTATGAAGGGTAGTGAATACTTAGCTTGGGAGTATATGTTGATGAGATGTTGTTTTGGAAATCAGTTCGCCCATCATATTGATCATATAACGAGAAATCATTTGCATGTGAGTTATTCATTTTGCTATCATTGATTTACTTAATGTGATTTGCAATTTTATGTACATCATTTTTTTAAAATGTATTTGAAAGTTATTAATTTTGTTGTAAGAATATTGAAAGGTTGATTAAATTCAACTAAAACAATAAAAAATAAAATAAAAAAAGAAGCTCCTTGTTCTTTATGGGGTAAACCAAACAAGGAGCCTGGCAAGTTCCAGATCCCACTCCCACTTGACTCTGGCTTTTGATGAATGGACCAAAGGTCGAGTGACCTCTGCGTAGTCTTCAATGAACTTCCAACTATAATTAGTGAGTCCATGAAGGCTTCTTAAATCTCTAAGAGTAGTAGAGTCTTTTAATTTCAATAAGGCTCAAACCTTATTCGCCTGGGTATTAAGACCCTCAAGGGTGATCTTGTGCCCTAAGCGGTTCACTCAGTTCTTACACCACTGTGCCTTCTTAAAGAACAGTTTTGCTCTGGCTTTTTGCAACTGGGTTAGAACAAAGCAGATTTTTGCTACATGTTCTTCCACAGTTGAGATCTTGATCAGAACATCATCCACAAAAGCCAGGTTTCCCCTTTCGCCGAAGTCGGCATGGCCTTATGTAGGAAGATGTTGAACACATTGCCAGAGTTTATGTATCCAAAGAACGTTCGGGTCCACGTATATTGCTGCCCCCGAAGGTAAAGGCAAGCTTGTACTGGTCTTCCCTACTCACGGGTACTGTCCAGTAGCCGTTGGTCAGGTCAATGGCGGTGTACACCTTTGACTGTTGTAAGAGGATTCAATTCAACACTACAGCTAAGTCAACGCCTAGTCTATAATACTGAATGAAAACCCTTATTGATATAACTTTATGTCCAGTTCATGCGTTCTGGATGACTACCCCTATATAACACCCCTCTCTTGGAATCCTCCTGACCCCACTGAGCCAAGAAGTAGTTCTGTTTTGCAAGTTTAAAGGTTTATTTCATAACTTAAACAATATATATTATATCACGCTTTATAATAAATTAATAATTGGATATCACACTTAATCTGGTATGATAAAGATTAACAACGGAGAATCTGGCACTAGCACACTTCTTGATTATCACTAAGGAGTTGACATGAAATGGATAAGATAGCAACAATACTTTTATGGTTTCCAATGGATGCAATGTGGAATGAAATGCAGTACAGAAAATAACTTGATAGGATTTCAGCAAAAACAATGTAATCACTTTCTTGTACAATTCACCCCCCCCTTTTATGCAATGCAAGGAAATGGAAGGAAGCCACACAGTTCTCAGAAATGCAATTAAATGTGATTCAGTTCACCCAGCAACTTAGACTACAGACGTTGAAAACACAGGCAAAATGCTTTTATATGTGCTGGCAATTAAGTGAAAAATATGCTAAATTGCTTTTAATTCCCTCTAGAGGTTCAGGGTGAGTGGTATCTAGTTAATATTAGTCCAGGCTCACACTAGCAATGATTCAGGGATGATTAGCAGGTTAAACGAATTTCTGGCAAATGGAAGCAAAAACAAACTGCTGTTTTCACACGTGGAGAAATTTGCAAATCGCGGTAAAATTCGCGAATGCATGTGGTTCTTGGTGCGATTAAAAGCTAAGATTCTCAGCTTTCAGATGAAAGTTACTGCAAGTCTCTAAGGCAAACGGTCGCGGAGATATGAGCGATGTAGTGAAGGTCGTTTTTGGTTTTGCAAATTTTAAACGCAACACTTTTTCAGCTTTAAAAATGATGGCAGAATAACACAATTGCTAAGCTGCAGTTCTACTTAGATTAAAAATGGATTGAATTATATGATTTTAACTAAGAGATGTGTTCTGAGTTTTGCTGAGTACTCACAACAGATTTTGAACCGGAAAGCGACTTGGTCACGGACTTCAGTCTGGTCAGGTCTTCCCGAGTTCCGCTCACAGCGCCTGGCCTCTGGAACTGCTCACAGCATCGGGGTCAGCACTCTGGATACAATGGCCTGGTCTCTGCTAGGCACCGGTTCTCTGGGTCGGGTCCTGCCTTCTCTTTGGATATTTCTGTCACCGGGTTCTTGCAAAAGTTCTTGGCAAAATTCAGACGGCGTCAGCCGGCTGTCTGAAGAGTTCAGTTGCAAAAAGATTTTCAGGCCTGTTGACAAATACTCTTGCTGGCAGTGGCCTTTTTGGTTAAGGTTCTGTAGTCTCTGTTTATCTTGGAGTCTAAGTGTTGGCTCCTTGAAGGTTGATGGAGGTAAGTATGGATTTTTCCGGCAGAGCGTCCCGCTGCAGATGGAAATGAATGTCTCTACCTAAGTTTCAGTGGTCCATTTATATTTTCTGCAAGTGGGTGTGTGTGTTGGTCATAACTAAACTTGCCCCTCTCACTTGTCATTGGTCCAGCTTTCATTTCTCCCCTGATTGGGGGAGCTAAGTTGTGTCAGAGTGATGTCAGCCATTTATGATCTCTTGAAAAAAACTCCCCTGTCATCTGTGCACCCAAATCTATATATGATCAAAATACATATTTCACAGTTACACAGTTGTTTGAAATTACATACCCATGTCACATATCACATGAGGTATACTCTGTTCCAAATCTGCTGTTTCTAAGAGCTTGCATTCAAAAATGGCAACTTTTAGCACTTTTTAATGTGCTAAACAACATTGGATCTTCATTAAATTTTATACAACTGTTCCTCACATATCTACCCACATACCAATGCATTTTCGTTTGTCTAGCTGAAACAAGGAGTCTGTAATATTAATAAACAGCAGGGTTTTGTCCCAGAATATCCTACAATTTGGAGTTTGGGCTTGAATTAAAGGTACATTTTTTAAATTAAGTCTCTCAAAGTTATACATTTCTGTCATTTGATTACAAAGAGTTATCAGTGTTTTTGTAAAATATATATTTTACTTTCAATTCAGTCCTCAGAGTGTTGGAGTCCGCCTCCAAGACTTGGGTGGGTCAGTCACATGTCTTCTGGCAGGCAGGCCTTTGTTGACAGTAAAACAGTAAAAATCAACATATTCCTTTCAGAGGAGAGGGGCCATTGTGTGGTCTCTGGGAAGCTGACATCAGGAGGCCAGGGAGCCACTTTGCATTTAATTAACAGAACCCTGTGATTTCCTGGCTTCTTGTGTTGAGTTCTGAAGTGTCAAGAGTTCTCAGGACAGGCAACCCCTTTGAACTTTTGATGAAATGAGACCCCTTTCTTTGCACTAGACAGTTTTGCAAGACAGCTCTCCTGTCAGAGTTTAGACCGCCAGCGCCACCCTCAGGATTTTGCGGTTACTGCATCCCTCCTTGGGATTTTTTTTAGATTGATTCATTTCAGCAAGTGATATTACATGGAGTATATTGTCCATGTTCAGGACATGGCATTGGTGTGTTTCTGAAGTAAAGTAATTCTGTGCCCATGATTTTGCCATATTTGACATTGAAGAAAAATGAATTCCCCACAATTCTAGGTGGCTTTTGGCAAACAGCATTGCCATTCCCAATGGTTTCAGACTACTGTGCGGGTAGTCCAATGGTGGTTTTAGGCAGTGCCCTTCTGTGCCCATAACATCGGCAAAATGGGTGGCAGCCTATTCTTCATGCCCTTCCCTGGGCATCTTCTGGGAAGTTCTGGCCATCATGATGTTTTCATGTCAGTACTGCACAGTTTTGAGGTAGGGCTCGGATGCATGGGTAAATACATCCCACAAGCCCCCCTTCTTGCGGTGGCCATCTGATCCTTCACTGGTGGGACCCGCAAGATCTGGGATGTTTCCTCATCTTCTTCCAATAGATGGCACAGTTCAGCATCTTTTCCTCCATCCGGTGGATCGATCGGTTCTCCTCGCCGGTCCTGATGGGAATATTGGGCAGTACCCCGGCCCATTGCGTCTCTGCTCCCGGTCTCCGGATCGTCCTCCTTGGCCCGTCTCCAGGTTTTCTTTCTCCTAGGACGACAAAGGAAGAGCGGCAATACCTACTCATAGACGTTTTTCCACCACTGTTGAGATAGTGGGGCAGCATATGCATTTCATCATAACGAAACATTACATTCTTATTTTGATAAAAAACAGTATAACTAAGAGACAGTTTCATGCAAATCACAATATTTTAGAGACTAGATGTGGTATGTTTTATGATTGGAACTGAATTAGTCTGAGACAGTACCCGCTAGGATTCCAGAGGATTCCTCCAGTTGTTGCAGAGTGTGCCTGGGATGGCAACATTTCAACTGGTTTATGTGGACCCACTTGTCTTCCCCCGCTGCCAAAGGACCTTTGGGGATGTGGATTTTGTAGGCCACAGGGGAGATCTTGTCGATGATCTCAAAGGGTCCCTTCCATGTAGGCAAGAATTTCCGCTGCTTGGCCTGGTTCCTTTGGAAGTTGTATAGATAGACCCGGTCTCCCACCTGATATTCCTTCCTGGAAGTTTTCAGGTCTTTCTGGTTTTGGACATGGCGAGAGAAGAGATTTGGGCAGAATTCTATGGAGAGCCTTGGGAATCTGAAAGAAAAATTTGGCAACTGGAGATCAGAGCCATTGTGGGTTCCCCTGGCTCTGGTTCTGGGCCGCCCCCCCCCCCCTTTTTGGAGGCAGTCACCAGGATGGGTTTGAACCAGGGGAGTTTCTTGCTGTTGATTCTGGGATGAGATGGTGGGCGGCAGTAGCTCAGTCTCCACATCTCCCCAGTCTGGATTTGCATCCCTAGGGACCCATTTTTCTTTGGGAGGAGTTCCCCCCTCTCTGAAGGAGAAGATCCTTTTCCCAGGATCCTCTGAGGATCCCTCTCCCTCAAATTGGAAGATCTGTACCTCCTCCTCAAACTGAGTCTGTTTGGGTCTTTTGTTTCTCCTACCACCCCTCTGCTCCTTAGGAGGCAGACTTTCAGGGGCAAGAGACTTTGTTTCCGGTTCCTGGGTTTCCAGGGGCTGTTTACAAGTGAGGAAGGAAGCTTCCTCCAAGGCTTTACACCCCCCTTCCCCTTGTGCCTCCTCCCTGGGAACCGGTGAGTTATCGGGGTGCTGCCCCCGTCATTGTTCTGGAGCACCAGGTCCAGAGTTGGGTGCGTTCTGCGCTGGCATGCCGATCTGAGGGTTCTGCTGAGCCCTCAGTATGTGACCCAGATCCTGCGCCATGTTTTGAACCTGGCGCTCTAACTGGGAAACCCGCTCAGGCTGATACGGGGCCCTGTTTTCTCCCCTGGGCTGATCCCGGGAAGGGTAGCTGTCCCTCCTCTGGTAATACCCCGGGTTGGGAAGATTTGGGTACCCCTCCACCCTTGGCCTCCCCTCTCCCGGATTAGGTTGTCTGGGCTCAGGGAATTGGGGAAAGAAGGATGGAGGATTTTGGGGCTGGAAGTTGGGTGGATACCTGGGGAAGAAGTTCTGCCCAGGGTTTGGTGAGTTTCTGCCCTCCTGTGAGAAGTTGGGAGGGAAGTTCCCTGGGTTAGGTGCTTGGCTGGATCCCCCCCCTTGGGCTGGAGGAGTCCACACATAACCCAGGATGGGTCGATTTCTCTTGTAACGGGAGCTTACATAATCAGGAGAGCGAGGGACCCCATTTGTGGGGCTGCCTCCCTGGCTCCCTGTCTGTGACTGGCCCGAGGACCTTCTGGGCCTAGCATTATTAGGTGCAGGTAGGTTTTTAGGCCCCCCCCATCTCCAAATCCAAAACGGGGGTGACCTTTACCTCTGCCACCTTGGCAGCAGCAGGGGTGCTGTTGGCTTTGGGGTTTTTCTGGGCATTACTTTTGCTATCTACCGGTTTCTGCACCTCATAGATCCGGGTAGCCTGTTCAATGACCCAGTCTAAAGATCTTTTCTCGTGAAAATCCCTCACGAGCTGGGTCATTATGTATTTGGGCAAGGCATGAAAAAATGTATTGATGAATTCTCTACTGTCTGTGCGCACCCTTCTGGTGGTCTGCGCAAAAGCACGTTTCAGTTCTTGCACAAATTCTTGTGGGGCCTGATCCTCCCCACATTGCAAATTGTAGGCTGCCTTGCGAGCCTCTTGAGGATTTCTGTGAACAGAAAAGTGTTTCAAGATGGCCGCCTTATAGGTGGACCATCTTAAATGATTTTGGTCCTCCAGCCCCGCAAAGAAACTGGAGTATTCCGGGGAGAAGGTCCACTTTACATATTGAATACAGCTTTGGCTGTCCTTCAAATGGAAAGTCTCCATCATTTGCTCAACCAACTCTAAGTGCTCCCAAACAGAATACTTAGCGTTCTTATGGTAAGGCGTGATGACGCTCCTGATCGCCTTAATCTTCTTTAAGGGGTCCTTAAGCAAGGCCCTTTTTGCCTAATTGGCCTTTTTGGTTCGGGTAACCCTTGTCCATTCATCCTCTGACTCAGAGGCACTGCTCCCAGAGGTTCCTGTCTGCTCTTCCAGGTTTTCCCGGATTCTGCGAGCCTGGGAATGGCTGGCAGAATGTGGGGACCTGGTCTCCGGTGTCCTGCGCAGTTCAGAGGAGTCTTCAGATTCCTCCTTGCTGCCAGGATTTGATGGGTACCCCCTCCACTGACCTAACTGGGCAGAGGTTTTCAGGATGCCCTTAATGGGCCTACTCTCCTGGGGTTGCCCACTAAATTGCACTGCGCTTGGGTGCCCATACCCGGATGCCCACCCCTCCATTCCTGAGTGGTACTGGCCTATGAGCCCCATACTTTTAGCTAGATAGTAATCTGCCATTCCTGTGGCCCTGTGCTCATGTGCGCCAGGGGACATGGGGGTGGTAGAGTCCAGGGACTGGGAGAGATGAAGGCCCCTGGTGTTAGGGCTCCTGAGGTTATGGTCAGGAGTCTCTCTTTCCCAGCGGACCTCATCTCTATCCGCCCCTGCTCCCTGTTGCAATGCAAGAGCCTGCATTTGTGCTTTCAGTTCCTCAGTCAAGGCCTTACTAGACTCTATCAGTCTCTCCTGCATCGCTACCTGTTGTTGGAGCCTATCATTGTGTTGACAGAGGGCCTCATTTTCCCTCTGTGCTTCCTGGTTGGTCCTGGAGAACTGGGCCAGTCTTTGCTGCAGGAGGTTTACCTCCTGAGTCCCATCCTTACTGGCCTGCTCCTTTCTTGCCAGAGCATCTTACACCCTTCTGGTGTGCTCTACCAAGTTCTGGTTTTCTTTTTGGAGGTCACCCAGCCCCTGGAGGGCCAGGTGATTTTCTTCCATTTCCTTTTTTAAGTGGCAGACTTCCTGGCCTAAAGTGTCTCTTTCCTGACTAAGAGCCTGCATCTGTGCCGCCAGGTCGTCCCTTTGCCTTTGGAAGGCACCGGCTTTCTGGCGCTCCTGATCAAACTCTGCCTGGGTATCCAGGTCTTTCAGGATCAGTTTATTGCTCTCCTCTTTCTCTCTGTCTAGTTGGATTTGCAGGGTGGCTACCTGCTCTGTGCATGCCCTGTTGAAATTGATCTGTTGCTCCAGCTTTTTCTGGCTCTGCAGTAAGGAATCCAAACTGTCTTGGTGCTCCTTCTGCAGGGCCAGAAATCTGGTATCCTGGTCTGTCTTTTCCTGTTGTAGGATGCCCATATCCTCTTTTATTTTAATGATATATTGCCTACTATCATTTTCTGACTCCTGGCTCCTCTGCAGCCTCTGCTCAGAAGAGGCCAGCTCAGATCGGGCCTTCTCTACTGCTATCTGTTGCCTATTTGCCAGATCTTGGCTTTCAGTGCATTTATCCTGCATGTCTCCCATATATAGGTACAGGTATGCTGCTATCCTGGCAATCTTATTGTGTTCATCTTTGGCTTTAGGAGCCATATATAGTTCACTCAGGGCCACATGTAATGGACCCTGATCTCTCCATAGGTCTGACCCTGTTTCAGTGACCTGTCGCGTGATGGCCTGCAACCAGGCATCCTGGCCCTGTTCAGTCCATTCACCTCTCACAAATAGTTTATGTAAGAGGTGCTCTCTGGCTATTTTCATGTCTACTAAGGTCGTCATTCTAGAGATTGGTCTCTGTCCTGACTTACAGAAATTTGTATTTTATTTTTGAAAAACAGACCTTTTTCTTAGAGCGTTCCTATGAGGAGTGCTTTACAGCGTAACACAGCGTGGTGATCCGACCGGATATGTGTATCTGGTCAGCTGGCACGCTGTATTAATCTGCACAAATGGTAGATCTAACCCAAACGTCCGGCACGAGCCCCCAATTTGTAAGAGGATTCAATTCAACACTACAGCTAAGTCAACGCCTAGTCTATAATACTGAATGAAAACCCTTATTGATATAACTTTATGTCCAGTTCATGCGTTCTGGATGACTATCCCTATATAACACCCCTCTCTTGGAATCCTCCTGACCCCACTGAGCCAAGAAGTAGTTCTGTTTTGCAAGTTTAAAGGTTTATTTGATAACTTAAACAATATATATTATATCACGCTTTATAATAAATTAATAATTGGATATCACACTTAATCTGGTATGATAAAGATTAACAACGGAGAATCTGGCACTAGCACACTTCTTGATAATCACTAAGGAGTTGACATGAAATGGATAAGATAGCAACAATACTTTTATGGTTTCCAATGGATGCAATGTGGAATGAAATGCAGTACAGAAAATAACTTGATAGGATTTCAGCAAAAACAATGTAATCACTTTCTTGTACAATTCACCCCCCCCTTTTATGCAATGCAAGGAAATGGAAGGAAGCCACACAGTTCTCAGAAATGCAATTAAATGTGATTCAGTTCACCCAGCAACTTAGACTACAGACGTTGAAAACACAGGCAAAATGCTTTTATATGTGCTGGCAATTAAGTGAAAAATATGCTAAATTGCTTTTAATTCCCTCTAGAGGTTCAGGGTGAGTGGTATCTAGTTAATATTAGTCCAGGCTCACACTAGCAATGATTCAGGGATGATTAGCAGGTTAAACGAATTTCTGGCAAATGGAAGCAAAAACAAACTGCTGTTTTCACACGTGGAGAAATTTGCAAATCGCGGTAAAATTCGCGAATGCGTGTTCCGCGATTGCGGTAAAACTATAAGGGGTAGGCATGTGGTTCTTGGTGCGTCTAGCATCCTGTGACATCCCCCATTGAGTTGCTGATCATCAATCCTGATAAAGCCAAAGGGAAATTATATAACATTGATTGGATTCGCACTTGTGAGCTATGTATGAGTTACAAGGATGGTGACCCCTGCAGGTTTCCGCCGAAGAAAATGCGCACTTTACCTCCTTATCTAATCAGAGTACCAACATCAAAATACAGGCTAACAATACTATGCATGCAATTTAATTTATGGCTGACAAAAGAGACTCTTATAAGATGCCATTTGTTACACCCAGAAGAGAACTTCTGTCAATTTTGTAACAGCATAGGTGGAACAGAACCCTTGGAACATCTGATCACCCAGTGTCTTGCATTACGAAACCTTAGACAAATACATTATGCCAGACACTGTAAATATTTAGGTAATCTGGAATACAATGACTGTTGGGCAATTATTATGAGTGGTGAACATCTACCAATTCAGCTGGCTACTATTAACTTCTTGAACAGTCTTCAATTAGATGTATGAAGGGTAGTGAATACTTAGCTTGGGAGTATATGTTGATGAGATGTTGTTTTGGAAATCAGTTCGCCCATCATATTGATCATATAACGAGAAATCATTTGCATGTGAGTTATTCATTTTGCTATCATTGATTTACTTAATGTGATTTGCAATTTTATGTACATCATTTTTTTAAAATGTATTTGAAAGTTATTAATTTTGTTGTAAGAATATTGAAAGGTTGATTAAATTCAACTAAAACAATAAAAAATAAAATAAAAAAAGAAGCTCCTTGTTCTTTATGGGGTAAACCAAACAAGGAGCCTGGCAAGTTCCAGATCCCACTCCCACTTGACTCTGGCTTTTGATGAATGGACCAAAGGTCGAGTGACCTCTGCGTAGTCTTCAATGAACTTCCAACTATAATTAGTGAGTCCATGAAGGCTTCTTAAATCTCTAAGAGTAGTAGAGTCTTTTAATTTCAATAAGGCTCAAACCTTATTCGCCTGGGTATTAAGACCCTCAAGGGTGATCTTGTGCCCTAAGCGGTTCACTCAGTTCTTACACCACTGTGCCTTCTTAAAGAACAGTTTTGCTCTGGCTTTTTGCAACTGGGTTAGAACAAAGCAGATTTTTGCTACATGTTCTTCCACAGTTGAGATCTTGATCAGAACATCATCCACAAAAGCCAGGTTTCCCCTTTCGCCGAAGTCGGCATGGCCTTATGTAGGAAGATGTTGAACACATTGCCAGAGTTTATGTATCCAAAGAACGTTCGGGTCCACGTATATTGCTGCCCCCGAAGGTAAAGGCAAGCTTGTACTGGTCTTCCCTACTCACGGGTACTGTCCAGTAGCCGTTGATCAGGTCAATGGCGGTGTACACCTTTGACTGTTGTAAGAGGATTCAATTCAACACTACAGCTAAGTCAACGCCTAGTCTATAATACTGAATGAAAACCCTTATTGATATAACTTTATGTCCAGTTCATGCGTTCTGGATGACTACCCCTATATAACACCCCTCTCTTGGAATCCTCCTGACCCCACTGAGCCAAGAAGTAGTTCTGTTTTGCAAGTTTAAAGGTTTATTTCATAACTTAAACAATATATATTATATCACGCTTTATAATAAATTAATAATTGGATATCACACTTAATCTGGTATGATAAAGATTAACAACGGAGAATCTGGCACTAGCACACTTCTTGATTATCACTAAGGAGTTGACATGAAATGGATAAGATAGCAACAATACTTTTATGGTTTCCAATGGATGCAATGTGGAATGAAATGCAGTACAGAAAATAACTTGATAGGATTTCAGCAAAAACAATGTAATCACTTTCTTGTACAATTCACCCCCCCCCCTTTTATGCAATGCAAGGAAATGGAAGGAAGCCACACAGTTCTCAGAAATGCAATTAAATGTGATTCAGTTCACCCAGCAACTTAGACTACAGACGTTGAAAACACAGGCAAAATGCTTTTATATGTGCTGGCAATTAAGTGAAAAATATGCTAAATTGCTTTTAATTCCCTCTAGAGGTTCAGGGTGAGTGGTATCTAGTTAATATTAGTCCAGGCTCACACTAGCAATGATTCAGGGATGATTAGCAGGTTAAACGAATTTCTGGCAAATGGAAGCAAAAAGAAACTGCTGTTTTCACACGTGGAGAAATTTGCAAATCGCGGTAAAATTCGCGAATGCGTGTTCCGCGATTGCGGTAAAACTATAAGAGGTAGGCATGTGGTTCTTGGTGCGATTAAAAGCTAACATTCTCAGCTTTCAGATGAAAGTTACTGCAAGTCTCTAAGGCAAACGGTCGCGGAGATATGAGCGATGTAGTGAAGGTTGTTTTTGGTTTTGCAAATTTTAAACGCAACACTTTTTCAGCTTTAAAAATGATGGCAGAATAACACAATTGCTAAGCTGCAGTTCTACTTAGATTAAAAATGGATTGAATTATATGATTTTAACTAAGAGATGTGTTCTGAGTTTTGCTGAGTACTCACAAGAGATTTTGAACCGGAAAGCGACTTGGTCACGGACTTCAGTCTGGTCAGGTCTTCCCGAGTTCCGCTCACAGCGCCTGGCCTCTGGAACTGCTCACAGCATCGGGGTCAGCACTCTGGATACAATGGCCTGGTCTCTGCTAGGCACCGGTTCTCTGGGTCGGGTCCTGCCTTCTCTTTGGATATTTCTGTCACCGCGTTCTTGCAAAAGTTCTTTGCAAAATTCAGACGGCGTCAGCCGGCTGTCTGAAGAGTTCAGTTGCAAAAAGATTTTCAGGCCTGTTGACAAATACTCTTGCTGGCAGTGGCCTTTTTGGTTAAGGTTCTGTAGTCTCTGTTTTTCTTGGAGTCTAAGTGTTGGCTCCTTGAAGGTTGATGGAGGTAAGTATGGATTTTTCCGGCAGAGCGTCTCGCTGCAGATGGAAATGAATGTCTCTACCTAAGTTTCAGTGGTCCATTTATATGTTCTGCAAGTGGGTGTGTGTGTTGGTCATAACTAAACTTGCCCCTCTCACTTGTCATTGGTCCAGCTTTCATTTCTCCCCTGATTGGGGGAGCTAAGTTTTGTCAGAGTGATGTCAGCCATTTATGATCTCTTGAAAAAACTCCCCTGTCATCTGTGCACCCAAATCTATATATGATCAAAATACATATTTCACAGTTACACAGTTGTTTGAAATTACATACCCATGTCACATATCACATGAGGTATACTCTGTCCCAAATCTGCTGTTTCCAAGAGCTTGCATTCAAAAATGGCAACTTTTAGCACTTTTTAATGTGCTAAACAACATTGGATCTTCATTAAATTTTATACAACTGTTCCTCACATATCTACCCACATACCAATGCATTTTCGTTTGTCTAGCTGAAACAAGGAGTCTGTAATATTAATAAACAGCAGGGTTTTGTCCCAGAATATCCCACAATTTGGAGTTTGGGCTTGAATTAAAGGTACACATTTTTAAATTAAGTCTCTCAAAGTTATACATTTCTGTCATTTGATTACAAAGAGTTATCAGTGTTTTTGTAAAATATATATTTTACTTTCAATTCAGTCCTCAGAGTGTTGGAGTCCGCCTCCAAGACTTGGGTGGGTCAGTCACATGTCTTCTGGCAGGCAGGCCTTTGTTGACAGTAAAACAGTAAAAATCAACATATTCCTTTCATTGGAGAGGGGCCATTGTGTGGTCTCTGGGAAGCTGACATCAGGAGGCCAGGGAGCCACTTTGCATTTAATTAACAGAACCCTGTGATTTCCTGGCTTCTTGTGTTGAGTTCTGAAGTGTCAAGAGTTCTCAGGACAGGCAACCCCTTTGAACTTTTGATGAAATGAGACCCCTTTCTTTGCACTAGACAGTTTTGCAAGACAGCTCTCCTGTCAGAGTTTAGACCGCCAGCGCCACCCTCAGGATTTTGCGGTTACTGCATCCCTCCTTGGGATTTTTTTTTAGATTGATTCATTTCAGCAAGTGATATTACATGGAGTATATTGTCCATGTTCAGGACATGGCATTGGTGTGTTTCTGAAGTAAAGTAATTCTGTGCCCATGATTTTGCCATATTTGACATTGAAGAAAAATGAATTCCCCACAATTCTAGGTGGCTTTTGGCAATCAGCATTGCCATTCCCAATGGTTTCAGACTACTGTGCGGGTAGTCCAATGGTGGTTTTAGGCAGTGCCCTTCTGTGCCCATAACATCGGCAAAATGGGTGGCAGCCTATTCTTCATGCCCTTCCCTGGGCATCTTCTGGGAAGTTCTGGCCATCATGATGTTTTCATGTCAGTACTGCACAGTTTTGAGGTAGGGCTTGGATGCATGGGTAAATACATCCCACACTGTTGTATCTGTGCCAGTCCCTCATCGATATAGGGAAGTGGCCATCTTGACATGTGGATCCGTTTGTTCAACTCTCTCAGGTCTGCACATAGTCTCCATTGGCCATTGGGTTTGAGTATCCCCAGTACCCGATTGTTGAAGTTACTGAGGATCGGATAAATTATCCCAAGGATTCTATGTTCTTAATAATCGCTGTGAGTGACATCATTGACATGAGAGGAAACCAATATTGTTTCACAAATACTGGAGCCATCTCGGGGACCATGGGAAAGGTGGTTGAATGAATAGACGTGCAACCACAGTTGTATGAGTCCACTGAAAAGATATCTTGGAATTCCAGGAATACCTGCTTCAGCTTTTGTCTTTGCTCCTCGGTCTAAGAGGTCTCAGAAAGATTGATCCTTTCCTCAACCATCTGCTTGAAGCCAATTTCAGCAGTATCCTGCAGTTGGGTGTCGAGATCTCTTTTGATGCTATTGACATGGCTAGTAAGTTCCAGGGATTCAAGGTAGTGGTCCTGGACTCTGAACACTACCTCCTCCCTCCTGATGTCACAGGTCACCTCTTCCACTCCGTAGGGGCAGAAAGTACACCATGAAATTCCCCCCATGCTTAGTAAAAACCTTTTCTGGAGGAATACCATTGCTGATGTTGAAACAGTTGTTTGGGATTGGTCCCATGATTTCATTACAGAAATCAATAGAATAATGCTGGGCATCAACCGCCATTCCAATGAAGGTGTCTGCACCCAAAGTGATAGTTCGAGGGTCGCTGAAATCCGCCAATATTAGAATGGTGTTGTGTTCTAGGTCTACTAGGTGTTGGATTTAAATGCAAACCTTATTGTTGGAGATGGGAATTTAAGTTTATATAGGCGTCCTGATAGTTGAGGTTCGAGGGGAATAGAGGTGAAAGGCACAGCTCTCATGACCCAACAATTATGTTCTATGCTTTTGTCGCCAATGGACATTTTTCATCAGTCGATCAGAGGTTATAATATCCCTAGGAGATTGTGCCCAATAAACAAGGTGTGCCCTCTGGAGTCAAGACGATCACTAGATGCTTAAGCCGATGTCATCCAATTTTTATTTACAGATCCGCTGTCGCTTTGTCAGAAATATCATTCCTGTCGAAATTAGTTTTCCAGGAAGTGTTGAGGGGAATTTTGTGCCCCTCCTCCTGCCCTGAGTTTAGTTGGTGAAAGGCCGTTTTTGACAGGTGGGTGGCTTGGGACCCAGTATCGACAGAGCTCATAATTCACAGTGACCCTGCACATTGAGTGGTGCATAGAATTGGCCTTCCTTCTCCTCCAATGTGCAAAAACAGTGCAAGTTATTTTACAGCCCGGTGGCAAGTTTCATGATCTTTAACTCTGACACTGTGTGATCTTGGGTAACTTTCTGTGTCAGGGTTGGGATTCTGTTAAGGATATTTTGCAACTTGCAATGGGAGTCGTTGGGGATTCCTCCTTTTGCCTAGCTCCTTGGCTGTCCACCTTTACCTGGAGACAGTTCTCAGAACGTGTAAACCTGTATGGAGAAAGGACACCCCATCAGTTTCAATTCTGTCTGGCTCGCCTTTTTGGGGTTGAAGAGTTTCTTGTTCTGCATCGGTCTCCATGCTTATCCTGTCCCACTGAAGGCCTTTTGGGAGCCATTTTACTTTGGTAGGGATACCGCTGTTTTTGAAAGCAAAGGTCTGCTTACCTAAATCCTCCAGGGATTCTTCTCTTTCAAAGGGGATGATCCAGAGTTCCTCCACAAAGTGGGTTCTTCTTTGGCCTATCCCATTTCCCCTTTCCTCTTTGGGTTCTAGCTTCTCAGAGGTAGAACAGTTACTTTCAGGCTGAGAGGTTTTTAGGGTTCTGTCTGGGTGAGAAAGGAAGATTCCACTAGGGCTTGGCATCTCCCCTCCACCTGGGCCCCTTCCTCAGGAAATGGCAGCTTGTTGCATGTTTCCTCCTGTCATTCTCCCCCCCCCCCAAGGCATCAGCCCTGGGTGTTGGAGAATTCTGGGAAGCAGGGTCAGGTTGAGGGTTGGACTGAGCTCTTGGCATGTGCCCAAGGTCAGCGGTCTGTTGCTGGACCAGTCTCTCGAGATGCAAGACCTTTTTGGGGTGGTAGGGAGGTCTCGAGTCATAACTCTGCTGCTCCCAAAAAGGGTAACTGGTCCTTCTCCCAGAGTAGATGAGGTACTGAACATTTCCCTCATAAATGTTCACCCTGAATCTCCCTTCTTCCAGGTTCAGGGATTTATTGTCTGGGAACTGGAGAGAGAGATGAGAATTATTTTGGACGTTTTGGTTCGGGGGATATCTGGTGAAAAAGTTCAAATTGGGAGGAGTGAGAATTCTCTCATGAGGGAAGTTTGGAGGGAAGTTTCCTGGGGCAGTACTTACCTGACTGGTTCCCACCCTTGGGCTGGCAGAGTGTATGCATACCCCAGCATTAGATTGGTACCCTCGTACCTGGTTCTTATATGGCTGGCAGGGTCTGAGGGATCATTGTTCAGGGCCCATGCCTGACTACCATTCGACTGGGCTGTGTTGGGGGGGTCTCTTCTGCCTTCCAGTTTGCTTGTTGGCAGGAGGATTACTTTTAGGCTCCCCTGTCTCCAGGTCTAATGGAGGGGTAGATTTTACCTCCACAACCTTTGCAGCAGCAGGGTTGTCAGATGGTTTGGGGTTTTTGAGGGGGAGTTTGCTCCCAGCAGCCTTTTTAAGCCTCATAGATCCGGGTGGCCCATTCAAACCGCCAATCCAGGGTCCTATACTCATGAACATCACACACTGAGTTAGGATGTATTTCAGGATTGCATGGGGATATGTAGTTATGAACTCCACATTATTTGTGTTCACCCGTCGGGAAGACTGAGCAAATGCACGCTTTAACTCCAGCACAAACTCCCTAGGTGCCTGATCTTCCCAACATTGCAAATTATATATACTACCTTATAGGTGGACCATTTATAATGATCCTAGTCCTTCAGTCCTGCAAAGCAACTTGAGTATTCAGGTGAGAAAGTCCATTTAGCAAACAATATACAATCCACATAATTTCTGATCTGGAATGATGCCATCATCTGCACATAAAGTTCAAGGGGCTCCCATACTGAATACTTGGCATTCTTGTGGCATGGGTCCAGGAAGCTCTTTATGGCCTTGATTTGACATATTGGGTCTTTCACAAAGCCCTTGCTGTTTCCCTGTCTTTTTCTTCTTCTGCACAGGAGTCCATGCACTTTCTGACTCAGAACTGCTACTGGTACTCTCTTCCCTGTGTTCTAGTCACTCCCTTCCTCTATGAGCTATGAGACTGGGCATATATCCCAGAACCACATGGTCTGGACTCCTCTCACCTGGGCAAAGGTGAACTCCCAGGATCGCTCTGCCTGTAGTTACTTTTAGGCCCAGGATAAAACCCAGTTCCTCATCCATCCTTCCAGGGAGTCTGGGGAATTCACCCCCTTTCCTCTGAAAGGACAGAGGTTTTTAAAATGCCCCTCCCCCAGGCTGAGGCTTTAAATGTTCTTCTCCAGCGAAGCAAGGTGCTCTTTCTACAATCTCATTTTTTTAAGGTCCATCTCCTTCATTTTCTCATCAAGGTAGTTTTTATGGTCTGAGGTACTCACTGGATTATTCCTTACTTCCCAGGACACATTGGTCTGGCCTCTCTCCCTTCTGTGTGGTGGAGGCGAGTACTCCTCAATCTCAGATAAGGACTGGCCTTCGGGATCAGTTTGGCAATGCCTGGGTACGTCTAGGTGCCTCATATTTTCTTGGGCTTGGTAGGCAGAAAACATGAGATCAGTCACAGTCGGTTCATAGGAAGTAGTGGTTCACTGGCATGAGGTTCCTGAGGAGGAGGGCATCACCCCTGGATCAGAGGTCCCTCTCCCATATCCGGATTGGTCAGGGTATCTCAATGCTGTTTGTGTTTTTCAAATTAATTTGCCAAACTCTCACACCTGTTTCCCTCTGTCCTCAGTTCCTGATGGGGTTCAAGGAGCTGACTTTTTAACTCTGAGATGAGGACACGATTGGCCTCAAGCACTTTACTCTGGCCCATTAACCACTCTTTTAATTTCCTGATTTAATTCTGACTTAACTCATTTTCATTTTGTACGGCCTACATTGTGCACGCATATTCAAAGCAGTTTCCTTTCAAAATAACAATTTTCTCTTTCGTGTTTCTACCCTGCGCTACCTGTAATGGGTCAGCTTTTGCTTGCCTCACTCACTCCATGAGGTCTACATTTTCTTGCCTATTTCCAGTCAGTTCCTGCTAACCTGCCTGATTCTTCTCTAGATCCATTTTCAACTGGTGCACCTCCCGTCCAAGGAAATTAGGTGGATCAGGTGGTATTTTTCTGTAACTTGTTGAATTGTCTGCTGTTTTAAAGTATGTACCTGCTGATATATCTGATCAAAGTCTTTTTGGGAAATAACCCATTTTAAAATTAACTGTTTTCAGTTTTTAACTCATTTATTTGTAAATTAAAGGCCATAAGGTCAACTAATAGCCCTCGATTATAAATAGTCTGATCATTGACCTTATATTGCATTTTGCTCACATTTTCAACACTCCTTATGTACATTTTGCAGTGCAGAAAACTGTTTCGCGCTCTGCACTCTCTTGCTGATGGGTTTTTAATGGTTTATAGTCAATGCATCAAAATCGATGCATCGACATACCAACTCATCAAAAAAGATGCATAGACTATAAAAGCATCAACAGGCCATCTTTTACAAGTAAAAGTGTCTTTCCTTCAAAACCAGTCCATTGAAAATATAAATGGACTGGTTTCAATGGAAATGCACTTTTACATGTAAAAGATAGCATTTTTTTGTAATGTTAAAACGTTACATGGAGCTGTCCAGTTCTGAAATTTCGTCACTGGCCAGCTCTGTGTAAAATGTTATTGTTTTTTTGTATATTGGGGGTGGTTCACCCTCTCCAGCCCCCATGTCCACCCCCTTACCTTAACCCAAACCCCAATCTAACTCTAGCCCTAACACAAACCCAAACCCTAACCCTAATGTAAACCTTAATCTAACCCTAGCCCCAACCCTAACCCTTACCCTAACCCAAACCCTAATGTAACCCTTAATCTAACCGTAGCTCCAACCCTAACCTCAAACCCTAACCCAAATCAAACCCTTAATCTAACCATAGCCCAAAGCCCTAACCCTAATGTAAACCTTAAAGTAACTCTAGCCCTATCCCTAACGTAACACTTAATCTAACCTTATCCCCAACCCTAACCTCAAACCCTAACCCAAACCCTAACCCTTAATCTAACACTAGCCCCAACACGAACACCTAACCCTAACCCAAAGCCTAACCCACAGTTTTATATTACTATTTTTCGATTGATCCATCAAATTACATTCAACTAAATGGACATTCAATTGAATGGGATTTTGTTGCTTATAATTCGATGGTATGGTGTTAGATGCATTAGTATTCGATGGATTGACCAGATACCGTTTTTTAACTCATTTGTTTGTTGTTCAATGAGGATTTCTTGCTCTAACTCAAAATAATAGATCTGCTCTGCTTGATCTTCTCAGTTTGAGTTCTTTCTCTGCCTCATTTAGAAAATCAGTCTGCCTCTGTGCACAGGCCTCACTCCTCTGCCCTCGCTCTTCCACTAACAGCAAGTGAAAGTATAGATAAACTGTGAGCTGAACCATTGACTCAGTTCTTTTTGAGCATTTCGGGTCATATAAAATGCCTTAATGCTTTGTTCCATATCCCCACCTTGACATCGAATGTCAATTCCTTCTGATGTGACATATTGCATCATTTTCGATTGCCAACTCCCTACATCCACCTTTGTCCACTCACCACGAATGAACAGTTTAGTAAGGAAATGTTTCCTGGCATCATCTGTATTCATTATTAAAAAATGCCTTTTTGCAATTTTTGTAGAATTTCCTATGCGCATGGGCAAAAATCACCCTGTTCCCGCTTAATTTCCACTCACAATGCCAAATCCAAATCCAATCTTAATTTATTACCTAGACACCTCTTTGGAACTCAGGGTTCAAGTCCTCAAAGCACTTAACAAAACAAAGAATAAACACAGGGTGATTTAGCAGTGGGGTTTTCAGACCCCACCCCTACTTTGTTCTTTGTGGGGGAAGTCAGACAGAAAAATTGGGATGATTGAAGAATTTTGGATTTCAGACCACCCTCCACTTAACGGCCTGTGTTGGGGAAGCTGGAGGGGTAAATTGAGGAGGATTTTGTTTGTTTGTTTTGGTTTAGAAACAAAGGCACCCCTCTTCCTAAAAGAAGTCAGTGTTAACAGGCAAAACAGGTTTACCCAATTACATTATAGCCTATAGTTTTCAGCGCACACCAGGAATGAGCTTTGTTAATTTCAAGTTTTACGAAAAATCACCCTATAGTGTTCTGCCAAAGAGAATTAATTAAATAATTAAATTAATATTTCTTTAGTTAAATAGGCAATACAAGCAGTTTTGCCCCCCGCCCACTAGAATAGGAAAAGATTGAAGGGCAACAGATTCCCAAACCTTTTGGTTAAAAAGGGCTCCATTCTACTCACATTGAAAACCTCTGTTTACAGATGAGGAAATCCAGCTGTGTTTCAGGACCATCTGGAAAGACAGGGCAGGGGTCTGGTCACTTGAATTTCAAGGATGGCCTCCAGCTCTCCGCCATAGGACCCAAACAGCTTTTAGGCCCTGACGGCAATAGACATCTCCACCCAGAGGCAATCTCTGTAAAATCTCCTTTTGGCGTTTCCTTGTGGCTGTCAAATTGTAAGTTTTGGCAGCTGCTTTCACAATGGTAATCTTAGGAGCTCTCTCCTTTCCTCATAGTACATCAACTTTATATAGCAGTGATGACACCATCAAGTTTATAATCTGAGGCAGATCCCTGCAAGAGTTCTCGCACCCAGGATTGGACTGTTACCCTTCTCTCTCCTCCCAAATCCAGACCCTCTCAAAGGATTGATTTAAGAGTCTGGAACAGACATATGGCAACTTCACTTTGAAATCTCCTTTTGTCTCCATGTCGGCTTTAGGTCAAAATTTTATTGTGTAGAAGAACTTCATAATTTTACTAGAATCTATCATAATATACATATATTCCGCTTCAGCTACTCAAGGGGAATTTAATAAAATGACATCCATTTCTGCATCATGTTGCACAGCAGTGTGGCAATTTCCCACCATTTACACCTGCAGGAGTTGGCTTTTTGAGCTCTGTAACCAAAAGCAGGTGCACCCTTAAAGAGAACATACACGATTCATCCGTAAAGCAAGTTTATTGTACAAACGGCCAGGAGGGGTTAAATGACATCAAAGAGTCAAACTAACCCATCTCCCTAAACCACACAAAGTACACACCTTTTATGCCAAAGGTTTTGTTACAGAGTCAACCATCCACACAACTGGTTGAACCTATACAATATATCCATATTCCCTTCAGTTCTCACGCTACTACTTATTGGATACATTCATCTAACAACCATCCTCTAACTTATACTTGCATATTTCATATTTACACTACACCTCTCTCTGGGGCCTTTCCATATTTAGTCATAGCCTCATCTCCTAGTTACACAGTGTACACAACTTGCAAACAATTTCAATTATCACAGGTTCCATCTGGTTATAGACCTTTACCCATACTTGTGACACACAGATATTCTATGAAAATACCATTGATGTGAAGAGGAGAGTAAACACATTTCCTTTTGATCTATTGTTGCTGGTTTTATCTCCCAAACATGTTGGTGTCCACATTTCATTCTAAACTATGCAATTTACCATTCCAGCCCACATGGTCCCAACCAACACCTTGACAACTCTATTGGAAACCCATGATCTATCAGTGCTCCATTCCACACAACCAACCAACATCAGGTTTAATTGTCTGGCCCTATAATCCAGCCCTATCAGGTAGCTGGAATCCTCCCATGATTCAACAACAGACTCCTATATTCTTACAGAGATTGCATCTCCCCTTCCCAATGCACCTAGGCCATAAAAAAGGCCTGCCCAAAACTGACCATTTGATATTCATTACAGCGGGTGCTGTCTTTCCCCAACCTTGCAAAACTAGTTTCCCAGTCATACAGAGGTCAATTGCCAAACCCAGGTTTTTTGCCAGCACAAGTGCTAACTTATCAGAGAACTCTGTGGCAAAACAGATCTGTATATTCATGCTTCCCAAAACCTATTTCCCTAGAGACCCCCATGTATGTGTACTTATACATGTATGTTCAGAACTACCACATCCCTTCACACATTTTCCCATTAAAAATCTCCTACCTCACATACAAATGTAGAGCTCCTCGCTGCCTGTTTGTTAAGCGCCATGTGGCCTGATACACCTATATAGGGCTTATGTTGTATCAGTAGTTATGACATTTATCTTTCTGTGCACATGCAATTCGAAAATGTATCAACTAAAACACAAACAACACTAAAAATAATGCATATCTCATCCCCATTAGCTACACTGGATTCATGCTAAATTGCAGTATTATGTCAAAATCGCTGTCACCCCAGTCACCAATATGGCACGTGCAATTCAAACTACTCTTTACCCATGGGTCTGTTATCAACTACCCCAAAATTCCCCCCTTTAGTTAATACATTAACTAACAAACCAATTTCCAACTCATTGATTATTATTATCAATCTCACCTACTCGCGGGAATGAAAGCTTACAGCCATCTCTCATACTAGTCCACAACAACCATAATCCTCTGTTGGACAATCCCAATTCACCATACCACCAGTTGAGCAATCTACCCATTGTTCTACATATTAACCCCAAACTGGTGCAGGACACAAGACTACTCCTGTATTTATCTCAGAATCAGTCTGAGTATTAAAGTGAGATGGAATGGAAGTGGCCCTAGACTTAGACAGGGTCACAAGCATCATACCAGTGGCTCCTGGGATTCGGGCAGAGCAGCACCGTAGACATAGTTTACAGGAACAAAAGATAATTAAAAAAAAGACAAAAATAGGCATGAGAGTTTTCATAGTTATGCTCATCCATGAAGACACCCAAGAAAAAAAAGAAGAGTCCAAAAAAGAGTCATCAGCAATTCCCACCTCCCTTTTCATGGCCCCCCTCAGGTTGTGGAATGAAGCAATCGTTCGGGCCAGAGTTACATTGTCGAAATCATTGGGAGGTATGTATGTTCAAAATGTACTCCCGATCTTCTGGCTAACCCCGCCGTCCAGAGCTGTTAGGAGGTTGAGGGTACACCGATTGTGCAATGCTCCAAGACCCCAAGTTCTTCCTCAATTGCACTAAAGGCTGATTCAGAGGAATTCATAAATAATAATTCATAGCAAACAATTTGTAACCACTTTGAGTCTGCTAATGTTTGTACGATAGGGGCCAAAAGGGAAGTAAAATTTCTGTCCGGCTAAAAGGTCAAAATTATTCAGGAATGTTCACAAGAGCATCAGTGGATGCTGATGAGATGTAGTTTGATCTTCTCGATCATTTCAAGGAGTCAGTTTCTACAAAAGTATGTAAAGTTCCTTAATTGACATATCTGATGGCACAAGAGATGCAAGTGGCACGGGGGACAAAGTGGGCGCACATGTAGACAAAGAATTTAAATGTGCAAATGTCAGGTGGATATGGGGAACCTCAAGGAAGGGCACATGCAAACTGTTGAGACTGCAAATATCTCGCCAGCCCGGAAGTAATTGCTTGTAGGGTCCACAGGACCAGTAAAAATCGAGAAGTGCTGCTGTACCTTCAGCCAGATCAGCGATGTGAAGCGTGATGCTGCAGTTTTGATTTGTGCCTACAGACACCATGGCATCACCCTTAAAACACAGAAAAATGTGTAAGTAACTGGATTTTAACAGGTTTCTCTGGTTACTTGAACCATGTTAAAAAGTTCACATACTTTTTCCATACACTTCCACATATTCAGTTTATTTTTGCCACCCATTCTTCAGCAAGTCCCTCCAATCATCCTGCTCTGCAATTCTTCACCCCTTGCTCCCATTTAGTGTTCACGATAATTAGTCCTTCAAGATTGAACTGTACTCTTTGCATGCAACAGACATCTTATGTTTTCCCCCCTCTGACATAAACATTCTTCTTCGACTGGAAGGGGAGAAACTGCTACAGATTTCCCCTGAAACTGCCCTCAAAACCTGCACAAGGATAGGTGCACTATACACCGTGACTCTGCTACCTCTACCTCATTGGTAATAATTAATCTAGGGCACCAGAAGCATGGGTGATAAGTGAGCAGATATAACACAACTGTCGTGCTCTAGCTTTCCTCACCCTCTTCATATAATGATACCACGAAGGATCTGATGCAAAGCCGTGTGTGTCATTTACTGTTTCTAAAGTTACATCATGATTATTTACAAAATCTATTTCAACGTCTTGTTGTGATCTTAATAATGTTTCTGCAGTATCCATACTACTTGATAACTGAGACCCATTTACATTCCTACAATTGAGAACATATACCACATAAATCAAGCGAGAAATAGATCTACATGTTCTCATACACACTTTTAAATGCATTCTTTTGTTTTACAGTCAGAATAACAATTTTTGATCATTGTGTAGCCCCTCCTTCTTTTACTTGCATGAACTGCGTCTCCTTAGGGCACATCTTTTTAGGACTGCTCTTCTCCAGGTGTTAGTCGAGGGACTCTGGTATCCCTTCATACATTATGGACATGGATCCAAGTTTTGTTTCCCTCCACTTTGACTGCAGTAGGTGTAGCAAAGATAACTTGATAAGTCCCATGGAAATGCTGTTCATTCCAGTGGAGAACAAAGGAACAAACATAGATTGAGTCCCCAAGGAGTAGCAATGGTTGCTGTTGATCTTCTTGCTCCTTGCTGTCTTTTCCTGTTTATTGCTGATGTGATGTTGTAACCTGTGAAGACACAATCTTAACGCCCTTAGTCATGGCCTGAACATATTCCCCAAACACTTCTCCAAGAATCTCTGCTGACTTATGTGCATCTGGCTCGGTGCGTGCAAGTGAGAGTGGTGTATCGAATCTACACTCTGTCATCACCTCATGAGGAA
The DNA here is from genome assembly GCF_040938575.1 of Ambystoma mexicanum. NCBI lineage: Eukaryota > Metazoa > Chordata > Amphibia > Caudata > Ambystomatidae > Ambystoma > Ambystoma mexicanum. The sequence continues at coordinate 490,679,331 of NC_090933.1, read as the reverse complement.
TGAGGTGGTGACCTTAACATGGCTCATTTTGTAAGTATAAAAGGGCCAAGGGAAGACAAGATAACCACATTTTACACAATTCACTACATAATTTAGACAACTGCATTTTAAGCAAACCATTAAGCCTTTCCACTACCCTGTTGGCTTGTGGGTGATACACTGAGCACAACCTGTGCTTGATCCCAAGAAGGGATGTAATCTTGGCAAATAAGGCATTAAAAAAATGGGTCCCATTATCTAATCTCAGGACCTCACATATTCCCCACCGTGGAAATATCTCCCTCATTAGAAATTTAGCTGTTGATATAGCATCAGGGTGCATGCAGGGACAAACCTCAAGCCATCCGGAAAATGGAAATACAAGTACAATCACATAACTGAAATTACACTTCTGTATCATATCAACAAAGTCAATAGGCAGTTCTCTGAAAGGACCTGAAGGCCGGGGAATTACCCCTCTCACTGCTTTCATGGTGTTATCGGGATTGAATTCTTTACAAACTATACAATTCCCTATGAACCTACTTACATGTTCGTGAATGTTTGGTATAAACCACTCCTCCTGAAGGTCTGTTGCTATTTGTTGGTCGGGACATATGTGATGGGTAATCTAGTTGCTCTAGAGCCGCAAAAAACAGTTCTGCAGGCATTACTACTTTCTTTGTCAGCTTCTTTCTCCACAACAAGTCTGTAGGCGAGACCATACATCCCCTCTTTGCCCAAAGCTCCTTCTCTTATGGAGGTGCCTTTCCCTGCCTTTCTACCATTTAAAGCAAAGGGACTGCAGTATATGGGACTGGCATTTGTAACTGTTGGGACACCATTTCCATTTTTGGAGGTTCTGAAAAGGGCAAATATGCTACTTTCTTTGTCGCTCTGTCTGCAGCACCATTACCAAGCACTATAGTTCTATTAGTATGCACCGTGCACTTCACTATTCCCACCTCTAAGCACAATGTTAGCACTTTGATTACTCGGGATAGCAGTGCGGCATGCTGGACTGGGGTCCCGGCAGATCTTTTAAACCCTAATTTCTTTCAGCTAGATAACCCAGAATGTTCTGTGAAGGGACATACGTAGAGTCTTAAATTGATAAATTGATAGTCACTGCCTTCTCCTTACTTATCTCTAGCACCTTGATGAGTTCCTCTAGATCTGCTGCTTGAGCGGATTAATGGAGAGGCAGTTTTCCCTCCACTCCAACTCGATGTTCCCCATCTACAAGAGCTACAACAGATACCCCTGTGTGCCTCTCAATATTGCCCTGATCAATTGGATGACCCGTCAACAAAGAATACCTTGCCTTCCTCCAAGGCATTCTCCTTAACATTCGTCCTCTCTTCTTCTTCTCCATCATAAGTTGCCAAGTCGTGGACAACATAGTCAGGCTTCACTGGTTCTGCTAAGAATGTTCCCAGATTGACACCATACCAGAAGTATGGAAGCATTTGACAAAATAACTTGGTACCCTGATACTCTTTGGTTTGTCAAAGTAGACTTACACTTTTCCAAGATAGCAAAAAGTACATGCTCCACATACGTCGTCACTGGGCAGCCCATAGCAATTGTTCAAAAATGTGTATCGTAAAAGCCGCTACCGCAAGAGCTTTTGCACATGGGAACTGACCTTGCATAACTGAATCGAAAAGCCTGCTGTAGTATGCCAAAGGTGTGTTCTCATTTCCTCTGACCATTTTATCGGACACTTCTCCTTATGTGTTACCTTGAGCAAATTCTGGAACATCCTTTGACTGGACCCTTTCGCTTTCTTCAAAGGGTAGATGGCCGTATTGCATGGGGATACAGGTGGTTGTACATTGCCTTGTTTTAACAATGTCATAATGGTTTCCAAAAAACCCTTTGTCTGCCTCCCTAGACATGGGGTATTGCCTAACTCAGGGCAATATTTCTCCTGATTTTAATTTAATCTGTACTGCTCCTACACTTTTCAACAGGTGATCCAGCACGTTCTCCAAATCCTCCTTCCAATATGGCTATGATTTCCTAACGACGAGCATAGTCTGTGGTACTTCCCGTTGCTCTATCATTACTTGGCAAGGCACCCCAATCATCTCTCCTGTGTCTTCTGCATCCTCAAACAATTGCTCATTGGACATGTCCTCTTAACGATGAGGTCCGATAGATAGACAACACTGTGCGCCATTCGCCTCTTTCCTCCTCTGTACCTCAAAGAACCAACCTGTCCTTCTGGACAATCACTGCTTCTAACAGAATGGCAACAATAGTTCCTGGTGCTATCTCCTGTGACTCAGCAGGCCGAAACAAAAATCAAGAGGTATACGCCATGTTCGATCTTTTATGCCTGGGTCCCAACTCAACACTATCATCACCCCATTCAGAAACAATGCTGAATGCACTGACAACCCCTGGTCCTGCTATCACTGTAATATGCGGGGGAAAGGGCTGCTTCTCTCACCGGTTACAATCCTGGAGTCAAGCATACTATGCTGTCTTTTGAAAAAGTAATCGACATCTTAAGCTTGCTCAGGAAGTCTCTTCCCAAATGATTTGCTGGGGTATACTTACAGTATAGCAAGGGAGCAGATAACATGTGCTTACCAACCTTGATACGCAGATCCCCAGTATAATGAACCGACAAGACAGCCCCCAAAAAATCCCTCTGTGTCCATCGGTTTACCTGAAAGGGGAAAATCACCTTCTTTGATGCATGATTTCGTAGCCACTGTATTGTATCGATCATAAATGGAAATGTCTGATCATCTACCTTTACTCCTATTGAAGGTTCCTCTTCCAGATCAGTAATACCCGACAGAACTGGACACATCAGATCCCTGTGGCCTGCACTGTTCCTGGTACATATGAGCACAAGGAGGCTAAAAAAGATTTCCTCTGCACACACTTGCTCCGCTGTAGTGGGTGACTGTCCCTTGGGGTAGGCTTTTATCCTAAGCCTGTACTGATACCTGGGCTGACACGGTCGTTGGTGTGTATAATCTGTACCATTCTAGCTAGTGGGTTTTGATCAACCTGGACTTGCTGCAATGGCACAGGCCTTGTGGTGTATAGCAAAGTTGGGGATTCATTTGTGGGGGAACTGCATTCAAATATTGCAGCCGGTTTCGATAGTTCCATGCGACATGTCCCATTCTCCCACACGCCCAGCACTGCACTCCATACCCTACATAATCTCCTCCCATTGGCCCATTAAATGGAGCACCATCACTCCAAACCCGCCAAATGACCCCACCACCCCATGAAAATTCACCCCTACTATGTGGAAACCCTCTCATTGGTCTCAGTCCAGGTACGTACCTGTCCATCCATCCTTGTCCCATTCTGGTTTCCATTTGTCCTTGCTGTCCCGATTGTCTCTGCTGTCCCTCTGTGGAGCTTTTTATCATTGCTCCTTCTAAATAGATCGTTGGCAGTTTTTTCCGAACCAGCTTGGCCTCTGCCTTTTGTGCTTGCTCTATACCTTCCTTCTCCTTCTCCTGCCGCCTTTTACAAAAATGCACAATATGTGCTTGAATCTCCTGCCAACTCTTGGCCTCCATTCCTACCAATTTATCTAGGTCCCTTTTTCAACATGTGGTAGAAGATAGCCGCATTTGTTTCCCATGCTTCTCCCGTCTCTGCCCTCCACATTTCCTGAATTAATTGAATATGGGCAGTAGGATCCTCATCTAGGTTCATTGTTTTCACCAAGAACTCTATCGAGTATATCGGGGTACATCATTCTCAACATCTCTAAACGTGTGCCCTATAAAAATTAAAGGCTGCTCCATCATGGGTGTTCATGCTCAATTGAACCTCTGGATACATCAATTTTTTCCAGAGCTCATCTGCCCATTCCATAAGGCTGTGGAAAGGCTTTTCATGTCCCCAATCACTAACATGATAGCGGCAGTTTGTTTTTTCCAAGACATAAATCCACTTGCCGACCCTTGCAGTGAACGAATGAAGCATCTTCATTAGATTTTTCCGGTCCTTGTGTGATCACGGGACATGGTACACCTCCCCCAGGTCCTTCTGGAATAGTGGGAATTGAGATACCCATACCTTATTTTTAGTGTTGGTTGTGTTTTAGTTGATACATTTTCAAATTGCATGTGCGCAGCAAGATAAATGTCATAACTGCTCATACAATATAAATGCAACATAGGTGATTCAGGCCACATGGCTCTTAAAAAGCAGGCAGCAAGGAGCTCTACATTTGCATGTGAGTTAGGAGATTTTTAATCAGTGAGAGGGGATGTGGTAGTCCTGAACATACATGTATAGGTACACATACATGGGTGTCTCTAAGGAAATAGGTTTTGGGAAGCATGAATATACAGATCTGTTTTGTCGCAGAGTTCTCTGATAAGTTAACTGGGGGTTTTTCCATCTGTCCTCTGCCTCTCCCTACAGCCATGTGAACCCCAATGGCGCGCCCGGAGGCCCCATGGTGTGCTTTCCCCGATTACTGCAGGAGCGGGAGGCACAACTATTACCTCTCACCCTCCCTGCTCGTCATCTGTTTCCCATTCATCATCTTCCTCCTCTGTCCATAGGACCACATCCCTTAATCTTTCTAGGGGGCGGAAGCGTATTTGACACTGCTGGAGCATGCCACTTCTTTCTCCTCGTTCCGATTCCGTACCTGTAATAACACGTCCTTCCTCCAAATCCACATTTACTCACTTTATAACTGGTTCATCGAACCTAATCACAATCTGACTTTGCCTCCAACTCCCTTCCTTGACCTCCTTCACTTGTCTATTAACTGATTCTTTTTCTTTACTCCTGCTCTGCTTTAACCACATTATTCATTCTCCACTAACTTTACTGCTTCTTCCCGTTTTCGTTGTTCCTGCCTCTCTACTACCATCTGCAATCTATCTTCTATTCTAGTGAAGGGAGCACCTCCTCCCTTCTAAACTCTTCATCGCTCCTTGCTCTTACAGTGCACTCCTGCTCTTGTTCCTTCAGCTCCAATTCCAGTGCTGATTTAAATGTAAAATAAACTTCTCATTTCACCTTCCATTTGATACTCATTAATAATTTTTAATAAAGAGGGCGTTATCCTCCTGTTCCCCTCATGATCCCATCTTTCGAAGATTAGAGCTGACAGAGTTGTCACCCCCATCCGTCTTGTAACCGCCAGAGTGATAACCGGAGAGTATGAAGGTTCAAACTCAGGGTTACTATATCCTTCTTTGGGTGACAAAGGATTGCACCCATATGGTGACGGTGCAGAGGAAACTCCTACACCCCCCTTGCTTGTCCCCTCCTCAACAGCCATAATTGTACGGGTCTTCCTATCCTTCTAATACAACCGCCATAACGCTAAGATATTCAATCTATTCTCCAATTTCGAACTTTTATGCTTAGTTACTAGGAAAGTATGCATATTCTCCAACATACCTTTATCATAAAACCCTATGTTAGACCAGGAATGAAGCATTTTGCCTTTCAATTCCCTCAACCATTCTCAATGGTATTATAAAAATGTCATCTTATATCCGGGGAGCTCCTGACAAATGATTCAATGGAGTCTCCATACTCAAGACCAAAAATTGTGATATAAACCCCAAGAACCAAACCCACAGCACAATCATTACCCACAAAAATATCCCCTTTTCCTTTCCCTTTTCTTAAAAAAAAAATATTTCCTGCACTCACTCTCCTTAATCGCCTTCACCACAACCGTCTCGATAATCTGATACTCCTAAGGCATACACTAAAGACAGCATATTTATCAAAACACACGCTATCACAAAATCCTCTTTACTACTCTGAGGTTTTTCCTTTGCTCGAGCATAAAAAGGAGCACAATGTTTTCCATTACAACAACATTATCTCTCTCTTCTTTACTAGTACAACACTCTCGACTACAGTGCTGTCTTTTCCTGACTACAGGAAGGTACCCTTCACTACTTTGACAAACCAAGAAAAAGCGAGGTGCAGGCTCCACACGCACAATCAATACAAAGTAAGGGATTCCCAAGGGTACACTCCATAAAGCTATATACAGGTGGTCTTACTATTATATGCCACCTCCCTCTAAGGCAAGAGCTCCTGCCAAACATACAAGTAACCATGAAGCATATAAAGACTATCCTTACAATGGACATGCAGGTGCAGGATACCACACCTCTAAAATAACAATCTAGGTAAAAGGTTAGGTCATAGAAAAATGTATTCACTACCCCAAAAACATTCACACTTCCAACCTACTTGACCTCGTCTAATCATATACACACCTATCCTGCCTTATCCAAGAATTTAAAAAAGGACCCCTTATTTCTTCGTCCATTACCCGCTTGCTTTACCTGGCAGAGATGCACTCTCATGAAAATGAACCCTGAAACGCTCTGACGTGGTGCTCCTTTAATATGGCCTGCGCAGCCGGGCCATGGTACACTCCCAGGGTGGGGAGGCAGACAGGCCTCTAGCCAGTATGGCACCTGTAGCCCTCCTCCTTGTTGAGCATAAAGACTAGTCACTGCAGAGAAGCTCTGAAGCCAACCTGGGCAGACTGGAGACCCCTAAAGTCTGAAAGAGCCTTGGGCCCACCCTGGGGATGCCAAATGTAGGAGTGGGCATTTTGATCACCATAACCAAAAGCAGGCCCTCCCTTAAAATGTACGTACAGGCTGTGTCTGTAAAGCAGGTTTATTGTACAAATGGCTGGAGTGGTTAGATGACATCAAGGAGTCAAACTAACCTGTCTCCCTGAACCACACAAAGAACACACATTTTATACAATTTGAAACAGTTAAAACACTCCAAAAGGTTTTGTTACAGAGTTATCCCCCAACACATGATTGTTTAAACCTATACAATGCAACCCTACCCCCTTCAGTTCCCACACTTCTTATTGGATACATTCACCAAGCACCATCATCTTTAACTTATAATTGCATGTTTCATATTTACACTACACCCCTCTACGAGGCCTTTCCATATTTGGTCATAGTTTAATTTCCTAGTTACACACTTTACACAGCTTACAAACAATTTTCAATGACAACAGGTTTATCTGGTTAGAAACCTTTACCCCTATGTGTGATGCGCATTGCTATTCTATGAAAATACCATTGATGTGAAGGAGGAGAGTAAACACATTTCTTTTTGATCTATTGTTGCTGGTTTTATCACCCACACATGTTGGTGTCCACATTTAATTCTAAACTATGCAATGTACCATTCCAGCCTACATGGTCCCAAACTACACCTTGACAACGCTATTGAAAACCCATAATCTATTGGTGTTCCTTTCCCTGCAAGCAACCTTCATCAGGTTTAATTGGCCGGCTCAAACATCTAGCTCTACCTGGTGGGCAGAATCCCCAGGATTCAAAAACAGACTCCTATTTACTCAAGAGATTTCATCTCCCCTTCAGAATGTACCAAGGCCATAAAAAAATGCCTGCCTGAAACGTACCATCAGATATTCATCACAGCTGCTGCCTTTCCCCAACCTTGTAAAACTAGTTTCTCAGTCATACAGAGTTGAATTGCCCAAACCCAGGTTTTCAGCCAGCACAATTCCTAACTTATCAGAGAACTCTGCAGCAAAATAGATCTGTATATTAATGCTGCCCAAAATCAATCTACCTAGCCTAGACACCCATGTATGTGTACCTATACATGCATGTTCAGGACTACCGCATCCCATCACACTGATTTTCCCATTGCAAATCTCCTACCTTGCATGCACATGTAGAGATCCTCGCTGCCTGCTTGTTAAAGTGCTATTTGGACTGACACACCTATATTACATTTATATTGTATCAGTAGTTTTGGCATTTATCTTGCTGCGCACATGCAATTTGAAAATGTTCCAACAAAAACACAAGCAACACTAAAGATAATGCATATCTCATTCCCATTAGCTAGACTGGATTCATGCTAAATTGCCACATTATGTCAATATCGCTGTTACCCCAGCCACCAATATGACGCACACAATTCAAACTTCTCTTTACCCGTGGGACCCTCATCAACTACCCTAACATACACAATGCCAACAATTACAAACAAGCAATTTACTCCCCACATTACTAATGTTACCCTCCAGCAGTTCACCAACTCTTAAAATCGGGAATTTTTAGGTCAGCCGGAAACCCATTTTATATGATCATTACAGTTCCCTAAGTGACAGGTGGGTTATTTTTATTTCAACAGATGCAGTACAACTTGTCGTTGCTGGGATAATGGTCTAGGTTATAATACTCCTTTTAAATTAATTGAAAATCTAAATGTAAATAGGAGCTCTGCATCCTCCAAGCCATTTGTCTGTCTCAGCTAGGCAGTGACCAGAGTTTTTATTAGTATTTTTGTTGTTTGAAGTTGGTTGTTTGATGTTGGTGGCTGCAGATCGCAAATGGGGCTGCATTTGCTACACAGAGATCTCCCACTGCAGATAATGATCTTGGCCGGCCCTGTGATGTCACACCTGTCCTCTTATCTGAAGGGGACCATCACTACAATCTCAAAGGCTATTTCTTGTATTTATTTCAAAGTTTCAGCTTCCTTTGATTGTAGCCCCTGTTTTTACCTCTCCCCCTACTTTCCAGTCAAGAACCCATCAGGGCCAATTATCCTGCCCAGAGTTCAACCTTTCAACATCTTTCAGGCCAGCCACATTTTATTGCAGTTGTAAACAGTTGGGATGCACAAAACAGGCTTTCAGTGGGGTGTGGGGTGGAATCCTTTGTGAAGTTTATCCAGAGGCCCACCATTTGTCCTTGCCGGCAAGGAACTCATATATTGCAATTTCTAACATCAGCCTATATTTTTTTTACACACAGTGTGTTTTACTGATCAGAGTTCACTTTGTTTTTGCCCTGAAAGTGCAGTGCTGTTTCTTTCAGTCATTAACAAAATACACTGTTAATTACTTGCTGCTCATTTTTCTGATGAAAAGTGGGTCTTAATTATCACGGTGCACCCTATTTTGATGGGTGACAGTTTCAGTGAAAAAATTGCTACATTTATTTCTCATCCCGCAATGTGATTTCAATCTGCACTCGGATTACATTTTTGTTAGTTCCCTTGCAGAAAGACACCCGCATAATCTGCCTAATAGGCCCAATTTTTCATTGTGCAGGTTTCTGAATACTGGCAGGTCAGTTTCCCAGTGAGCCCTTAAGTTTCATTGGTTTGGGTCCTTTGATTACACCCAACAAAGGCTATCCGAGCCACTGTAACTGTATTACCCCCTGGGTTTAATGAATTATTGGAGATGGTATAACAGATTGACGCTCATAGAGCTGAAAGGAAAGGGGAGGGGGGAGAGAAGATAGCCACAGTTGGTAGTCCTTAGGACTGAGAACCATTGGGGCCTTTTCACGACCGCTCAAAGGGAACATAAAAGTAAAGCCAACCTTTGTATGTATTGTGGAGCTTTAGATCATTTTTTACATTCTTGCCCCAAAAAAAAAAAAATACCAAAATAGGGTAACTCCAAAACTCGCCCGTAGAAGGAGTCCCTCAGTCAAGAGGTTGTCCTTTGGATTCCCCTGGTGCACCAAATTTGCATCCTATATCTTCCTGCACCCCTTTGAAGTTTTCTCTACTACTCCAACTGCATCCTGTGCTGTAACAGATTCAGGGGCTACTGGCAACTATATGAATATACAGTGTGCCCAACAAACTGGATGCCCTATAGTTCCTAAGGAACAACCACAAGTAGTTAATGCAGTACATGGAACAGCCCTGGTCTCAGGTCTGGTTACAGAGCAAACTCTGATACTCATGATGTCTACTGTAATAGGTCACCAAGAACAGTTGTCATTCGATTTATTTGCAGCACCACACTACAAGATCATTCTTGTTTTTCCCTGGTTACGCCTACATAACCCGCATATTTTGGGAGATGCAAGAATTCTGTTTTCCTCCATCAAACTATTGTAACACAAATTCTCTGCAGACAGTGGTTTCTATGTCCTTAGCCCCTTGCTTGCAGGGAAAGAAAATCAGATTTTGTGTGAATATCTGGATAAGGCATTAGCCAATGGCTTTATAAAACCTTCTAGATCACCAGCTGCTGCACCACTTTTTTGTCCCAAAGAAAAAAAGTGAATTTTTGGACCTACCGAGACTACAGGTCTCTTAATGCAAGTACTTTAAAAAAAAAAAAACAATATTCACAATCCCTTATTTCAGTACTGTTGGATCAGTCGAGTTCAACAAAGATATTCATGAAATTGGATTTGAGAGGGGCATACAATCTGGTTAGAATACATAAGGGGCAACAAGTGGAAAACAGCTTTTAAAACCTGTTATGGCCTGTTTGAATATCTTGTCATGTGCTTTTGGCCCTGTAATGGCCCAGCCAGCTTCCAATTTTTTTATGGATATATGCTTTGCATGATATGCTGGACAGATTTGTTGTGATATATCTGGACGATATCCTGATCTAGTCTGATTCTTACGAACATGTGCAGCATGTTCGCTCAGTTCTACAGTGGCTGCGTGAAAGTTCACTGTGTGCGAAGGCAGAAAAATTTGTTTTTAACACATCCGAAGTAGAGTTCTTGGGTTATAAAATCACAGATAAGGGGATACGAATGAACACAGCTAAAGTAAATGCTATTTTAGAGTGTCGAGCACCTTCCTCCCTGAAGGCATTCCAATCATTCCTTGGCTTCGCCAATTTCTATATAAGATTCATACACTCTTCTCCAGTATAGTTTCTCCTCTTATGAGTTCAACTAGCTCTACAGTGCCGTTCTGTTGGAATCCCGTAGTGCAAAAGGCATTTGATGCATTAAAAACCGCCTTTACAACAGTACTAGTTTTACAACATTCTGATCCAATGCAACCATTCATAGTAGAAGCTGATGCCTCTAGTAATGCTATAGGGGCTATCCTGTCTCAAAGATATCTTGACACTGGTAAACTCCATCTGGTAGCATTCTATTCCCAAAAGCCAACCATTCATGAGAGGAAGTATACTTTAACTGAAAGAGAAGTTCTCTCCATTAAAGAGGCTGTAGAGGAGGAGCCAAATACCCCTGCCAAAAGCTCCGCCCCCATGTTGCCTATATGTTAGGAACCAGAAATTGCAACACTTGAAGTATCAGTGAGGATGCCTATACTGCAAAGAATTCTTGAAACAAGGTATCCATTGAGAAAATGCATTCACAAAGAAATGATGGTCTTCTGGACGGAGTCCGGGAAGAAGTGTGAAAATGGAGAAGAAGGCGGACTGGTGACGTCCTGCAAAGCAGAACTGATGCACCCTGAAAAGATACAAAAGAACATAGACATTCTCTAAGATCTGAAGAGGAGGTGTCAAAGTAAAGCACCATTTTGGGATTGAAATGAAGATGCTCATGCAAAGAAACGTTGCAGAAACTGCAAAGTCATTTTACTCTTGTACAGATGCTGTAATGCAAGTAGACAAAGTGATCCTGAGGCTGGGTATGTAGTAAATAGATTGTGGCGATGCGCCAATGTATATATATAGGAAATGTATAGAATCTGGATTTTCCACAATGCACTTTAGCAAGACTTGAACCCTGTGAATTGAAATGGCTTGAGTGTGGTGCAGTTGGAAAATAGCTAATGGTGAAGGAGAATTCAAGAAAGGCTGGCTAGCCCAGCACCAAGAGTCGAGGCCACCGTGAGCCTGGTGGTCTGTCAAGAAGCTACATGAACGTGAGAAAGAAACAAACTTCTGTTTGAGGTGGGATGAAAAAACAGAAAAGGAGTCAAGAGTTCATCATTTGATAGTATTATATGCAATGAAAAGCTCGAAAACATGGTCTCCACTGACATGGTCAAATGAAAATAGTCTTTGGGTCGAGCTACACCGAAACCAGAAGATAAGACCATGCCACACTCACTCTCCCTTTTATTCTCAAACACAGAGAGCTTCTGCAAGGCCAAGTTCAAAGCCTTAATTGAATAGCAGACCACAGGAGTGATGATAGATGTCGGGCTAATTGGGTGGGGAGGCATGACCAGGCCGACCATAACATGCCGTAACCTACCCCCCTTATGTTTCAGATCCGCCAGAGTGCCAGGGGACCACTCTCGTGGGGATGATGCAAATGTCCTTTAACATTAACATGTACATGAAGCCGTACATTTAAATGACTAAATGCTATAAGACGTTGTCATACAATCCACTTCCAGATCTGACTTTTGAATGGCAAACCATGAGTAGAACCTGATGCGATGAAGGTCTACAAACTGATGAAGAATATAACTATATGAACATACAATTTCCAACAATGGTGACTATAAATCTCCTTCTAAAAATAACCAATGGTATTGGGTCTTTAACTGAAAGGGTCTGACAGTCCCTTCCTATTCATCTCCTTGGCCTCTAGCTTGGCCTCATTCATTAAAGAAACAAAGAATGTTATCCAACAGTTAGATTCCATTCCTTGGGTAACTAATTATAGATTTGTGGCATCTCTATACACAAGCATTCTACACCACATGGGAATTCAAATGACTGCCTATTTTTAGAAATCCAGATCCATCTAATATCAAACACAAAATAATATGATCATAACCATGCTTAGATTTACACTCTACAATAACATATTTTGTTTTAATGATCAGATGTATCGACAACTAGGAGTCGAAATGTGTCCAAATCTATGCAAACCACTTCATGGGGAATAAGGAAATAACCATGCATGGACACATACAGTGTTCAGAGAAAAAAAACAATGTGCTCTATTTGGGACACCTTATTGATTATATCCTCATGATTTGGGATGGTGACAGATCATCTCTCTTACAATATGTCAATTACCTTAACACAAACGAATATAACATTAAACTCGCAATGACAACGAATGAAAGCTTTGAAAGGATACCATTTTTGGATTGGGAACTATATGTACAAAATAATACTATTCAGACAACTTTGTATACAAAACCCAGGGCAGGAAACAGCATCTTCATATAGAGATATGCTTAGAATAAAAAGGAACTGCAGCAATACCTCATGTGGAGAAGTCATTGGAGAAATGCAGTCAGCGTGGATACAAAGTAAAAGATCTAAATGAAGCAATGAGTAAAGTAAACTTGATGGACATAGAAAATCTACTAATGGATAAAGTTCAGGACCCAACTAAAAGAACAATAGAGAAACTAAAATGGATCATAACATACAGATTGGATGGAAATAAGATTCAGAGCATCTTTAGAAAACACTGCAACATGCTCTATTTGGGCCAAGATTTAATCACGTTTTTAGATGATGAACCGTCATTTACACACAGGAAGTCACCCCACTATTAAATTTGATCATTCCGAATATCCTCATACCTACAGCAGAACCATAGAATCTACGTACAATGTGGAACTTAAAACCAATCACGGGTAACCATAAGTGTGGTAATTGCAGAAAATGCCCACAAATTATGAATGGTAAGAATAACATTGTGTCACCAAATGGGAAATGTAAAACAACTTCTTCATTTCATTAATTGTAAGACAAAATTTGTCTTACAGAGACAGAGTCTTTCTATTCGCATCTGTAAATGACCAAACAATTCCTTGAATTCTCCCTCACCAACAATGTATTCCTTTTCAATGGGACATCCCCATGGGAGCCACTTACGCCCCAGGGATTGCCAATTTGTTCATGAATCACTACGAGCAGGTGCATGCGATTAAAAACCATGACTTTAACAACCACATATACAAATGGTACAGCCACAATGATGTTGTGCTGATGATCTGGTCTGGCACAACTCACTGCCTTAATACCTCAACAACACCACCTTTGGGATCAAACTCACAAAGAACCAGAGCTACAACACCATTGACTTTCTAGATATCAGAATCACAATGGACAACTTGGGACTACACACAACCACATACAGAACACCTACAGAGGTCAATGCTGTTCTATTCACCACCAGTTTCCACAGGAAGTCTGTTATTGACAACATCGAAAAGGGTGAATTTATTCGGGCAAGAACAAATTGCAGCAATGACCCAGCATATCAAGCAGAATGCCGTGTTCTAAAAGAAAGACTTACCAACAGAGGATATCAATAAAAGACAATTGAAACAGCAATTACTCAGAGACACACTCCTCACCCCTAAAGCCAAGTCTAAATCTACGGATGAGAAAATAAGAAGGACAGTTACAAGGCGCATAAAATCCTCAACAAACATTGCCATTTGCTAGCCATAGATACAGTCATCCAAAAATGGATTCCTCCAAGACCTCACTTATCATTTTCCTTAGCTCGCACCCTCAAGAACTTGCTCAGCCCATCTTAAATGGCACCTCTAGAGCAAACCAGCATACACTGGTGCAGTTCACAATGTTACAGATTTAAAGACACAGCACACTCCAGACCAGGACTCTTTCTACTGGCCAGGGATGTGGCACACAATAAAAACGCTTTCAAGTTTATTAAATTCAGATTCTGTTTTGAGAAGGCAGCCAACACGTCTCACACCCCCATTGACGTACACCTCGTGTCGCAATGGACCATGAACCTGGCCAGTGTGTAATCCAATAAAAATGCTTTGAAGTTTATTAAATTCAGATGCTGCTTTGAGAAGGCAGCCAACCCGTCTCACATCCCCCTTGACGTACACCCCATGTTGCACTGGACCATGAACCAGGCCGGTGTGTAATAATGAAATATTTATTTATTTTTAGAATTCGAATAAAAGTCAAACAGATTCAATATAGGGCAGCAATCCCCAGTGTGGTGATAATTACAAAGCAAAATTATATGATACCCTTAATTTAACATTCTGACCTCAGACACATCAATGCCAAAATGAAGGAAAGCAAGATTACTTTTTGGTAATACTGTTAGATGGCACCACTGTTATGCTTTCCCCTTGTAACACTCCCCGAAAATGCCCGTTAACCAGGTTTTGTGTGGGTGGAGAGGAGTAGCAAGGAGTCAGGTACAATAGGCAAAAATCAGATTACAAATCCGACCTACCACTCCTGGATGGGAGGCCAAAATCTGATTAAAAACCCTTGAAATTAGCAAAATGGCACTCAGAATTCACTGAATAGTTATTTTACATGTGCGGTTGAATGAATAAGACAGGAATTTGTGTGGCTGTACTAAAGAAACAAGAAAACAACATGCATACAGGTGAGAAAATTGACTTTTGGAAGGAGAAAACAGTGCAGCAAAAATCACATGGGGCAGAATTGCAATTTCTTAGTTTTTCATGGGTTAAAACAAGCAAATAGCTTAGAAAATGAGCTAAACAGTCCAAAATGTGAATCAGTTTTACTGATGTGGTAGAAAGGCACATAACAGGTATGATACTAAAGTGAAAGGGTGACTCTTGATGGGTGACAGTATGGAATTATTTATAGGAAAGGAAAAATTGGATTTTAAAAAGGGAAACACTTTCACAGGCAAACTCAGTTTTGTTAGCAAAATTATTTGTTCTACTGCAACTATATTTTAATGGCTAAATTGTTAAAGAAAGACACGATACGCAAGGAGGTTAATTTGCAAGGTTAACCGATTCATGCCACGTTCATCTCTATGGGAAATTAATTAATTTATTCAAAATCATACTAAGGACTTATACAATGGACTGAAATGATTTGGAAAGAATTATGCTAACACCTGCAGACTAACACAGATTCTTCTAAGGAAAGGATGAACTTAGGATTCTGACAATTTAAGAAGTTACTAGGGTACCTGTAGGATTTTTATAGGGTTGGACAGAAAGCAAGGTAACAGAGTGGTGCATGCAGCTTTATTACTGGGAGGGTAATACTTACAAAATGCACTTTAATTGGGTAGTTTGGACAGCTAACTGATCTCTGGACAGCGGGACAAGGATCTGATCATAGTGGACAGCGGGGTGCATCAGCTGGGCAAAGGAAGGTCTGGCAACTGGATTCTCCTAAAGGGGTCTGCAGCCTTTTTTCCTTTCTCCAAGAATTATTGGGGTTTTTGTAGGGTTTAGTTCTGCATAGTGGTTCTGCCTGGATAGGAGGTTCTGCCTGGATCTGGATCAACTACCTCTGGTCTGGTTCTGGGGTCTTGCAGGGTGAATGGAGAATGTCTGGATCTCTGGGTTTTGAATGGTGAATTTTGGAATGTCCTGACTCTCCCTATGCCTCCTTCTTTTATCAGCAGGATGACATCAGAGGATTTGTCCCACGTGGGTGGAAATAACCTCCAAGATGGGATCTTCAGGCTGTGCATGTCACGGCCTCCCTGTAAGCGGATTAGAGCCAGGGAAGTGACATCTGTTTTATGGTGTGTGTTTTATGATGCGCTTTGTTACACCACAGTTACTTTTGGCAAAGTCAGTTATGAAACAAAACCCTTATCTTTACAATTGTTATCCTCCTGAGAATCAGATGGGCCGACCCCATATTTTACAAGGAATATGCCATTCCATAACCCAACTGTGTGCGATGCTGTTTTGTTCTTCTGGCAAACTTTTGCCATTTCTATGGAAAACTTTTCACCTAAAATGCTACAAATGGCTACACATAAACCCATCAATGTCGGACATGTTTCCATTAAATTTTACATCTGCGTCATGTACTCTTTGCCCAGAAATGCCCTTCTAATGCCGTTCACGTCCCCCACATGCTAGGAAGACCCAAATAGTCTCATCTTGCTGATACACAAATTATATTGAAAACCATCATAATTTCACATTACTGCTTATGCAGTCTACTGAAATAAATGTCTTAATATAAAAACTCTTTCAAATCAAATGGGCTGGCTTTGTTCCCAAAAGTGGGCAGTCTTTCCAACCCCCCAGCCAAATGTATTCCCTGGCCAGCTTGCCCAGAGGTTGCCATGACTTCTCCTTTGAAGTCCTTCAGTTTGAATGCAGATGATTTCACACTTCTGAGGCAACACATGGGTTGGAATCCCCACTTTGTTGTTTGGAGCATCTCTGCCATGCAGTCTGAGGCACCCCATATTTATCACACTTGGCAGTCCATAGAACAGGGTCCCTACCCTGGCAGTATCAATCACGGGGGGAAGTGCGACATTTGGCCTTTAAGCCAAACTGGTCTAATAGGAATGCCTGCCTCAGTTAGGCTGTTGAAGTTCTTTTTTTGAAGAAATAAAAAATACACACAGTTAAATATACTTATATTTTTGCAGCTTTTCTTCCCCAAATGTACAGTTGTGTTTCTGGGCATTTTACAGTATTCTTTCCCATTTAGCTTCCATAATGTCATTTTATTTCTTTGCAAACCAAAGTAACACGATTTTTATTTTTATGTTCATTTAACAAAACGCGGTTTTCCTTGCATTTTCTTTCTGAAAGCTTTCATAGCTCTGGTCAATTTCTACACACAGGGATATGTTCAAGAAATAGCTTCTTTGACTGACACCAAGCAAAGGTGGGGGAGAGAGCTTCTTTTGAAGGGCTATGCATGTGTTAATTTGTTGCAAAGGTGAACGCCAGCCGTGCGGACTGAAATTAATTTTTCTGCTCTTCACAGATTTTACTTGACACTACAATGCCGTTCAGGGAGGAATGGCCCTCATTTGATGATGTTCAGCCTGAATATAGATGGGCATGGCTGTGGTTTACTGGAACCAAACTGTGTGATGTTTAAAGATGGAAATAGGACCAATGCAAGGTCATTAATAAACACAGAACATTTTCCTTTGCAGTTTTAAGTTTTTGCAAATCACAGCACTGCAGCGCTGAGCCAGGATGCCTTTGAATTCATCTTTTTGGATTCACATAAAGAAATAAATGCAGCCATTCTTGGGGTGTCTATGTTCCATCTCGCCCCATATGGGCTCAGCAGACCCAGCACATCCATTCCTTCTGTAACTGCTAAAATGCAGTTTTGTGATGCAAGGAAATATGTGCTGAGCAGACACAGTGCAGCCATTATTTTTGTAACTGCTAACATGCAGTTTAGTGATGCATGGATTTCCATTGGGCTGGTAAATGTACCCCACAACAATGACAGACCCTGTCACCAAATCAACCAATTTATTAACTGTAAAACCAAATCTGTTGCATATGTGATCCTTTGTGTCTGCAATTTCAAGTGTATTGGAAGCACGATCCGGGAACTCCGAATAAGGATACAGGAACATCTGAGCCTCCTCAACTCGTCAGATGCAAAATACCCACTGGCAAGAAAACCACCAACTGCACGACACACAGGACATCAAGTTTGTTGGACTAGAAACTGTCAAATGTGACTCATGAGGAGGGAACCGTGAGCTCAGACTCAGACCAAAGGAAGCAAAACTGATTTGCAAACATAGATGTGTGAACCTAGGCCTAAACACCGAACACAAACTTAATGTAATGTCTTCCTTTAATAAACTACCTCTGACAAATGAGATTTCACATCTCCACAGCTCCCCTCCTTGAGCCTTCAACTCCTCCCTCACTGACACCCACCCCACCACACACCCAACAGAAAATCCTGCCCCCCAACTATCAACCACCAACAGGCTCCCATGGGCCCGAGGCCACAACCCCTAACCCCACTCACTCAAACAGTGGCCTGCCTACTAGACATCACAACGTCCCTTAGATGAAACAGAAATGCTCAACTTCTCTAGATAACTTGTCCAAGTGAAAATAACCCTAACACCACCACACAAGGGCTGCGACCCAACACCACACAGCATCACCAACAACACACAGGTAGAGACCAGCCCCCACAGCAGCAACCTCATGTGGCTCTACAACCTAATTCACATGGGCCTGAGCCCTCCTCTCTCCCCCCCTCACTCACTTCCCTTCTCAGATCCCTACTTACTAACCCGCATGGCTCACCAGGCCTTCCCCAACCACAACCCACCCACGTTGCCCAACCAATCAAAGGGCGGCTTCTAGTACATGATATTATATGCCACTACACCGCACTTCTGACCCAATCACGTTCATTAGGGGCTCACCCAGTGTCCAACCAGAGGGCTCTAACACACCCTATTGTGGGGCTCCTTTCATATTATAAAAACTGCATTTCAAGATGGCGGACGGGATCAAAAGATCACTGTGACCGCACATCCTGACTGCAGAGGCCTTGCTGGCCCACATGGTAAGTTAATGCCCCCCAATTCTAATTGGACTCTCTATCCCCTCATCCCATACACTGCTTTCCAAACCCTGCCCACCCACCCCCTCACTCCTCTCCAGTCTTCATCCTTTAGATCAGCACCCTCACAAGCATTACGCCACGTAACACTTCACATGACCACCAGAGCCAGGCCGCAATTGTGCACAATGCCAATTATTCCTCCATCCGCAACTACGTTACTAGCACTTGCTTCACCATGCAGGACCGGAGGGCACCTCGCTCCATTCATGCTACCACTGCATCACCCCACCTGCCCACTCTAACATAACACTACCCACCTCCACGTCCACCCTCCTTCATGCCCGATAGACCCTTTTGCACACAACCCACCACGTGGGACTACCACTCCTCCAGGGCACTTTTGTACCTTGAACAGTATCCAGGCAACTGCCCCATCACTCCACCTTCCCCTCTAACTCTGCAACACCCACCCCTCCACCTACCACAAATCCCCCTATTCGCTGCTGTCAACTCCCTCTACACACAATCCACCACGAGGGACTACCATTCTGCTAGGACACAGGAGTACTGCTAACAATCAACCACAGCAAGGACCCATGATCATGCTCTACCATAAAGCTTCTAGGGCCAACTTCCTCATGATATCAACCCAACCACCCTGAGTCATCTGTGCTCACTTAGCCCACCGCCCCTGGCCCCAACCGTCCCTTAAGTATAACAACAACTCGACCCACCATGCCAGGGACCCACAACCTTGTGCACCCACGTAGATTCCAGGGCTATTCTCACATCATCATGACATCAGCCCAGCCACTGTGCATCATTCATACTCATCATGCCCACCACCCTTGGCTCCAACCATCGCTGAAGTACACCTCTCCTCCCACACCAGCCACTATGCCACATGCATTTTAAGAGCTCCCAGCTCCTACATGCTTGGTTTCACAGATGCCATGGACACAATCTCAGCAAGGCCCACTTCTAAGGCCCTGTCTGCTTCTGGAACGCTAATTGGAGTCCTCCCTGCTCCTTAACCACAATGATGCTGCCTCCTCACTCCGCAAAAAAATCCGGACTGTCTTGACATTTTCACCTCCAGAACTATGGGTTAGTTCCCTCCTACTGGACTCATTCCTACCACCTTTGACTATCACTGTTCTTTCTGCTTGTTTCTCCCATGTTGTCATTCTGATGCGCAGTGCTTCTTAAAAGCATTTGCTAACATCTGAATCCCTGATTGGAAAGTCAAATCTTGCTGTTTTTGCTTTTTTCATTAAAGTAAGATCTTGCTATTATTGCTGGAAAGTCTAATCTTGCTGTTTTGCTAGAAACTCAAATCTTGATGTTTTTGCATGAAAGTCAAATCTTGAGGTTTTTGCTTTTTGCTAGAAAATCGGATCTTGCTGTTTTTGCATGAAAGTCAAATCTTGCTGTTTTTGCTTTTTCCGTGCAAGTCAAATCTTGCTGCTCATTGCTAAACTCTATGTATTTTGCTTGTATACTGTTGCTTCTCTGTAACTTGCCAGCCCAGTGATCTCACTTTTGTCCCACACCTACCTGCCTTAGCCCCCTAGCTTCTCCATCCACTATTTGCTTCCAAGCCCATGGCACTTTCTGTTTCTCCTCTTTTCCAACTGCTTCTCCATGGACTATCTGTCCTTCTCACTAAGTCTGGCAGAAAGATGTTCAAAAAGGATATCTTGGCCTTTAACCCTGGTCTGACTATCGCCAACACCTACTGCTATTCTTCCTCCAGACAGACCCTCATCGACATCCTCTTTGTCGTTCCTTCGCCAGATCTATGGACTCTTCATATAATCTCTTTCCTCTCCCATTAATTGTGGCACTCGCTGGAAAGTTCTCATGGCTTCCTTCAACTCCTCTAACGTAATCATTAATGTCTACCTTAATGGCACTGTCATGGTCCATGGGCCTCTGGCCAATCTCCATCTCCTTCATAGGCGTTTCTCTCGCCTCATCAATTTCATCTCATCTCCTGCTGTCCCTTCCTCTCGCCCCTTGGCTACCTGGCCCTCTCTCACTTCCTCTGCCCCTCCTAAGACTCTTCTAGGGCAGGGAGTACCTCTAATCTGTACACCTCCCTGGAAGGGTTTAAGGTTGGCAACCTTCTTCATATTGCCACTCTCAACTCTCGCTGTGCTGTCAAACACTCCTCTGACATCTGCCACCTCCTTGAAGTACTAGACCTTGATGCCCTTGGTCTTACTGAGACATGGTTCATGGCCAGCTCTGTCACAAGCTTTGACACTCTCCTCCCTGATGGCTATAAGATACTCTCTGCACCCAGATCCTCCTGGTCCGATGGGGGGGATAACCCTGATCTTTCCTGAGTGGATTCCTGACTATCATTCCCACTCAGACCTAATCCTCTTTTGAATGCCTTGTCTGTAGGCTCTCTCTCTGTCCTATCCATTAACTTACAGTGGCTACCATCTACTGGCCTTCTGGTCAAATCAACTAATTTCTGTCTGAGTGGGTGGACCTCTCATCCTCCCTCCCTCCCTCCTGGCCTCGACCACTCAACTCCTCCTCCTCAGTGACCTCAATATCTATTTGGACTTTCCTTGTTCCTCCTCTGTACTCTTCCGTGACCTCTGACTCCCTCTCCCTGTCCATCCTCCCCTCTGGCCTGACTCACTCTGCAGGGCACACACTCAATGTCTTGATCTCTTCTGACCTCTCCCTTCTCCATCCCACTGACCATTAATCTCTCCTGGAGTGATCATTCCCTCCTCTCATCTCTCCCTCTCCTCCCCCCAAGCTAACCCTACCCCAACATTGCCACCTACCTTCTTGGACATCCGGCCCATGAAGTGTGTGCCAGTTGAGGCTTTCGCCGCCACCTTCTCTCCCCGTCCTCCACCTCTGACTGTCTCACATCCTGACACAGCTCTGTCTCTGCTCTACTCTTCAATTTCTGATGCTCTTGCCCCTGTCATGAGGATCCGTTTGAAGTCCAAAGGCAAGTGCAATTCCTGGTATGACTCTGACCTAGCTACATTTAAACGCAAGTGTAGGGTGGCTGAGAGGAAATGGAGGGCTTCTTATTCATCCTCTGACAAACTGGCCTGTCTGCTCCAAAGGCAATACCAACTCTCTGTCCTCACCAAGAAGAGAGTCCACATTCATGCCTGTGTCTCTGTAGCATCTAACAACTCGGCTGAACTCTTTAAAATCTTCAAGGAGCTGGCCAACCCTGCTGCAGTCTCTACCCCTCCTATTCCCTCCCAGGCTCTTTGCAATGCCCTTGCCACTCACTTTATCTCAAAAACCCAGGACATCCTGTCCGCCCTCTCCTCCTCTGCCCCTCCTCTCCCCTCTCTGTGCTTGCCGACCCTCCTTCAGCCACCCCCTCCCTCCTTCTCATCCTTTCCTCTTTCCTCCCCTGATGAGGGCGCTAGACAAGTCTGATCTATGAAAGCCTTGTCAAAACAGGTTCATCCTGGTTCCCCTAAAACCATCAAGGACCACATTGACACCCTCGCTCCAGCCCTTGCCGATTTCTACAACCACTCATTTTCCTCAGGATCCTTTCCCTACCCTCTGAAGCACTCCCTTGTGCATCCTCTTCTCAAGAAACCCACAGCTGATCGTTCTTGTCACGCTAACTATCGCCCAATTTCCATTACTCCCTTTCTGGGCAAACACCAGGAAAAGCTGGCCATCTCAGCTTAACCTTCATTCTGATTCTGTTGGCTGTCTCCATGACCACCAGTCTGGCTTCAGAGCTGTCAGAAGCATGGAAACTGCTCTCCTGAACATCCGTGAAGATCTGTTCTCCAACCTTGACTCTAACATTCCATCTGTCCTCATCCTACTCCATTTCTCTTCTGCCTTCGACACGGACTGCCATACCATCATGCTCAACCGTCTCCATGATAACATGCGTATCACTGATCAGGTTTTGGACTGGTTGACCTCTTTCCTCTCTGATTGACCCTCCAGGTTCAAATTGGGTCCTTCCTATCATCTATCTTCCTCTCCATCTGTGGTGTTCCCCAGGGGTCCAACCTCTCGCCCTGGCTTTTCAACCAATACCTGGCAACTCTTGCCCACTGCATTGCAATTTTCTGCTCAAATTTCCAGTGCTATGCTGATGACACTGAACTCATTTTCAGGCTGCCCTCGGCTGCCTCCTCTCCCTCTCTCATATCTGATTGCCTAACTGCCATCAAGATTGTTGTTCCGACAATGATCTTTGTCTGAATGCCAGCAAGACAGAGATCCTCCTCATCGGCACACCTTCACCATCTTTTGCCCTCACTCTCTGGCCGGCCTCCCTTGGCCCTCCTCCTACCCCCACCTGCGAGTCTAAGAACCTCAGGGTCATCTTTGACTCCACACTTTCCTTCTCCACCCACATCTCTGATGTCTCTAAAAAGTCAAACTTCCACTTGCACCTCCTCAGAGGTACTCTGCCTTTCCTCTCCTTCCCCAGAGGCTCACTGTCTCCCAAGCTCTGGTTCTCTCTAGGTTGGACTATTGTAACAGCCTCTTTCTAAATCTACCTGCATCTACTCTCCGCCCTCTGCAACTAATCCAGAACAGGACTGCAAGACATGTCCTTGGCCTCAAGCTCTGGGATTGAATCTCACCAGCTCTGAAATCTCTCCATTGGCTCCCAGTGGATGCAAGGATTAAATTCAAATCCCTCTGCATTGTCCACAAGGCTTTCTGGGGCCTGCGTCCAAAATACCTTTAGCTATTCCTCTGCAAATACCTCCCTTCTCGAGCTCTTCGCTCCTCTACCTCCAACTACCTCAGGGTCAGAGGTTTTTCAAAGAAACGAGCTGGGGGAGATCTCTGTCTTTGGCTGGGACCTTCCTCTGGAAGAGCCTCCCTGACACTCTAAAAATCAAGACCTTCCTCTTTGCTTCTGCCTTCGCTCTCCCTCTCCCCAGCTGATCTGTTCTCTCTTGGCACTGTGCACCTGGCCACCCTCTGACCTCTGGGCCCTGGTACCTGCTCACCCTGCCACCCTCTCGGCATCTCCTGGCCACCCCTTGTACTGGGGTATGTATCTGTACCCATAACCCATACAGACACCCCCCTTTTTCTTCCTGCACTTATAAGACCTACCCTGTCTGCTGCCTTAAACCCAGCACTTGCCACTTGATGGCTGTACTACCACTGTTTGTTGCCTTTATTATTTATCTGTTACTCCTTTGCTCTGCACTTTCCACATCTCCCCCTTCTATGTAATTTTCCCCTCCCTCTCTGCAATGCACTTGCGCGTTCTCTATGTCACTGGGCCTAGTAAGATCGTTGTTTTGTTCTCCACTGTTCCCATCTCTTGCCTAGTCGCGCTCTGAAACACTTGTGTACGAGCATGATAGAAATAAAATATCAATTCAATCCCCACTGGTCACTGGGTAGACCCATTCGAAAGCCTACTTCCAATCCCTTTCATTCTTAGCTCGCTACTTACAGAGCTCACCCTTGAAGCTGATCTTCTGGCACAGGTCACAGGGTAGATCCCTTCTAACACCTACCTTCCATCCCTTTTCTCTTAGCTCGCTATTCAGCAGAGCTCATTCTTGAAGCTGGCCATCCGACCCACCTTCCTCGAACCACCCACAACCTGGTAAAACTAAATATATAAATCCCATACTCAAGGGGCCACCAAGCAACCCCCTCATCCCATTTGGACACACACTACCACTAACAACTTGTTTTCTGTCTTTTTCCTCACTTGGTGCATTTCTTCCAGCCCCAGTTTGATACATAAACCTTGTACAATGTAACCATTATATGTAACGTGTATTGTTAAAAATGTAATTGAATAATCAACAGTGTGACCCGATCATGTAACCACATTTTTTTAATTAAATCAACCCAACTACAACTGCCCACTTAAACTATACATCATATGCAATCATTACCTCTGCCCATCATATGTCACAATAATGACTCCTTGAACACCACTGCGCCGATCTCACATTGTGCACACGGTTTTGAATCACAACTAAATGCTGTTTTAACTACAATGGTCACCTCACAAAATGTTATGTAGTACACAATAAATGTACATTACTGTACGGTTGAACCTACGCAGCCTTTGTAAAGACCCCTGTTGGGTCAAAACACATGTCGGCACCACAGATGTTAATAAACCAGCACCCAAATCCAATTGAGTTGACAAAGACTGCTTATTTCTCGTGTTTCACGTACTAAATCAACTTGGACAAACTCTAAGCACTTAATATCCAACGCCGGGGCCTTGTGGTACCCAAAACCCCTTCACATCCAGATTGTGATAAACTCACAGGCACGATGGATCCCGAATATTTGCTGCTGGCAGTTGCCATGACAATTAGTATAAAACTCCACTTGAGTATAGGCGCGTTAGAAATGCCATATCATATCATATCCTATCACACTTAGACACAGAAAGGCATAGACGCCTCGTTCTGAGCGCTGCGTGTCCCGTATTGCCATGGAGGCACGCACGTTAGCAAATCACTGTCCGAACAATGACATTCCGGGAAAGAGAATAGCTTTCCCCTGTCAGTGCAACAGTGCTTCTTACTGAAGTACTGCTCTTCAATTCTTCTCATTTCTTGATCTTGCTTTCCTGATTCTGACTGCCTCTTGTGGATTTGCCCTTTGATACTACAACAAGTTTGTTGCCCCGGGTTTCCAACTTTTGAATTTCATTGTGAAGAATTGGTATCTGGATTTCCCATTAACTGTTAATGAGATGCTTGGTTTATTTTCCGCTGCTCCCTGAATCCTGCCTGGATTATAAGCTATTCTGCATTCATACTGCTTGGGCAAAATTCTTTACCAAGGTGTTTTCTTTAGAGCGTCCTTGTGCCGTCCCGGGTCAGGTCCTAATAACCATACTAATCAACTTTTGGATACCCTTCTCTGGTTCCTGGGTAAGCCTCTGCCGTAACTCATCCGGAATAACTTCATGGTTACACTTCTCAAGTGATTAATACAGGTGAGAAGCTTTATACGTGGTCATTTTATATCAGGATTCAAGATAGATTGCACACACTTATCATAACACACTTATCATATTGTTTTGTTCAGCAGATATAGAACACAAAATGTTTTTGCTTATCAGGCTTGATACAATTTATACGTGGTCTACATACAGGATATTATGGTTTGTTTCCTTTACATTAGATGTTGTTATTTTTTCATTAGAAATGCATTCGTTTCAGTTCCCTAAAGTCCTGTTCTTTCCTTCTTTAGCCTAGCAAAATCTGGACATCCTTTTTGCTCTTTCATTTGAACCTATATTTCCCCAGTAATTACATCTTTGGAGAAGTGTTGTTTCATAAGAAAGGTCACCCTCAATTGAGGAGATCTTTCATTGGGTTTGAACTGAGATACTGATGAATAGAGGATACCTATTGTCCAGGCAAGTCTATACACCAATTTCAGTTAATGACAGAGAATCTTTATTTGCTGGCTTACAAGCCAAGGAAAAACAGCATCCTACACCTAATGGGAACTGACCCCTATAACCTAACCTGCCCTCTAAACTCCTTACCGTTATAGATCACAGACCGAAACTTAAGAACATTCTTAAACCATTGCTAATCTTTCCGGCACACGCATCCTGCTTCCCTACAAATATAGTGAATGAATGAGTTACTTTGAAGTTCCTTTGTTGTATCTACTTCCGGTTGTCGTGTCATATGACATCTTCTGGGCTGTCAATTCCCGCTGTGTGGCATGGAGCACCCATCCCCATGACGACTTCTGTTCGCTTATGAGCAGTCCCAATGTTCATCCCAGTTTAAGATGGTTTAAGCCACCACGCAATTGCCTTCAACCTTGGCGCAAGCTCTCTCTGACCAGAACTTTTCAGTTCCTCACAGAGCACATGACCAATTACGTCCATAGAGAAACAGGTGGTGGGCAAAGTCAATGGAATCGGGGAATATCAAACAATCTGACAAAAGAAGAAAACCTTAGGTGATAGAGTTGTGGCGTCACAGAGACAGGCCAACTTTATTTTGTTTGTATATATTATACATCTGAAATTCATTTGACTATTATTTTTTAATTTATTTCCTGCCATTTTCCCTCAACAAAGACAACAGCTAGAAAATTGAGTACCTGGGCATATGATGGAAGTACCCAGCAAATACCTAATACCTATACACAAGCAGACCCTGTTGCCTTTGCCAGTGCTCGTTTCTTAACAGGTCTTCAGTTCAAGGACCAGATGTGAGTAAACTTGCAGCTCATAATCAAGTGGCTGGAGGCACACTTGGTAAAGCCATTTTTACCAGTACCAAATTACAGCTGCAATAAAGCCATTAACTCTCAGAAGAATGCTTAGTAATGCAGATATAGGTCAAAGTTTGATATTACTGTTTCATACAGCTAGCTCAAGGAGCTCCTAGGAGAACAGTAGTGGCAGGTGGTGTGTGGCAAGGCCATAGAGATTAGCATGGTGATGGTCAGTCAATGGACAGATAAATTACCAAACAACACTATTTGAGTGGCCCTTCCAGAAATCTTCCTCCTTTCTGTAATCCAAGGCAATAGTTTCGGCTTGTGGGCACCACAAAATATGTTGGCTTATAGGTGGCGCTTAAGTGGCACCTAATCGCAAAACAAACAAAAAATGTTATCTGAAGCGTATGCTATTTAATTAAAGCTTTTAAATATTTACGAATGAAAAAAAAAATTAACGAAGTTAAAAAGTCCTCACTATGGGAATGGTAACATTTACAAACAATGGATTCAAATGTGAAGTTAATTGTCATGAGTCAAAGGAATAATGCAGAGGGCACCGACCATATGACCAGCAAAGAGTCCAGGGGCTTGGGAAAAGAACTCGGACTGTAGTACTTTATTTACACTGGCTGGTGGTCTCCACCGAGTTAAAGTTATTGGAGTTGAGGGGGTACA
The DNA here is from genome assembly GCF_040938575.1 of Ambystoma mexicanum. Classification (NCBI taxonomy): domain Eukaryota; kingdom Metazoa; phylum Chordata; class Amphibia; order Caudata; family Ambystomatidae; genus Ambystoma; species Ambystoma mexicanum. The sequence continues at coordinate 490,651,445 of NC_090933.1, read as the reverse complement.
GTCCATTGAGGGTGTCTACCTCATCGCTCACGTGTGAGAAAAGCCTAGGCACGTGACGTCACGCTCGCCGAGCCATGCACAGAAGGTGTCAAGGCCAAAGCTGGGGTGTAAACAGTGCGGGAAAGTGGGCGTGGCCTCCTGAGGCGATTGCTGCTGTCTGCGTAGTAGGCCGTTCTGTCAAGCCTCCGCTAGGCCGAACGCTGGGAGCCGCGTGCCGCCCCCACCCTCTGCATGAGTAACACTGAATAGCTAGGGAGGTTCCTCGTGCCTGTCACCGTGCTCAGCAGTAGGGGAGGCGGTATTGTTTTAAAGTTTCACGTAGAAACCAGCGGCGGGGAGTGTCTCTTTTCCCTGCTGCAAACGCAGCCCCACCCAGAACAAAGCCATACTCACCTGGTAGTCACCGACTGCGGGATCTGGGAGAAAAAATAACACCCAGCCCATTGCGGTGGCGCTGCTGTGACCGCGGAAGCTGTGGTGGCTGGCACTTCCTCTCTGGAAAGCGGCGGCGCAAGTCTCTTCGCTCCTGCTCTGCTTCCACCTGGTGCTGCCGTGGGACGCGCTCTGCTGCAAGGAACAACTTCGCCGGCTTTGGTATCGCGAGGAAGCGCGGGTTGTGCGCGAGGCATGGCCACCTGCGGATCCCGGACCCTTCTCCCCTGCGGTCTGCTGCTGCTACTGGTGAGTGACTGACAACCTGGCCCGCTAGGAAACAGACCGCCTGGGCATGGTCCTGGCTTCGTGCCCCACTGTGAGGGCAAAGCGCTTAATCGCGAGAAACACCGTTTAGCTTCAACAAGGAGACATTTCAGTATGTCCCAAGTTGAGTCTGAGTTCTTAATCCAGTCCTGTTTTTGTACTTTGCATGTCGGAGAATTGACCTGTTATGAATGCAGATTTATGAAAGGGGGGGAGAGGAGCTTCGTTCTTTAACAGGGCACAGTTTAAAATCGCTGAATGCCTTTCTTGGGCTTGAAACTAGATGAAAACCAAGGTGACAATCGTATTCATTTTCACACCTCCTCCTGAAGTTTTAGTGCACAATAATGTCCGCTCCCTCGATGTAACGCCGGCATTTCGGGTGAGGGTGATGGCCGAAGAGTAACGCATGCCTCTCTTGGTGTAGTCATCTCATATGTGGGCTGCCTCCAGTGCACCACGCAACACTGACCCCTGCTTGCCCGAGTGTGAGGGCTGATTCCCCGCCCCCTCGTCTTGTACCGCGGTGAACTTTAGCGGGGGCTTTCGAGTTGATCCGAATGAGACCTTTTGCACTGTTGGCCTAGAGTGCATCACGAGAAGCGTGCTTTCGTTTAGAAATCTACGGGGTTCCAAACACTGTGTGTGTATTTCAGCTGCTCAGCACACAGAGTGTGCTTGCTGAAAGATATTCTTTTTCACGGCCGACTGGCTTGCTGGCTGAACGTGCTCGTTTTTTTGTGTGTGTGCCGTGGGTGTGGTGTTTTGTTTCAAAGCTAAGAACAATATTGTTCATTTCTGCACAAATGTTTTACCATGCAACCCCGTGGGGACGGTAAAAGCCACCCACAGTGCCATCAGAGCTGACAACGCTTTGTAGTGTTTACTGGTGATTTTATATTGCTAACCCTTCAAGGCTGATTGATACTCAAGAACATTGTGTCACCCATATTTGCCCATGAATTACTATTTTATTAAAAGGTTGCACTTCCATTGTATCTACCGATTCCATGGTTGTTGCCTGAGTTGGGGGTGGGGGAGGGGGTTGAGGGAGGAGGGGTGCTGGCCCAGGAGAGAGTTTACAGAAAAGGGTCTCCGTTCGTGTACAGGATGCAACAGAGTGCAACAATTTGGGGCTCAAAGGCAGTGTGAGAGCGTGCATCAGAGCATTCTAATGTGTTGGAGGTGATTTAGTGGTGCCAAGGCAAGGGTGAGGTCCTCTAATTACGGTGAATGTCACTTAGCACACGATAGAGCCCAATGACAAGGGCTTTCAGGCTATTAGAGCTTGTGCAAGGGGAAAGGGAAGCCTTCCATGGGACTTACTGTGACCATTCGGGTCCCCTTTCATAGTGTTTGAGCATCACAAAGGGAACCCTCGGAATGTAACTTTCACAGGTGGTTACATCGTCCATTCCAAGCTTGCTGATTGGCCAGAGAGTTAGCTAGTGAGAACAATGGAAAAGCATGCAGGTTTTTATTGGTGAGGCTAATCTGGAATGGCAGACTAGACAGTAATGGTTGGTTCAGGGTGGGCTTCTGACCCCCTTACAATGGGGATTTGCATGTGCACACTGAGGATAGCATTGGGTTTCTTATTGTAAAGAGGTAAAGGCAAACCCTTATTCACAGGCGATTTTCAACAAGTTCCATGGTCATCAAACCAACCACAGGTCTGATTTGCTATTTAATTTCGAAATATATTCCACTGGAGATATCCCTACAGATAAGGTGGTGTAGCTGCCACATTTAATCACTCAAAATTGGTAAATACTCCCCCAAAAAAGAAACATATGAAGTCCAAAATACGCCTACCAAAAAATAGGTATTGGACATCGGAGAGTCCATGGATACGTTTGAACCATAAGTGCATGCCGTGTGGTACCATGGGAAGAAACTATTATTATTACTGCCCGAGCCAAAGAGGTCAATGTATCTTTTAATCTGCATGAATAACTAGGTACAAAGAAATATTACAAAAGCATATTGTTTTATTAAATACTCCCATTGGGAATGGGACTTCCTATTTTTGAAAGTGCGAGTCAAAACGTGAGTAAAATACTCACTCCAAAATATCTGGAGCACTGACTGCTGGTTTCACATGCCCGTTTCACCCTTCAAACGGGTGTTGAGTGAGAACATGTCTTCTTAACCCTCCCTTTTTGTTATCTTTAGATTTGACGCAGCTTTCCCCTCTATTAGAAGTTTTTTTGGGTGCTAAATTTACCAATTTGATATGTTTTGGATGCTTTGCTTCCAACAATGACCTATGACTCGGAAGAGCTATCTTCAATTTTAGTTACCAAATGTTTTTTTTATTTTTTATTTTTTTACTGATAGCATTGGATGAGAGCAATATGCCTGTACAGTTCCATGAACACGAGTTGCTGCTTAACCCCGATTAGGTCAGAAGATACAGGGCAACTTGAGAGATGCCTTAGTACATTTTCTCTGATGGGACCACTTTCTACTTTGAGAATGGTGTAACTTGGTTTTTGGCCCTGTTGAAAGCGAATAATCTACTTTACAGACCACACCCCCTTTCGTTTTAAGTATTGCCATGCTTGTCCTTCAGGGCAACTAGCATTTTGTTTGTATTTGTAGTGAAGTACTGTGGTACCCCACTCCCCAACTAAAATTACACTTATTTATTCACTACTGCAGCTGTGTGCTGTTTTGCTTACATTAAGGTTGCTTTTTGTTATGAAAGAAAACTTTAGGCGAATGCCGAGGCAAGACATTGGCAGAGCTTGTCTGATCTCGTAAGGTCCTGTACAGGAGGCTTTTTGGCAGGCAACCTATTTATCTATTGCTACACCTTGGGAAGTGTTTAGCCCTCTTTGGGGAGTGATAGATGTACTTTAAGAAGTGATTACTTCGCATTAGCATCTGTGGTGGGTTTCTTGTAGAACCAACTTTGTTTTTCCTAAATAAAACCTACACAAAATTACACATTTGTATGTGTCTCTGACACGATGCAAGTGTTCTTTGCCATGCAAAATTCATTTTTAAGTCGGAAAATTATTAGCAGCGTTTGAACATTTGCGTTTTATTATAAACTGTAAATGCTGCCAATGGAAGACTGGCACAGCCTTAAAAACACTACGCTCGAATTGAAGAGTTTGCCATCCGATGGTGCAGTTTTTCAGACCTTTTCTGCTAAGGTGAAAAACGCATTTGACAGTGACCGCAACAATGTGTGTAAATATTTTGTTACTTCCAAGCAGTGAAATTCCAGTAAGTTTAACGAAAGTGAATCGCAATCTAACTTTGTAAATGGTTTGCAAAAGTAATACTTTTGTGTCTGCTGTGGAGTCTTAAATTAAGCACCTCATCACCCCTTCTGGAAGAATCACACCAGTTTCAAAACCTTTTCAAACTGTTTACTTCTAACGGTAAGCACTTATTTTGCTTAACCCACTAATAAATATATCATTGGGCATCTTGGTCAGCCATCCTGGTCATGATTCTAATTGCAACCCTAGTGGCCCAAGAAGAAATTTAATGCTGTTCACTTATTGTTTGAACAAGACTTGATTGGCCCGCATACCTTCCACAGTCAGGAAACCGAAACCGGCTTTTGTAGTGTGAGCTCATTCAAAATGGCAGCTAAGTTCAGGCCTCACATCCCCAGATATGATTTTGAAGTGTGAGTATTTTACTCCTCATGTTTGGAAGTTGGGCTGTAAAGGTTTTTTCCTGCGAGTGAAAAGCTAGTTCTCTTTGTTCATTGGGGTATTTTAGGCAAGTAAAAATACCTTTTAATTTTGAATATCTAAGCATTTTTGTTACAAATACCTCAGAAAATACATTAGTAGGTCTGGTCTATGTGGCAAGTTTACTTTTGACCTGAACACCACATCTCCGGTGAAGGGGGATTCGAGCCCCTTACGTGCTGCTCCCAGTTTTCCGTCTTTGTGTGGGTATATGCCTAATTTAAGGGAGGCTAACTTACACATATGTCACTTGGAGGTCTTTTTTTAAAATGTTGGTCCTATAGGCAGTTATCTTAACATTTTTTAGTTTTGACGTAAGGAAAAGCCAGGCAAGGGTAAGGGGAACACCATCCTCGAAACGTGGATATAAATCAAGCATTTGTGCGTCAGCGATTCGATGACCTTGTATGGTATGGCTGCACGAAACTCGTGAGATGAAACAGAAACTATGGTGTCAGAAAAGCAAAACCTTTTGCCAAGCCTATATGATAATTGGCTTTGTTATTAAGCACTGCCCACTTCTTTGTCATTATAGGGTGGCACCCTAACCAGTCCATATATGGTGGCACCCTAACCAGTCGGAATAGGGTGGCACCCTAACCCGTCCACTACTTTGAAGTTTAATGATACTATCACATCCTCATTATCTTTTGTTTCTGAGATGGTAGTAAAACGGCACTATTGAAAAGCACCCCACTAAAAGTATGTGGAATAAATAATGGTCGTTCAGTACAGCTACTCTGGCCAGTGACTTGGACACAGAGAAAAACATTTCTCGATTGAATTTTCTTTTGGGTTTAAAAGAAGCTGAGCTTTCATGTAGAAGTATTTTTGTGTCCATGGGAACATCAGCCATTAAAGAGTCCCCACATTGTTGACGTTTTTATCCCTGGATATTGCAGAGCCTATCAAATTGAGTTTGTTTTCCTTACGTTGCAGATTTTCACTTGAAAACATTGTGAACCACAATCTGCACATATGTAAACGTGGTCTTCATTTTTGGCATGTACACAAAAAAAAAACACTGGAAAAGTGTGTCCGGGTACGCTTTCAAGCACAGACTGCAACTACTCCTGACATTTCGGTGCAGTGCCCTCCTCCCCCTTTTTTTCTGTCTGTTGATGAGAGAAAACATTCCCTATGCGGGAAATGCAACTTTTGGGACACCCCACATAACTTTCGCCCTCCTGAACAGAACTTCATGTAATATTTTAAAATATATAGTTAACAAGCAGTTGAGGTTCAGTGCAACAAAACTCTCTTGAAATTCATTGACATAAACAATAAATCGGCATCTTAACGCAGAACAAAAACCCTGAAATCCCCCAGTTGTTGGAAGCTATGCCAACTTCAATATATGAGCCACCCCCTTGCTCAGCTCAAAATAACACTGATGACATCACTGGTACATCAGATCTCATTGGAAAGCGAGAGAGATGCAGCATTTAACATGTATTGCTGCATCTAAAATTGCAATGAACCGGGAAGATGGAGGCACTGGTGGGAGGAGGAGATACTGCGATGAGGAGTCGTCACTGGGATCTAGAGAGTATTCATTATCAATAATTAATGAGCTTTTATACTGCACCGAAGAAAATGGAGGAATAGAGATATAGAAAAGAGGATAGGAAGAATGAACTGAGGGAAAGAGTGCATGGAGAGAAACAAATAATTGTAAATATATAGTCTGGATGCTTGAGAGGCTTGAGATGTGCTCGGGTTATCCTAAGTCTAGGAATGATTGACCGGGTCATCTGAGATGAACCGTACCTTTAAACCTCTACAGAAGTTGGCTATCAAGGACAACAAAGACAAATATAAATGTGTTGCTCATTTATAAGAAATCTTGAAAAAAGATGAAAGAAGTAGATGTGGGAAGAGAAGCTAAGGAACCAAAACATGTAATTTAAAACATATAATTGTGATATCCTCAACATTAGGATATCAATCCAAAAGAAAACCATAGCCCAAATCTTTCAACCTCTTGCATGTTTTCTTCTGCTAAAGAAGCTTTAGATTATTGTTTACTATATGAACTTTATATATGAGCAATACAAGAAGATTCGGATTGCATGCATCTAGGTCTTGGGTTGCTGTTTCCAGTATTGAGATATTTGAAAAAATAGCGTTATTTTTCTTTCTCTTTACTGTATTAGTTTGCTAAGTGATGTGACACAAACATTGTCAATGGCTGCTTTATATATGTAGTTCAGTATATGGTTATACTGTTAAATTCGAGATCTTTCTAGTTAAATCACATGAAAAGTTTGTCCAATGAAAACAAAGGATAATAGAAACACAGATGGGCACAATTTACTTTAATGGAGAATTGTAGCAATTTCTCCCAGTCCAACCCACAAAGTACCACATTCCCCTGTTTGCATTCTCACAACTATCTTTAGTGTATTTGTGAATTGATCTTTCAATATGCTTTTTTTTCCTTTATATTTTCTTTTCAACAAAAATCAAGGATTGCTTTCTAAATGCATTGTAACTACTTCTGACGTTCCAAATAGCATATTCTCAGCCTCCTTCATCATAATATTTTATATTTTCCAAATATGTACTCTTTCCTTTTGCCACCCAAAAGGGATGACGATATTCGATATGGGGGTGGGTGTTTTTTTGTTTTTTTAACAGAGCTATTCCTAGACTCCAAACCATCATAATTTGCCTTCAGTTACATGTTCTCAACATCAAACATACCTCATTCCCCCACAACACTTTTTAAAAAAAAATAAATATTTTAAGGTCAAATTTAAAAACAGAAATGATTTTCAATATGGCATACTTTCAGAAATGAAAAATTGGCTCGAACAATACATAATGGGAGACTGGGTGCCAGTGCCACACTGTTCTACACCAACATTTATACACAAACCAACAGAGGAGTTCCTTTGCAAGTTATCTGATGCTTTTCAAATGCATTTGAAGAAAATCAGTCCAGTGGTTTGGTCTGTGCACATGAGTACAATTTGCACGTTTTCCCAATGGAAAAAATAAAAAAACACACTTTTTTTTTTCTTTTCCTCATTATATAATTTTGTACCAAAAGAAAGATTTGCAGCAAATGTTTCAGTATTGTGGGTTCAATGCGACGCACTCTTGGTGGAACGTTCAGCATAACATTTCCCAAAGTCAGTCAAACGTTATTAGACTTGGAATGTTTGCATTTTCAACGGGTGTGTATGTGTGTATATATATATCTTTTCCTGTGGACAAGGCCAACTCAACCTTAGTTATAGAGTCTCTAGCAGCAACTTTATATGAACAAGAAAGCCCCGCCTGTTCATTCAGAAGGCAATTTTTCAAAGAAACAAACAAGATTCACTCGTTATGTCACAATTTCGAATGCATTTTTCTCGAATGAAAAATGCCGGGGAGAAAAACGTTGAATTGTCCTGTCCTGATAAAATGGCTGCCACAGCCCGGATTGATGGGTAGCTCCCAGCACTACGTGTGTATTTGTAGGGATCCTGCCTGGCAGCAGTGCTTGTAGCTGAGGGGGGAGGTTGCTGTCCTTCAGGTCTTTTCTTTGGAGGGTGATGATTCTTCGAAATCCCTGTGATAGTGAGTGGCAGGTCTAACTTGGTGGTAAACGCTGTCCAGAAGTACAGGTTGGTTTTTCTAATCCATTAACAAAGATTTCTTGAAAAATCGCCCTAACTGCACACTAAATGGTTTTATTTTATATTATTTTGAGACCTAAATGTATGTTTGCAATAGTTGCAAATCCTATTTTTGGCATTCTTCTGCTGGCGCGTTTAGTTGTGTATTCGTGGCATTACGGTGAATGTAGAAATAAGTCCATGCAGCTGTTCAACATCACCTTCCGTCTCTACAGCTAGCAGGGAGAATAAAGGCCATTATCAGAGCTCATCTCTTTCTCTCCAAGTCTGCTGTACGCCTACAATAAAACAGAAAACCATAGTTTCATTGTTGACAACCAGTTCCATAGTGCTTGTGATGTGCTTGACCACCACTTAGCCAAGGTAATTGAAACTGTTTTATGTATAGTACTATATATTGCAGTTTCTTGAGTGCCACAATTAATACTAGCTTTAGTTTGCATGTTAATACGTACATTCTCAACCAAAATGAGCCTTTATCCCTGTGGGGAGGTACGGCGAGCCATTTTAGGATTGGTTGCCATTTTGCAGCAACTTTTAAAAAAAAATCAATAAATGTATGACTGAAGCAAGCTTGACCTTCCTTGCTCACCTGAGGCTATGTCTGTCTGAAGGTAAATACGGTGCCACGTTGTGTCGCTGCACTGTTTCATTGACGTAATAATTGATGCCTGCGTGTCTCTCGATTCCAGTTGCACAAGCTACAGTGCAGTGTTACAATGTGGCCTTGAATTTACTTAATTAAGGCTGTAGCATCAGTTGAACGATGGCAGACTTTCAGTCGTCAATATTTGTTACTTTAGTAAAAGTTTCTGCAATTTTCTCCCTAGAGTACATTTGTTGTTTCGTTTAAGTGCTAATTTGTATGTGGCAGCTGTAAGCCACAGTTTGGAATTTTGTTTCCTGCCCAAGAGCAGCAGAATACATAACATCTTGTAACGCCATGCGAGGCACATATTCTATTTGTAAAATTGATGTAATACCTATGAAGCGAGACGTTCTTTTGCAGCACTTATAACTTCTTAGATCAGGCTATCCAAGTGTTTGCGTATTGTATTGATATTACCTTTCCAAAGTAATTGTACTGTACCTAACAACACGGAAGCTTCTATAGGCAGCATATTATACAATGGTGATTTGCCCTATGAAATCAGTGGGGGGTTCGGGGGGAGGGGGTTGCGGCGACTGGACATGCTCTTTATCCAGATGCACTGCCCTGTGATGGTTGTAGGAGCTGTGGCTGTCTCAAACAGGTGCTTTGAAGTTCATCGTCGTGATTCCTTTGAAGGTTCTTGTCTATTGCACACCAGCCCCGCCTGATAGGTTTATGGTCCTGGTTATTTACCACCTGTGAAGGGAAGCTCTGGCTTGCATGTCCCTCTTTAACTGCCTTTGTATCCCAAGTGCACAGCTCCCCTGAATGGCAGATTAACTTTGATATTACAGGCACTGCACTAAATATTTACACGTTCTATGTGATGTCATCTGTGTGCTTGGGTGCTGTGCAGTCATAGTTGCATAGCGTTGCTTTGTCACCCGAATGGGACGGGTATGCCCAGACGTGGGTCCCGTGCCTGCTGGGCCTAGAGACCCAAGCTACTCATCACTGATGAGCCCCAACAAGGGCGAAACATGTTTGGAGATGCTTGTGGTCTCGTGCAGAAGGAATGTGGCCTAGCAGTTCGGGCTGGACTGCCTCTTTTGGGTTGGGGCCAAGCCTGATTTGCATATGGTCTTTCCCCTTCTGTAATGGCTTGGCACGCAAAGAACGGTGGTCTAGAGGATTGCCCAGAGCAATGCCAGTGGTTAAGATTCATTCTAAACCTTCCAGCCATCAACTTTGTTTTTGCATAGCTTCCAATACCTGCTAAACTCAAGAGTCTCTTTGCATCAAAGTTCACCTTTTTTGTCACTTCAACTAAAGTGTTTATATTTATTTTTTACTGATTTCTACAGTGTTTTGTTATGCTATACCTCCCACCACCTGTAATTTTGTCGTTTTTATTCGGATGACATCATTGATGCTGCATGTGTTCTTCAGCTAAGCAACATGGGTTTTATCAAGTACATCATTATTTTTTTTGTCCACTAGATAAGAATGGATTGCTAATGTTGCACTTTCACGAGCAGTTGGGTAGTGGGGGCATGGTGGGGGCTGTGATGTGGAAGAGAGAGGTGCGGTAGAGTGGGGCACTGTGATGAGGAGGAATATGGGGTAAAGACCTGGATTACTTTTGGGTAAGCGGGTCGAAGAAGAGGCAATTGTAGGAATGGAGAGAAAATGAAACGCTTTGGGTCCAGCAATGCATCATGGGAGATAACCTTTTGGGTACAGGGGCTCCCAGCCTTCCACCATGTTAACTAATGGATGGATTTATGCCAAACCAACAAAGGATTTTCTTCGAGTGCTTTGTGCCCAACTTGTTTCCAATTTGGTAAACGTTTGTCTAGCCGTTTGACAGTACTCGTGTGCAAACATTGGTACATTTTCTCAATGGAAAATGAGTGCAAAAAGTGAAACCCCCTGCCCCCATTTCATTTACCCTTTATAACTTTTGAATCCTAAACAGACTTGTGTGAAGTTTTTCAGTTTTGGAAGTCCTGATCTCTCCAACTGCTCGCAAGCGTGCGGTTTTTGGACGCTACAGCAACTGTATGACATTGGAGGAGGAGGGTAGTTGAAAGCTGCTTGTTTCCATGCCACTTGGTATATTGATTTATTTGACTTTTGTGCTGCATTGTTTATTTGTATTGCTCAATACTTTGCTGCCTTTTCCACTTTTGCTACATGTACACCGTTACTAGAGATTGCATTTTATTTATCACTGCTCTGTTACATAAAGCATTTTGCTCTTTGACCCACTGCATTTTATTTTTTACCCAAGAATGGGAGCCCCTCTACTGAGAATGAAAATTCAAATAACCATACTAATATGCAAATATGTATTTCTCCTGTAGGAGCTATTCATGGGGGCAACAATTAATGCTGGGGGTTCATTCCTCCCCCAAGCAAGAGTGCCACACCTATTGAACAATGGCTTATATGCTTCAAAGGCAGAATTAGCTAAGAATCTAACACCACAGTACTCCCTCACCCCAGGCTGACATGCAGAAGGAATAGAATTTTTCTTTTAACACAGTGATTATCAAGAGGCATATCACATTGCTCCGTGGCACACCTTGTTTCCTTTCTGACAGTGCTATAACTACCAACAAGTTGAAAACGCCCGTTTGTTTTTCAAAATGAAAAATCACAGAATCTCTAAAACACAACTTGTTGAGTTTTCCTTTCTTGTCTCCAGACCCCTTGGTCACATGTAACGGGAAACATGGGTCTAGAGACTATTTCAGATAATTGGGGTACTCAAAAGAATGAACCTATGGTAAAGATAATCTGTGCAGCACACTAGGACATGACAATTGTACTTCACCTTGGTATGTGGTCTACTTGAATTCAAGGTTGAGCTTTTCTATTGGGCAAAATAATCGACGTGTGCAGCACTCTTTATTTCTGACATTCCTGCACACTTTCCATCTGTAACAACATTCTACCATAACAGACATATAATAAAAACGCTCTTTTCAGTATACAATGAACATATTTCCTTTACCGCTAGATGGTGAGAATGTTCCCCTTCAATGTGGAGTTCCTAGTGCTCTCTATATCTAAAGTGTGCTTTTAAATCAGCTTTGGCACTTTGCTTAACCATGAAGACATTCTGCACAGCACAGATATTGTTAACATTGATAACCCCTCTGCTTTAAGGCAGGATATGCGAAATGTTGAACAGTGTGGGATTTTTGTTTTTAAATACACCCTATCTCTTTAGGGGATAGTTGGGTTTGGTAACAATAATGTAGGTGACACCCAATTACTTTAAAAGACTATTGACCCGATTAATGGTAAAGTGCGCAGAAATCCTGGAGCGCCTGTGCGCCGAGTACGTCCCTGCATGCACACATGCAAATTAGAAACCACCACATTTGCATGCTGCCTGGCGCGAATACTTGCACCCTCAAAATCGTGCATGGGGTCCCAGCAAGCAGGCCTGCATCTCGGGGACCAATCTGCATTCACACCCAGGTAAACCGTTCCTGCACACCGCTACACTGATTACGAGCACCACTAAGTTAGATCGGAAACCCCAGCTGCATGCACGCACCCCTAAATCGGACACCCGATCTTACCTCTGCGTAGTGATTCCTATGCGCAAGTGTCTGTATGCCTGCCTTTGGGTGGTGGATAGTATGAGGGCTTTGTGTGGCCATTTCCTACCGGGAGGTTGTGCGGCCGGATCCCTGAATCTGTATTGTTCCACGCAATAGTGGGTGTGCGATTGCCTGAGTGCCGTCCCTTGTAATGCCTACTTTTTGGCATGTTCTTCCCCATTTTTTTTGTGTTCCACCCTTCCCTGTCCTCTGTACAAGCCACACCCACGCTCTGTTTGCTGTCTCGCACAAGGCACTCGGCCGCTTGCAGGGATGTTCCGGACTGCTGGGAAATCCACCCAAGTCCGAGGAAAATCCTGCACATTCGATTCAATGGGTCAACATACAGGATTATGCACGCAGTTTGGCATGCAAGTTCCCTATTTTCCACGCAAATAATTCCATGAATCTGGCTCTATATCTTTATCGGCACCTTGGATAGATGTTCGAATTGTCCCCAAATCACTCCAGTGTCGGTTGACTATGTGGGAATTCATTAAATTATTACATTATTGATTAGTAAGGAAATGCTATGGATCTACCCCTGGATGCCCATTCCATGAATATCTATATAAGGAAAGACTTTTAAATAGAACCTGCACCAATGGTTTGTTCTGTTGGGCACATTTGCTTACTTTGAATTTGTCTGGGATTGTGCACAGGTGCCATTATCACGTCAGCCCCTTGGAAACAATTACTGCCTTCTGGTGTGGTCTCAGTTAGGGAGGGCATTCCAGGCTCAATCTTGCAGTCTGCCTCTCCTGGTTTCTGTTATGGCGCCACTCCAGCCTCAGCCCTTCTTCAGATTACCAGCCCCCAGCTCTGCTGCTTATCTCCCGATCTGAGTTCCTCCTTTTCATCCTGAAAACGTTTTAGTCAGTCCACTGTCCCATTGTGCATCCAGTTTTAAAATCTAACCACACCCAAAAATGTCTAAATTAAAATGTACTAGCTCATTGATACTCCTGATAGAGCATCTCTTGTTTTTCCACCCCTAAACAAGGCCTAGCCCAGTCCCTCTGATTGGTTCTCAGATCTCCAGGACCCATTTTCAGCAGTTTTTGGTCCACCCATCTGAAATTGCATTTCTGAACAACTTTGATATGAATTTGAAAATCTTCAACACTCTCTCCATTTTGAGCCTCATTTTCTCAACCCATATATTTCTAAATTGGTCTAATCATGGTGATCGCAATGAACCGTGTCTGGTGTAGGCAGGTGACTGCCTGTGCGAATGACAGATTTGTGCAATTTTGGCAGAATAGATAGACTGGTTTCTGATTCAATAAGCTGCCATATCTCTGACTTTCTGACCCCGTAACCTTTTCTTGGAAGCTGAAATCACATTTTAGCTTAACTCTGGTTCACAGGCTCAATTTTGAGGGGGATTCCTATCAAATAATGGTTTTCATGTGTGTTCCGAAGACATATGAACCTTCTCTGTATCCATTATGGTTCCCCAGTTTGAACAAAATCTGATTTCCCCATATAACCCTATGCAACACTTTTAATTACATGGATATTTTTTTCACTAAATTAATAATCCTTTCTGTTACCAAAACCTGTATGTAGGCCTGGCCATCTGGCTTTTGTTGACTTAGTCTGCAATAAAAACACTATACATTCTTTCAAGGCTAAGGTGTGCCACCTTATTTCCTTGAGCAGAGGGCCATCACTCTGCCCCTGAATCATGTGACATTCTCCAATTACATCTCAACTGTCAGTCAGCCCAGAACCCCACCACAAACAGAATACAATGTTGAGTATTTTAAAAAGTTCAGACTCCAAGGGCTGCAGTTCTATTTACTCTGTGGTCATCATTCCACCACAAATAAACCTCCTCCCAGGCACACGCTCTGTTCCCTTCTTGCCTCTGCTGAGCTTCAAAGAGATTGACCAAATGGAAAGATGCAGGAGAATTTGACCTTTGAATCTAATGGTGGGACGTGTTTCTTTTGCCTAAACACACGTTTTAATGATGGACAGAAATGGTACTTTTTATCTTGTTGCATTTTCTTTACGCATGAGGCATGCACCAGATCTTGCAGTATACAATATACAAGTTGTTAATTCTTCCTTCTCGCTACTGATCTTAATTTATTTTGTAAAAGCTGACGGTGTCAAAAGTTTCATTAATGTGTGCCTTTTTGAATTTACTTCTGGCAATGACGTTCCATCTTTTATGTGTTGCATAAAAACTGTAGAGTTCACAAACGTCTCTATATGGCATATCTTTTTCAGCAGAACTGCACTCCAGTACTTCAGTACCGTAGTGGGAAGGAGACCGGCAGCCTTTCGGCCTTGTTGTTCGAACACAGGGTACACTTAAAATGTTTCTTTTTCTGAAGACACTATTTAGATGTTTGGCAGTTGAGAGTTAAATGCTGGCCTTTTGTCTGGCAGCCAACAATGTGCTTTCCATATTCATGCACCTTTGGGCCTAAACATGGCCAGATAAAGTTCCTTTGTACCTTCGGGCTAAAAATACCCCCACACTCCCCTGTGAAAGGTGCAGTGAGCTAAAAAGTGGCAGTAGACACTCCTGGGTGGGGTGCGCCCCTTTAGGTTATTTGAACTATGGCCATCCTCGATAGAGGGGCTCCCACATGTCTTGTAAATTTAGTATTTTCATGGCTCACATCTTACAATGATTGGATGCCAGATAAGGGGTGTATCGGCCACTTTTACTCTCTAAAAATTGGCAAATACCTTCAAAAATATTAAAATGGGAGTCAAAATACTCCTAACAGAAAATATGAAGAATCTTGCGCCCATACTTTCACCCTCACAGCTCCATAAATGTTTCTTCCAGTAGTGCATGTAGTACCACAGGAAGAAACTCCTATTTTAACTGCCTGATTGTAAGACATAAATGTGCACCTTTTACAGTGCATGAATAACCAAATGCAAAGAAATAGATATTACAAAAACATTTCTATTTTTTACTAAAAACATATTTTTACTTGTTTATAAAATATTCTTATTGAGAATTGAACTTCCATTTTTACTCCCTAAAAAATCATTTTACTCACAACTTTATGAGGTTGGGAGTATTTTACTCCCACTTGCAAATCATCTGCAGCACTGCATGTGAGAATGTTATTGTTTGTGTTTCTGAGCCTGGATGATCGTTCTGTTCGGGGTGTGCTTTCTTTGTGTTGAATGTCTGCATTATGTTTAAGTGTATGTTCGTTTACAATTGACATATTACAATTGTTTGACTAAAGAGCGTTTGAGGCAGTTTTTTTCTATTTATAAAGAGGCTTGCAATATCTCTTGTCGATCTACTGTGCTGAACAAGCTTTTCAAAAAATGGCAGCATTTTTATATATCCCACTGTTTATTAAAATGGTTATAACCATACTTACACTCGTACACGCCATTCAACCCTGTTGTAATTCACCCTCTGTAAGATAGTTATGTTTTGCAGAACAAAATCAGCAGTGTGTAATCCCAACTAACCCAGTGCAAATTTATTTGGCCGAATCATCTGGATTTTGCAGGCAGATCCCCCAAACATTCACAAATTATGGGAAGGTATTTTAATTTTTTTTAACATTTTTCAATCTGTCGTCTGGGACCAGTCCTCCGGCTTCCACCTCCAAACGACAGTGCAACTATTTTGAAAGCTAAACTCTGACGTCATTCCCAGCCAGGCTTACTTTCCAAATTACATACATCAGCATTAAATCGCCACCATTACTCTGAGGAGGGAGTTGGTTTATGTTTAAACATGGATGCACTAATGTGTGTGTGGGGGGGGGGATTCTGCCACATCACTCCCATGCCACTAATTTGGGAGCCACGGGCACCAGATTACCACCTATTCCCAATGACGGGGCTTTGTTGGTGTGTCAGTGAGATCTCGTTGATTTCTGGCACATGCATAATGGATGCATGGCGGAAAAACAAAAACTGCAAAAAGTAAGGAGCTTGGCACATTAAGTGGAACCCTTGGTAGTTCTCTTCAGTGGCGCATCTCCACATTGCAAGAGTAAGTGTGTGTGTGTGTGTGTGTGTGTGTGTGTGTGTATTTGATTGGTTCCTGTACCTAGAGACTCTAATCTCAGCCATAGCATTCATGCTAAACCTTCCTAAGTACCTAGAGTTTCGAGGCAAGAGAGGTTCTGTGTGGCTTGTGTCTTCTGTAAGCGATATTCAATCAACACTACAGCTAAGTCAATGCCTAGTCTGGGATGCTGAGGAAAACCCTTATTGATGTATTTTTATGTCCAGTTCAGTACTCTGGATGACAACCCTTGTATAACACCCCCCTCTTAGAATCCCCCTGACCCCACTGAGCCAAGAAGTAGGTTTGTTTTGCAAATTGAAAGGTTTATTTGAAAATTTAAACATATATAATCACACTTCTATAAATAAATTGATAATGGATATTACACTTGTGAATATGAGCAGTAATCCGCAAGAGGTAATTTATGAATAGGAACAGAAGAATAAGGTGGGAAAGAATGCTTTATATGGTTCAAGGAAACGCAATGATGAATGAAATGCAGTACAGAAAGTAACTTGATGTGGCTTCAACAAACGACAATGTAATCACTTTTCCTTGACAATTCACTCCCCCCCACCCCCCTATGCAATGTAAGAAATGGAAGGAGAGCACACAGTCTTCAAGAATTCCAACAAATCACACTTTATAATGCAATACACAGTTCCAGTTCCCCCAGCAAGCTTAGAGAAAACAGGTATGAGTTTTAAACACAGGCGAATTACTTTGAAATGTGGTGGCAATGAAGTGAAAATGCTAAAATTTATTTTAATTCCCTGCAGGAGGTTCAGGGTGAGGGAGAGATACTTTATATTAGTTCAGGCTCACTTTAGCAATGCTCTATGCGTAACTACCAGGTTGCAAACAGATTTTAACAAAGGAAAGATAAGGATTTGAGAGGAAAGTTAAATCTCGTTCCTAGGACAAACGGTTCCAGAGATACGGACCATTTAATAAAGGTAGATTTTCGGATTTAAAGTAAAACTCAAATGACAGGTGACAGCTTGCAGCTGCAGAATTGACAGGTGACAGTTGTGCAGCTTTACAAATGACAGATGACACGATTTCTAGGGGGCTGTTCTAATTAGGTTAAAATGGTTTGGATTAGATTATTTTAACTAAGAGATTGGGTTCTGCACAGTTCTGGTGGATACTCGCTCCTAATTTTGAAATGAATGGGCCTCGTCACGGATCTGGTCAACACGTCCAGCGGAGGTTCTCTCTGCTCGGCGGGTCAATCAGGCACCGGTTCTGCTCACAGCGATCCGGATCTCTGGTTCTGCTCACAGCGGTCTGGGTCTGGTCTGCGGTTCCGGCAAAAGTTCTTGCCAGGGAATTCAAACAGCTCGCCCGGCTGTTGAATAGTTTGAAAATGATTTTAAGGATGCTGAGGCCTGCTGAGAAGAGTTCTCAGTTTGCGGGTTTAGGCCCTTGCTTTAAGTTCTGAAGTAAATTTCTGATCTCTGAAGATTGATGGATGTGAAGTCTGGGGTCTCCCGGCAGAGCGTCCCGCAGAAAATGTAATTGAATGTCTCTACCTGTCCCAGCAGTCTCTTTTTATGTGTTTTGGAAGTGGGTGTGTGCGTGGCATAACTGAGCCTGCCCCTCTCTACTTGTCATTGGCCCAATTCTCCCCTCTCCCATGATTGTGAGTCAGAGTGATGAGGTCTGTTTATGGGTCAGAGGATCGGCCCCTGGTCAATTTGCCCACAAATCTATATTTGATTCAAATACATATTTCCCAGGTACACAAGTGGTTGACATTACATGTACATATTACACCTTGCTTAAGGTAGTCTCTGTTCCGCCTCTGGCGTTTCTAGGAGCTTGCATTCAAAAATGGCAACTTATTTTCGATTTTAGTGGGTTGTGCAATATTGGTTTTTCATCAAAAATTATACAAAGGTACATTTCCCTTCCACATATATCCCAGTAACATTCCATGTCTCTAGCTTAAATACATTGTCTACAATATTCATAATTAGCGGGGTTTTGCCCCAGAACATGGTACAAATTGGAGTTTGGACTCAAATCGTGAGGGCATTTTTCAAACTAAGACTCTCAAAGTTGTACATTCCTGTCATTTGGTTACAATAAGTTATCACTGTTTCTATAAAATATATATTTGTTGCAATTCAACTCCCCAAAGTGTTTGGGTGCGCCTCCAGAAGTCTGGGTGGGTCAGTGATCACATGTCTCTCCTTGCTGGCAAAGGGCTGTTGACAGGAAACACTCAAAATTAACATACCCCATTCAACAGAAAGGGGCTATTGTCTCTCTCCTCCAGGCTGAAGGGGGAAACCCCCTCCCTCCCTCTCACTCAGAAGGGCCATGTGATATCCTGTCTCCTATGGTGAGTCTCTGGGGTGTTAAGAGTTTTCAGCCTCTTGGCCTCTGGGAACAGCAGGTGGCTAAGATGTTCAATTAACCAACAAGCTTTGAAGTCCCTGCCCCTCTTGCAACTCCTAAATACAGTTTCCCTGTCAGAGTTTAGACCGCTAGCGCCGCCTTGGGGAATTTGTCGGTACTGCAACCATTTTTGGGTTCTATCTTGAATTACTGCATTTCCATAGAGTGGTCTTTTGCTTGATAGAATAGGACCCTTGCTTAACATTGTTTTGATGGCATCCTTACAGTAGAATGGTGATGTGGAACCCCCCACAAGAAGGTTGTATCTTTGGAGTGGTCTTGTGCCAACTGCGCAGTTCTCCTGGATTCTGGCGTGAATGTGGGCGGCGATAGCTCATCCCCACACCTACCCAGTCTATTGATTTAGTTTGTTCTGGGATAGAATAATGGGCGGCGACAGCTCATCCCCACATCTACCCAGTCTATTGATTCAACATGGGTCAAAACCCTTGACACTACCCTATTAAAAATGTCATATTGATACTGTATTTTAGAGCTTTGCCTGATGACGCCATGTTTATGGGGGTAAATGATGAACCCATTTTACACTTCTGTGAAGGTATATTATATTAGAGGGATAATACTTTCAATAAAGGATAGCAATTTGTATAGATAATGGCATATTTTAAATACACTTGGGTACGATTCCTCACATGGTAATAATAGTATTTATTACTAAATGTACGGTTTTCAAAAGTATCGCTCTCTGTCCGAGTTCACCCTTCCAGGACTGAAATCGGTGAGTGCTTGTTGTTTTAAAGAGCTCCATGACAAGGGCTCAACTCGCTGAGCCACCTTACCAGCTTTTAGCTGGCTGTACACTTCCTACTATTTGTTTGCACTGAAATATTAATCTTGTGTTGCAATAGAATACATTTTTTGATCGTTCAGATGAAAGGATTCCTATCAATTTCCATGTTTCAACAACTCGCCCTATTCTGCACCTTGTACTAAGTGAGGTTTAAGCAACACGCCCTATTCTGCACCTTGTACTAAGTGAGGTTTAAGCAATCTATTTCAAATCTGCTTATTTCCCTAGTGTCACACTGTATGTCTTTCAGGGTCGTCCTCTCCATGATCACCCCTTGTCCCCCAATGGGCCTAAAATATGTGGTTGGAGTGGATTTTGAAACGTTCGCCTTCTGCAGTTAAAATACGCTGATCGTATCCCATAGGAAAACGCAACTTTGAAAATGGAAAATAAAGCAAACTGCTTCATGGTGGAGGGAGGAAATATGTTTTCAGTGTTTTACCTTCATCTTCTGAGTACCTAATACTGACGTCCCTGAAAATGTGTAATTTAAAGGATAATGATGATATGTTATTTAAGTATCACTTTCACCAAAGCACATATTTACATACATTATCACCCAACCGGAGTTGGTACTCATTTATCGTTCTCAGAATCCGTGCAAGGATTCAAACATGCGACCTGCAGATCACACACATATTTCAGCAGCGAGCACTGGATCAACTGAGCTATTTTATTGGTTTAGGATAACATGACTAAATAATAATCCAGAATTCCTTTTTTTTCGTGAAAATTGTGAGCATCCATGTGTTGCTCAGTTCACCAGGATCATGAGCTATTCAAGCACTCTGCGAAATTCTACAATAAACATTAATGATATGAGTGTATAAAATTAAACCATCGATTAGACATCTTATAGAACTACATTATGGTGCGTGTTTTGTGACCTGTTTTGTGTAACTGGCAAATCCGGCATCTTGTCAGGTCTAGCACATTGCTCCTGATCCCCGCACCTCTTAAAACAAACCTGTTTGTCTATTTTTTTTGTTTTTATATTTTTTTTAATTGGTGGGGCAAAATTGGAGCCAATTGCTCACTTGTCTGCACAACCCGTATCTTATTGTGCCGCGACTCAACCCTCTCCCCACCCCAGCCACCCGCTGCCAACATTCACCATACTGCTTAATCTGGTCGAGATGACCGCACAAACCTGTTGTGATTTCAGACGCATTACAGCCAATTCGAGAGACATTGCTGTGGGGGGGCGGGGTGGCTCTTTTGGGGGAGGGGGGAGCTATAGCCCCGGGTTTTTCGGTTGTAGATCCGGGTGATCAGGTGCTACAACCAAAAGGCTAGCTAGCCCAGAGTCCACATTCCCGACATCAGCGTAGCCACGGATCTTTTACACACCTAGCAATACCCCCAGCCATGCCGGCCCCAAGGTTGCGCGTTGTATGTTCCCACCCCTATAATGGCGGTGGAAATGAGAAACACACTTCTATATTTAACCATGGAATGCACTGCTCACGCCCACTGATGGTATCAGCGGCCCTTCACCAAAGCAGGTGCCGGAAGATATTTTAATATGGATTCAGCTCTAGGCTGACACTGCACATCGCGCGATGGTCGTTGTGTGCATTACAGGCGTGAAACCTGTGTTCCTCGAATACTCCCACTGCTGGACTCCCCACTGGCCAATGTACGCATCTGCCAAGAAGGCCATGGCGATTGCAAGATTTGCTCTCCCTGGCATGTTTCTGCAGGTTTTATGTGTGCTGGGCTGTTTTGTTAATATGTTCTATTTAGAAAACGTCCTGGTGGCTTTACTTAGACACCAAAACTGCCAGAAGTCCATTGATGCGGACGAGGAGAAAATAGCTGAGACAGACAAACCTGCTCTTGGAACCGATCTGCAGTGTTTGCAGCGGGTGTCGGTAATTACAGATGTGTGTGTGTTTATTCACCTGCTATCTGCAGCCTTCAACCCCTAGTTCTATCCCTTGGTTTCAGTAAGGTGCATTTGTGATGTTTCTATTGCTGTTGTGCCCTTTGTACATATCGTATCGTAGAGGGTGGCCGGTAGGCCTGAGATTATGAGAAGCATCTACATTCAGTCTCGGTTTTTAAACACATTCCACTGCATTCTGGGACGCGTAGTTCTGTTTCAGTGTCATTGCAGACCTACATCTCTAAAAATGCAAAGAGCTCCTATGCAGTAGGAGTGGAGAAATGTGAGCCTAACAATATTAGCTTTTCCGTGCGTGTTAACAAATGGAGAGTGTCTAACCCACTTCCCTTCAATGAAGCGGCAGTCTCGGGAAGGAAAGTTCATTCCTCTCGTAAACCAAGGGCACTTGGTTTACGAGAGGAACACTGGGCTGTACTGGTTTAGATGTTCAGAAGGAAGGAGCACAGGTCTCATGTCGCTTCAACTGCACACGTAGCACATTATTTTCCGTATTCTAACTCGTGTACTGCATTAGCTTTCACAGAACTAGTGATTCAATGCACATCACATGGCATAGCATTTAAATGCGATGGATTGTAAACCAGTTTGTGTTCACTATGCATCCATAGCACACCATTTTTCAATGGCAACACGATTTGCCTGTACAAATGCTTCTGTGTACTGTGTATGACAAGACTTCCGGAATATTGTAATCTCATACAGGGTACAATTGCAAGCTACTAGTCGGCCCTAAAGTCACTTGCCATCTCAATTCTGTACATACAGACATCACACCATGTCGTACTCGCCAAGAGTCCATCATTGGCCAATGGTAAGTGCACATTCTGCACCCCGATCTCAGATATTCCCCTTTAGAAGAGACTGTATCCAGTGGCTTTGTTTAAATCCAGTTTCTTGTGGAACCTGTTTTGTTTGGCTTCCTAATCTGAATATTTGGGGCGATGGAATAACCTCAAACTACTCTGGGCTCTCTCCTGTTGAGTGGATGGTGATATGATAGTTTATTTATATAGCGCCTATACACAATCTGTTTCAAAGCGCTTCAAGGCAAGGGAGGGACCAAGGGACATTGACGTTCTTACAGGCCATGAACAGTAAGGATGTGAAATTAACTATCGTACTCGGTCTGGACATTTCAGATAGATAGTGCAGGAGCTCGACATAGATAATGAAGGTAGTGGGAAGGAAATGGAAACGGGCAGGCGACTACCGTACTAGGCCTGACAACATTTCTGGTAGAGCCAGAGAAAAACAAAAGGTGAGGGAGAGGGGAGCAGAAAGGAAGGGGAGGAACAAAACAAAAGACTATCGTACTAGGCCTGACGACATTTCAGATAGTGCTGTGGGGGGCAGGGGCAGAAATAAGTAACTGGAGGGGGGAGGAAACAGACAAGGTTGCTATCATCCTAGGCCCAGTTACAATTCTGATTGAGTAAGTGCATAGAAGAAAGTAAGGGGGGGGGATAGGGAGAGGAGGAGAGAACATATAGTAAGCAGTCAAAAAGAGTGGAGAAGCAAGAGGGGAAGAGTGAATACAATTGCAGAAGTAGTAACACATAATGTTGCAAGCCTGGATACAAGATGCAAGGAGGTCCAGCATGAGAGTTGAGAAAGGGTGTCGCACTGTGAATCAATGAAGTCCATAAAAGTCAAATCGGGCATTGGCCACAAGACAGTGATGGTGAAACCAGATTGTATCAGGACAGACTCCTGCAGAAGTAGGCGGAAGGGGGGGGGCGAGCAGGGTAGAAGAATCAAGTAAAACAGGCAACACCTTTGTGTGAGGGAACATCTCGGGGTGACCAGAGGGGGTGGAGGATGGCCCGTGAGGATAGAGGGAGTAAACACAAGTTGGTGCATGCTTACCTGCTGTCTGAGCAGGGGGTCGGGTCCTGGGTCCTCCTGGTCCAAACAGGAATTGCCCTTTTCTTCTTTAGCCCTTCACTTCGGACGCCCGGGTGAGAGACACCCTTGATCTAAGAGAGCAGGAAGGAAGAGGCAGGGCTAAGAAGGTGGGCGTGGCTTAGACCAGGTAACCTAGATCCACTTCCACCTGCTTCATAATGCAACATTTTAATCATTTCCCTTGCCCCTCCTTAAACCGTGTCAGCGATGTTATTCTTTAAAAAAAAAGGTTCATAATTGATATTTACCAAATGTATGTTAAATGCTACACTTGTTTTTCCATTAAATAGTTTGCTATTTGTGTATAGTCTTTACTCTCTAAGAATTTATGGTGCAATATAAAACAGCACTAACTTAGTTTTCATGTTTTCCTTCCTCCCTGCCCACTAGGTTTTATGCTCACTTTGTGAAGGATGCAAGAAGGTGAAATTAAGAGTTCCTTCCAGAGTAGACCCTGGGATGTTAATTGGAAAAGGTAAGGATCCTGCTTTTATCGACCAACTACTTTGTGGCACTCCTTCCATCAGCAATGTTGGTGTGTTTCATTTTCAACTTGCATATCTGTGAAACTTTATATTTGCATTCCATTCAAATACATCCGAATACATTATTGCATTGACTTACTCCCAACAAAAGGTAGATGTCGCATCTGTCAGGGCAAATGTACAATCTCTAAAGCCAACGAACATTGAATGCTAGCACTCACAGAAGTTGCAGATCGTTGCCAAAGAGTACAGTTACTACCCATGCACTTAAATTGTGAAGGCTAATAAATACATTCTCCAGCCAAAGTGCAATTCTTACGCCAGTGAGTAGCTGGAAGTCACTTATTCCTCAGTGTACACATCGAAACATTAAAAAGGTAGGCTAAAGGATATACAATGTATTTTGGGCAACATTAGATCTATAGAAATGTTCAATATAATCCAGGCTAACCACTCGCTAGCTATTTTCTCTTTTTATTTTTTATTTTAATATTTATTTTTTTGTTGCAGTCCTTTCTATTTGAAAGTGAGAGGTTTATTTTTAAGTATTTTTTTATTTTTAAGGCCAAGCTCTACTGAATAACATTTGATTTTGATATGAAATGACATTTATAATGCGTCTATGTAAGTGCTTCAAGGTGTGACGTGGCAAGGGAGGGGAACAAAGGGAGGGCAGACAACGATCTTACTAGGCCAGGTGTCATTCAGATCGCGCAAGTGCGTGGGAAGGGGGCAGGGACAGTGCAGTACAAGATGATAACAATAAGTAACGGCCAGCAAGTGGCAAGTGCATGGGTAAGTACGGACATCCGGTGTCAAGGGCTAGTAGGGGGGGACTGTAGGGATACAGAAACATTCCTAGAGTGCAGGGTTTGCCCAGTGGGCAGTGCAGGTGTGAGACGCTGGCTGGGGAGGGACCTGGGCCCGAGATCGAAGGGTCTCCAGATAGCCAGTGCAGTTCAGGTTTCATCCATGAGGTCAGCAGAGGAGAGGAGGGGGGAAAAGTAGAAGCAAAGAGAAAGGTTTTGAGGTGCTTCCGGAACTGGAACTGGTTCTCCTCAAGTTTAAGACTGGGAGGCTGTTCCAGAGGGAGGCACCAGCTGAAGAAAGAGATCTACCACCAACTTGTTGGTTGGAGAAGCGGCTAACCCTGAGGGAGTTTGAGGCGGATGAGCGGAGAGCACGAGAAGGAAGAGATTTACGAAGGGAGAGTTGAAGGTATTGAGGACCCAGGCCCCAGAAGGCCTTGTGGACAATGCAGAGGGTTTTGAACTTTATCCTCGAAGAGGCAGTTGTGATAGTCCAGTCTAAAGAGAACCAGAGCTCTGGAGACAGTGAGCTTTTGGGGGAAGGAGAGGAAAGGAAGAATCGCTCTGAGGAGCTGGTAGTGTGACTTCTTAGAAACATCAGAGATGTGAGGAGAGAAGGAGAGTGTGGAGTCGAAGATGACCCCTGAGGTTTTTAGCCTTGCAGGTGGGAGCAGGAAGAGGGCCAGGAGAGGCTGGCCAGAGAGCTACAGGGAAGGAGGGAACGGGTGTGCCGATGAGGAGAATCTCAGTCTTACTGGCATTAAGGCAGAGGTCATTGACGGCACACCACTCCTGGATAGCAGACAGACAGTCCAAGATGAGGGAAAGAGAGGAGGAGGAGTCCGAGGGTAGCCTGAAAATGAGCAGGGTGTCATCCGCATAGCACTGAAAGTTGTGGTAGAGAGTGGCGATGCGGTGGGCAAGGAGTGCCAGGTATTGGTTGAACAGCCAGGGAGAGAGGTTAGACGCCTGGGGGACACCACAGGTAGAGAAAAATATAGCAGAGAGGAAGGACCCAAGCTGGACCTGGGAGGGTCGGTCAGAGAGGAAAGAATGTCAGCCATGCCTGAGCCTGAACAGTGATACCCATGTTATCACAGAGACAGTTGAGAAGGATGGCTTGGTTGACAGTGTCAAAAGCAGAAGAAAGATCGAGCAAGATGAGGACGCAGGGGGTGTTTGAGTCAAGGTTGGAGAACAGGTCTTCATGGATGTTCAGGAGAGCAGTGTTTGTCAGCTCAGAATCCAGACTGATGGTCGTGAAGACAACCAACAGATTCAGTGTAGAGATTAAGCTGCGAGATGGCCAGTTTCTCCAGGAGATTGCCCAGGAAGGGAGTTATGGAGATTGGGCGATAGTTAGCTGGGCAGGAGGGGTCGGCAGAGGGTTTCTTAAGAGGGTGCACAAGGGAGTGCTTCAGTGGGGAAGGGAAAACTCCAGTGGCAAAGGAGTGATTGCAGAAATCAGCCAGGGAGTCGATGTGGTCCTTCATAGTTTTGGAGGAGCAGGGGTGAACCTGTTTCGATGAGACTTTCATAGATGGGACTTGTCTAGAAACCTAGTCAGCGGATAACAGAGGAAAGGCAGAGAAGGAGGGAGGAGAGGTGGCTGCAGAGGGGCCAGAGGAAAAGCAGCAAATAGGGAGGGAATGGGAGGAGAGTGAGGACAGGATGTCCTGACATTTAGAGATCAAGTGAGAACCCAGTGCTGTGCAGCGGGCCTGGGAAGGGACAGGAGAGGTAACGACTGCAGCAGGATTGGCCAGTTCCTTGCAGATTTTAAAGAGTTCCACCGAGTTGTTAGATGCTGCAGAGACGCGGGCTTGAATATTAGCTCTTATTGGTTAGGACAAAGAGTTGGTATTGCCTTTGCAGCAGGCCAGTTTGTTGGAGGATGCACATGAAGCATGCCATTTCCTCTCGGCCACCCTGCACTTGCGTTTTAGGGTGATGAGTCAGAGTCGTACCAGGGGTTGCACTTGGCTTTGGGCCTCAGGCGGATTCTCATGACTGGGGCAAGGATAAGAGTATCAGATATAGCAAAGTGGAGCATGGAGAGGGCTGTGTCAGGGTGAGAGTCAGCCAAAGGGGTAGGGGGGTGAGAAGGTGTCAGCGAAAGCCTCCGCTGACACACGGTTCATGGGTCGGATAACCGAGCAGGTGGGTGGCAGTGATGGAGGTGGCCTGGCCTGAGGGGTAGGCAGGGTAATGTGGGAGGAGAGGAGGAAGTGATCACTGCAGGAGAGAGGAGTGGTGAGAGGGGCAGAGAGGGGAAGGTCTGAGGAGATCCGAACATCCAGAGTGTGCCTTGCAGAATGAGTTTTGCCAGAGGGGAGAATGGTGAGTGAGAGAGAGTCACAGAGGTCGCAAAAGAGTCCAGAGGGAGGACAGGAGGCATCCAGGTGGATGTTGAAGTCTCCAAGAAGAAGGAGGAGTTGAGTGGTAGAGTCCAGGAGTGAGGGGGAGAGGTCCGCCCACTCGGAAAGGAAGGAGGAAATCTGACCAGGTGGCTGATAGATGGTTGCCACAGTAAGGAAATGGCTAGGGGAAGAGAGCGAGCCTGCAGATGAGGCATTCAAAAGAGGAGTAGGCCTGCGAAGAAACGACAGAGGCAGGAATCCACTCGGGGAAGATCAAGGCTACACCCCCGCTGGAGCGGTTAGACCTGGGTGCAGAGAGGATCTTGTAGCCATCGGGTAGGCCGAGAGGGAAGGGGATGGCAAGGTAGCCAAGGAGGAAGCAGAGGTAGTCACTGAAAGGGGAGTGGGGGAAGCAGGAGAAGAAAGAAATTTGATGCGGCGCAGGAAGCATCTATCAAAGAGGTGAAGGTTGGCCTGAGGGCCTTGGACCAACACGGTCCCATTAGAGTAAACATTAATGATGACCTTAGAGGAATGGAAGGAGGCCAGGAGGGCATCCCAGTGGGTGCCACCATTAATGGGAGAGGAGGAGAAAGGAGAGAGAGCACAGAGACCATATGAAGGGTCCATAGGTCTGTTGAAGGCACGATAAAGAGGATGTCGGTGAGAGTTTCCTTAGAGGAGGCACTGGTGTAGGTGTCGGCGAAAGGGAGGCCTAGGTTGGGGACCAGGATGTCCTTTTTAAACTTCTTCCTGCCAGATTTTGTGAGGAGAGCAGGATAGTCAATAGAGAAGCAGTTAGAAAAGATAGGAGAGACAGAGAGCACCATAGCATAGGTGGGAGAGAAGCGGGTGAAGGGAGAGGGGGAGACACTAGTGAAGGGCAGACAAGACAGTTAGATACAAGCAATAGGACAGATGACAGTGCTTAGGATTGAAGTGCTTAGGATTGAAGAGTTCACAAAATGCACATGTTAAGACAGGTGAGAAGACACACCTAAGTTTGAGAATCCTAAATAGGGGAGAAAAGTCCTAAAATGTTCACAATGCAGTTTTTTAAATACTGATACAGTGCATATTAAAATAACAACACCATAGGGGGAAACAACAGAGTTAAGGGTCTGAAGGAGGGGAGCTAGTGGGACTATCCTGGAAGGCTGACTGGCAAACTGGCGTCCCCTGAGGACACCTGCAGACACAACAGGAGCTGCTAAGTGGGAGCCGCCCTTTACCTTCCGGGCCCTTGGCCGTGGGGCTGCCGGGCAGGGGCTGCCCTGGTAGCGCCTGTAATGATGAGGGGGAGGGCGTGACAAACAGGGTGGGGTAGGCGGGAGGGAGGGAAACAGCAACGGAGACAACGGAAGGGGAGAGGGGGCAGGTGGAGCACACGCAGAGGGGGGAACAATGAAAGAAGCACAATTTGAAACACACGGCCCACAGAGGGTCAAGATACCTTTTTACCAGCCTGCAGTCACCCGCTCAGCACAGCATGGAAAAGTAAAATGTAGCCTTTTCCCATAGATTATTTACAAGTGTGTTTGATGGATAATCATTAGCTATAGTTTATTTCTAGTTATCCCCAGGTGTTGAAGAGCAAGCTGGTGATGTAATGAACTCTCCACTCAAACGAGAAATGATTTTCAAATGGTGTCAACCTTTAAACGTATTACTGAGACTCCAGAGTCAAGCTTTTTAGCACAGTGCATTGCACATTACAACACATTAATTCTGTTCAGGTGACAAAATGGCTGCTCCTCTGCAAGAGTAGTGGCTAACGTGCCTACTCGGCCCCACACGAATATTAAACCAGCAGTGATCTTCATCATAGAGCTGAAACTGGCATGCTTCAATTGCTGTTTGGGGTAGCTAGTGCAGGCCGAGGACAGGCTTTGTTCTTGAGCAGTGGGTGGGAGCTGGTACAGACGCAATGCAATTGGCATTAGAATGGGGGTACCAAAATCAAATGATGTCCACCTAAAGTTATATAAGAATAGGATCTTTTAATAAAAATGGAACACAAATGCACACACCTATTATAAAAACTACTGTCCCACCTCTGTCTGGGAAAATCGAGAAGAGAAATCAAGGAGCAAAGTAAAGGTACACTCTGGGTTGGTAAATTTGAGGTTGTCTGGGAACGATTTCTTCAGCAACATGTCTGTTATTAGATCTGTCCCTGCAAAAGGTAGAGCAAGGGGTTTAAGAGTCTCTAAGGTCATTTTAGGTTGTCCGGGGGTACAGGGCTGCTTGACATGAGCTTCAGGGCTCAACAGTGTCCAGCCAAGCTTGCAACTGCTTTGAGTGGTGATGGGTACAGCATGTGGTGTGGTTGCTTGTATGTTATACCCTTGACTTAAAAAAGAAATATGCACTTAGATTGAAAAACACTGTTTGGCATGCTTCCTTTTGTTACTGATGTGTCTTTTACCATTTACAGTTTGAGTAGGCGCAACCATAACGTGTGAGTTGCATAAATCTATAATGGAGTGTCTACTGGTGGGACTAAGAGGAGTGGGGCAGATACGAATTACCCCTCATTTGATCTCCTGAGCAAACATCACAAACGTTAGGGGAGTGGTTATACTTGCCTCCAATGGCATTCCTTGGCGAATTGAACTTTTAACACTTGATTTCAATGTGACATTAACTCGTGTAGGCTATGGGCCAGTCTTTATGATTCACCAGGTGAAAAGTGGGTACAGAACTCACTGGGTAGAATAGAATGCTGGGCCGTGTAATGAATCTATGGTATACTTATGACTGACTTTTCAGCATTAAATCTAGTCGAAATGTGTTTTTTTTTTTTTTAGATCTATTAATCGTTTAGCTATCTTAATGTTAATGCCGACCTAAGATTTCGTTCGGGATAATTTGAAAAGATCTATCGTTCAAAAATGATTTTGTGCATACCCTGAGGCACTGTTGGTGCTGGGAGATTGTACATCTTGATGAAAGTTGAACTTCTCCCAAAGGCACAGATGTGGTTAGTCAAGTCAGCGTGGAGCTATTGTGATGGGTGGCCATTCGCTGCCTTCTCGGTTATGCAGTGGCGCTCTCTCCTCAGCCTGCACTCATACTCTCTGATCCTGGGAGCACTAACACTAGCAACACTTTTACACCCTGAAGGACTGCCTTTCAGAGCATTCCGGATTGATTGTAATTGGGATCCTCTGTGCTTGTGTTTTAGATGCTTTGCTACTCTTTATATATGCAACATGTCCCAGAGGGTGTCAGTGTTTTACATTTGACACCCTGAAGTGTGTATTACCCAGTGATATTGGAAGAGAATGCACACATGAAGTGTTTTTTTTTTTTTTTGTCTACCTGAAGGCAGAAGAACAGATCCTCAAATTGAAAGAACGCCTGTAAGGATTGCTTTTCTCTATAATGTTTTATTCCGAATAATTTTCGGATAGGTTCAGTTACAAAAGAAGGAAAACCAACTGAACAAAGTTGGATGACATTACAGAGGAACTGTTTGGACAAATTGAATTAAAAAGTAAAACTAACACGAGTAGTCCTACTCCACTGGGTCTTTTACTTCTGTAGTGACGACTTCATCCCTAAATCGATGGACAAATGTGGCTCCAGTTCGGTTTTTACACCAAGGCTTACCTTGCTTTGACTGCTAAATATGCTGCTACTCCCAAGTGCAGAGCTCTATGCAAAGCCGAGTTTCTAGTGCTAGTCACCCGCATTGTTTCAGTCTCTCCAAGTAGTCCTCCTCCCAGCATAAGGCCATTAGTACATTCAACATGATGCGCTTGGGGAACATGCTGTCACTAACCTCAATACCTCGAATCCCGATTGCAACAGCTTGACGTGAAATTTGTCTGAACTTTGATTGTTAGATTGCAATAAAATATCTGTTGTGCAGTTTACACTTACCATTAAACTTTGCACCGGAAGTGCCTGGCAGTGTTTTTTCAAAGCAGTCTTCTGAGAGTTCATGGGTCTCATTACAAGCTGGCTGGTGTGGTAATAATGTTCTGGACATACAGTAGCACATTATAGCGCCGGCCAGTTTGCTGGAAAGTTGGAGGATTCCCCTCCAGCTATTGGCTGGAGGGGAATCCAACAGCTCTCCAGATGATTTTGCCAGAATTACCGGCGCCGGAATTACTGGCATGTTAATTCCAGTAAAATGCCCATATATGCTATGGCATTTATAAGGCGCCTATACACTAGTGTTTCAAGGCATGTATATAGTCCTATGGACTCAAAATTAATGGGGACTAACACCAGCATCGCCAATTTGTAATCTGGTGGTAGTACTGCTGAATTAAATGGTGTTTACAGTTTGGTGGTATCCCAGTGAATTTACTGGCAGAAAACAACCAAACTTGTAATGATCCCCAATGACTTAATTGGAGTTGTAAACCCACCACCGGTGTAATAAAAATGTCTTTCCAGGTCTCTTCAGCCACTTCATTTTTAAGCACTCAGCGTGTCCTTCACTGAAGTCCTGTTAAAAACAAGCATTAAGTATTAGGGAATGCTGTTAGATGCCCAGGTACTTGCACCATTTTGCACCTGCTCCCTTCAATGGCCAGTTAATACCACTGCCAGTGTCCCTGGCAAGTGCCTTTCCGCTGCCTAGACAAAAGCCCAAACTGTTGCTAGTGTTTGTTTTATGTATGATGATGGGGATACAGATTTGATTTTCTGCAACCTACACTTCTTGGTAGCAGAAGTAGATCCCCATTCTGTCCTTTTGTGCCTGTTTTTAAATGTCTTTTCGAATGGAAGGTGGGAGGCGGGTGGTGTTGGTGCTGCAGATAGGTCTATATTGATGAGCATATAAACGTCTTTGTTTCGAATTTCTTCTACAGTCAACTTGGAGGATTGTCTCATCTCCGATCATTTGATGGTGCTATCGAGTGATCCAGACATTCTAGTCGAAAAAGATGGTTCGCTTTATGCAAGACGAGGCATTTCAATGACCTCAGAAAAGCGGACTTTAACTCTCGGCCTTCATGACCTGTACAGTCAGACTAAAAGGAAAATTAAGGTTCAATTGATCCACAAACAGAAGGTAAGGCAACTTTTTTGTCCTCCGTTTTTGCCCCACGTGCGGAATGCTCTAGGGCAGGGGTCTGTAACCTGCAACTGTCCAGATTTTTTAGACTACAACCTCCACGAGTCCTCACCATTGGCTGTGTTGACTAGGACTGGTAGGATGTGTAGTCCAACACATCTGGGGAGCCAAAGGCTGCAGACCAATACTTGAGATTGTGTGTCTTCTTTCCACTTACGAGTTGGTAATGCCATCCAGTACATGGTGTGCTGAACTTGTGAGATTGTTTTGATATGCCTGCACTATTTCAGCTATGTTGCCCCAATGCATAGTACCGTCATATGTTTGAAATAAACACACATACATTGGATAGCCAAGTCTGCATTTCTCACCTAGCGATGCAACTTGTATTATGGAGTGAATGAATTGGCTAAATTAAGGAGACCATTTTAAAACTGTGGACTTGGAATTTATTGTGACAGTCAATGTGTCACCGTACTGCAGCAGTTTCCCGTGAACATGGTCCTTCAATCTGTGAACGGGTTTTTCTACAGGACTTCCTCTTGGGTTCAAGAGGTTTGAACATGTCTAGCACAGGCACAGTGCAAAGTCTGCTTCATATCGTGTTTAAACAATCCAATTTTTAAAAGGTGTGTGCAGTAAGGCATGGCTTGAAAGCTAAACTTCGACCTCGTAGCTTGGCGTTTCCATACGTTTTGCAAAGGAGGGAAAACATTGCACGTGTCACTGACTGGCGTTGTGCTGTTGCATTCGTGCAGTGCATGGACAGCGAGGTGTTATTGAATATAGCAGCATGGGGGCAAGAATCCGCATTCATGTCCCATCTGCAACGCCACGTGTCGCTCACTCTGTGTAAGACACTGATGTAGAGATTGTTTTAACTACTTCTTTGAGGTGGCTGTCTCTGCACCCTCATTCCACTCTGGAATCTTGAATTATTTTCCTCCCGTTTTTCAACCCACCATATCTAGTCCTTGCACCGAAGTCCTATTGAAAACGAGCATTGACGGGGCCAACGGTCGTGGCTTGTTTATAGGTAGTAGATGGGTATTTTCTATGAAGTGCTATCATGTTCACTGGTAATCGCTCAGTTTTCCAGCTGTTGTCGTTTTATGGGCATTTTGGCAGTGCATGACAAAAAATGATGCCATGCGTGCACAAAAGCCAAAACTGTTGGCTATGTCAGTGCTCGTTTCCTACGCCAATGCCTCATGTTGGGTGTGTATGCTGCGCCTACTACGTGGTGCAGTGGCAAAGCCAGTGGCATTTGTAGATTTATGTGTACAGTCATTGTGATGGGGGTCACCACAGCGGGAAAGAATGGTGCTGAGGTGGGAAAGAAAATGGTTGAGGAACAGGACTACACTGGGACATACACTTGGTTGAGGCACCATTGGTAGAAAGTGTCCCACAATTCCACAATACGACTTGTTCCTTTAAATAACTGACTGAGCGCAACCGAAGGGGCTATTTTTGGTCAAATATGGTGCAAATGATGTATTTGCAAGCATGGATGCCAAGTTATATTGATCAAAACGACTCCGATAACTGGCTCACGTTGGCCCAAAAAGTGGTCCACTCTGGCCCAAAAAAATGGTCTCATGCTAAAATCTTGGGCTGGCACTTTGGGCATTGTGCTATAGGACATTTGGAGCCTCGTGAGGAAGGGTGGTGTGTGGTAGAGTGCTGTGCATTGAGGGGTGAAGTGGAGCTCGGTGTGTCCAATCTGCGGCCCTGCTGAGGGGTATGGAGGGGAGGGTGCAGTGAACAGGGAAGAGATACTGCGCTGTTACTTCTCAGTACAGTATCTACTGTGTGGTTGCATTGCTTCATCAGCTGGCTGCTTGCCACCTGTGGGTGGGCAACGGCAGGGCCTCTTCATGCGGCTCCCTTGCAGACGTGCAGGCCGCCCATGAAAACAATACCTCGTAATGAAGCAAGTGGGTGATGCTCCCCTCGCTAAACTGTCCTCTGCCCTCCCTGAAGGCTGCAGGCCCATCCACACTAGGGCGCAAATGCAAGTTTGTTTTCAGGATAGCATCACCAGTAACGTTCTCCCGACAGGGTAACGAAAGCGGCCAGCAAGAAGGGGAAGTCCAGGGGCTCTCACAGCTCTAAAATAATCCCCAGACAAAAGTGAAGACAAGAAATATTGAATGCTGAATTTTGTATATGAAATATACATTAAAAAGAAGCATGGGGAGAGAATCCATCTCCTCTGGAAACACAACCACCAAGACACAGTGCATGAACTTTCTGCCCGAAAAGGGAACATTCACAAAGGAGCCCCTGGATTGCATAGGGCAGAATTGCCTACCTAGTGGAAGAAAGTCTAGTACTCCCTACCCCGCCACACACGCACACCTTTCCAGGAACAAAACCTGTGCTGCCCTGAAGTGGAACCCCACAAGCCCAAACAACGGTCACAAAGTCCACTTCTCAAAAGGAAGATGGACAACACTTGGAACAACATGAAGAATAGCAGACGGATAAAAAGCAACCTACTTCGTTCCACCCAGAATGAGTGGTTCTCAAACTCCCTAAGAAGTCCTTTGAACAGGCCATAACATCAACGAACACCGAAAACCCTCTTGAGTTTTGGGGTGCCCTTTACCTACCCAGAGCATTGGTACAGCTGGATGCTTTTTTTTTCAATGTATTTGGATGATGGATGTTTGTGGGCTGGCTGAGGTGCCTTGGCTCTGTTCTTGCACCATGCAGACACTGTCACTGGCCACGTTTCCCCCCCATATTTGAATAGATTCTTTTGGTCGATGAATCTGGGATTCCGCTTTTATTTGACAGTCTTCCTGAAGTTCATTTCTACATTCAATACCCCTTTGGAAGGCTCGTACGCTCAAGCTACTTTCTGATTGTGCATTTAGGCTTTAGTGGAAAGTTTTGCCAATCTGATGTAACTTCGTTATGTATTCAATCGAGTTCTTCCACTGGGTGACGGCGCCCACTACTGGACCGATACTCCACGTGGGATAACAGGTGTTTGTTTGGAGCCGAGGCTGTATTTCATTCAGATTTGGGTCCCAATTCAGTCAGTTGACACTCTGTGATGGATGCAGTCTTCCAAGTCAAGATGCTCTAAATAATTCGCAATGCATTATAAGCGCCTAAAAGCAAAGTTAGAAGAAAATAATGTGCTAGAAAAGTATTATTTATCCAGCAAAATCCTAAGGGGGGGATTGGCTGCTTGACTGATTTGGTGAAGGCAGGAAGCCCGATTTGCTCAATATTCATGTAGTGTTTCTGCTCTTTCCATAGTCCCCATTTCCACCTGTGCAACTTGCCATGGGCAGTGCAGTGTCCCCTTGCAATTACAGGTTAGGTGATTACACCCCCCCCCCTGAAACCTACTCAGCACAGAGTTGATCCACATCTTCAAAGGCCATTGGTCTACCATAGACTGTCATGCTTCTTAAGAGTATTCTTTTTGTTTAGTTTAGGTTTCTATTAAAGAGCTTTCTTCATGTGGTGATCTACTTATTTTTGTAATTTATTTGAAAAAAAAAATGTTAATGCCTGATGTGGTGGTATAATTGTTCGTTTAAGTTGATCATGATTTGCACGATTTAAGGGGAATCGTATTTAAATTGTGTGTCGTTACTGTTCCTATAAAAAGATGAGTTTGCTTTTTAAGTACAGACAGATGTTCACGTGAGCTAATGCCAGCAGCCATGTGTAATGGTGCATCCAATGTTTATTTAATTGCATTTTGGGAAGTGGTTTTCTTACCAAACAAGACATGTATATTGTGAAGAAATGAATTAAAGTAGCTGCTTGCCAGTGAAGCCATTCTCATGCTCCCCTAGGAAGTGTGTTCTTTGAACTGTGCAGCTGAGGACATGTTTGCGGTGCTGGAAATAGGGGTGGAATGGTGGGGGATCCCACAAGGGTGGGGGTGGAGTTTGGGGGGCGGTGCCTGAGGAGGGAGGGTTTAGGGGGGCGGAGCTGGCAGTTGACCTCCGCTCAAAGCAAATGTCAAACATAATAGTTTAAACTGCGCCATTTCTTGCATGCTGCTCCTTTTCCAAACGATATATAGATTCCACTTTAAACCACTTCCATGGCACTGGTGATGAGTTACTTCACTGTGTGGATAATAGTTTTGACCAGTGTTGCAGAGTAAATAGCCTTTTAAAATGCACAATTTTCATCCTATTTTATTTAAAAAAAACTCCCCCTTGGGTACTATTCAAACAGGGTGATTTCTGTTGGGCATAAGCAACGTTACCCCGCATAGCTCCTGCAGCTCCCCTCTGAAATCAATTGGGTGGTTGGCTGCATCGTGTGTGATAGTTTCAATCTTAATAGGGCTTTTTATTTGTTTATGCAATGTTCGTCAGATACAGGTATCCAACAAACATTGCATGAATAAATAATCCGGCTCCATATACCCGACAAACATTGCATAAACAAATAAACCGGGTCGTGGCTGACCTTCCTCTGGTGACCCCTTCAACAGGGTCACCAGAGGAAGTTAAAGTTTGCTCTTCATACAGCTGTGAACTGTATCACACAGTCCTGCTGTGTCCATGTAGGGTTGCAGAGCCAGCAGAGAGCTCATGGTGGCAATGAGCTGCACTGCCCCCCTACTCCGTGCCATCGCAGGTGCTTTTTTTTATTTTTTTCAAAATAATTTGGGTTTTGCCGTGGCTGTCTCTGGCCGGATCCCGAGATCCGGCACCAGATCTCAGATCCGGCAAGAGCCGGCCCAATGACCAGCGCTGCATGTTTGTACAAACTACATTGTGCGGTCTCAAATGGAGCAATCGAAGAGGTTGTCTTAATTTTGTTTTTTGTTTTTTTACTTGTAGTGCTCTTACTGATACTTTTCATTCGTTTTTGTTTTGTTTGGGGTAGGGTTTATAACGTTGTAAATCCAGCATGCCACCCTATTGTTGTTTCCATCCCTTCGTGTGTAGGGGCACGTGTCTATTTCTTGAGTGGGCCAAGTCTTTTAGGTGCAACGAGGACGACGTATGGGAGAGGGTGGCCACCCCCACAAATCGTAGTAAATGAAACTGGGGCTGCCTCCGCAGTAGCACTGGGGTAGTAGGTCCGGGCTCCTATACATCTCGGCAGATTGAAATGTGTACACTTAAACGTTTCACAGATTACAAAATATACCCGGAACGCGCATTCCTTTTCTGGGGACTAATAGGTGTAAAATAACCTAACAAAGATGCATTCTTTCTGATTCAGTAAGTGTTGAATTAATGGGAGGAGGATATTGAAGCACGTACGTTACGCGTGGCAGTGAGGAGGTACCTCCCTAGGAACTGTTGAATTCAAATGAAAGAATTCCGCAACCCGCATCTGGGCGTGCGTTGTGATGCTGCATAACATGGCTGCTGCAGTTAAGTGACGCGGAGCGCAGGGTTTGAAGCGATTGGGCCTGAATGATCCGCGCCTGTGAATGCTCTATCTACCCCATGCTTGAAATTGTCATGGAATGTAACTAATGCCTTCCACTCCTTGCAGGGATACACAGCGATTCGCGCTCTCCGTTATTTGAGTCACAAAACGGCTCCTAATCCAACTTTTCCGATGCCTTATTTTGCTGTAATTTATTGTTTTGCTAATCTTCTATATTTTTGGGGTTTTGTTAAAGAAACAGTCGCACAAGACACGAAGTGCCAGAGAAGCTATCCTACGACGAACAAAGAGAAGATGGGCACCGCAGCCAGTTTCCTTGCTGGAGAACTCCTTGGGTCCCTTCCCGGAAGATGTTCAAATGGTAGGTATCAAAGTTATTCTGGAGGTGCTATGTTTCTGGACTCGTGAGCCAAAACAAGCTTAGGACTGTACCTATTCTGTTTGGAGAAAAATAAAACTAAAAACACACTGAATTCACCTACCACAAAGGACTACATTTATAATGTCGCAATCTCATAGAAAAATGCTTTGTGAATCGGACTCGGTGTGTTTTCTGCGTAGAACGGCGGTGTCCTCAGCGGTGCTACCCACATACCGCATTTGGGAAGTATTCTGTAATATTTCAAGTCATTTTGATGCCCAGCTCTATGCTGTAGTTCTAGCGCACCAGAAGTATGTGGGAAGCTTGGCCCCAGTACAAACGAAATCGGCAACCCATCGGTAGGCTGCAAGGTTCTTCGGTTTAAAATCCTATACGTCCCAAAATTGTATTCTCGCGGGGAAAGTGCGAGAGCAGGGCTCCAGAGTGAGCTGAATGAAAATGTATGAGAGAATATCGCCATCTGGTGGATGTGTGGTGTTTAACAGGAGTATGTCTACGGGGCATTGCTTAATCGGCAAACTTTTAAAATCATTTCGAACTTAAACAAATGCATATATTGTTAAGATGAAGCAGTCGCCAGGTACACCTGAAACATTTGTACGGAGTTTGTGCTAAATGTTTCACATATTGAAACGTGTTTTGTGATTTTAAATAGTGTATAATGTTTGCATTACCTTTCTGCGAGCAATGGACTGCGTTTGTGTGACGTGGCTTGTACGTGACACCAATTCAGGATAGGTTGCCAATTTGGGTGCACTTTGCCCTGCAGCTTCCCAGGCAGTAGTTGAATTGGCAGACTCCCATCAATGTAGTTGACCTGGGAATTGGTTACATCGCCAGCAAGCATGCTGGCGTGCAGTGATGCAGTTAACAGATACGTTAAGTCGTAGGTCTTTTTTAGGCACATTTTATAAGTGTAACCCTCCGTTCTTGCCCCGTGGCGTTTTAAGCAACCACTTACTCATTAATACCAGGTTTGCCAATTAAACCCACTGTGCATTTAAAAAACCATGCGATTTTTCACTATTTCAGACCCCGCTTTTTTTATTACTGAGTAAGCGTACGAAAAATAGAATAGTGTGTAATGGATGTAATGATTCTTGATTTAACAATTTCAGTGTTATTGAGATATGCTTCTACAATGGAACTACTTTCCCCCCACTATTTATCACGAGTATTATCCGTTTTAGCATTCCAATTAATAATAATTTGACATACTTCATTGGTTATAATCTGCCCGTTTAATAAGGTCTTCTGTTTTTCTTCTGCTTCTCAGATTCAGTCTGACACTCAAGAGAATTACACCATTTTCTACAGCATTAGTGGAGCTGGGGTGAACGAGCCACCCTTTAACCTTTTCTTCATAATCCCTGAAACTGGGCAGATTAAGGTGAACGGCCCAGTGGACCGCGAAGAGTACTGCGAGTTTCATGTAAGTTACCCCTCTTTTGTTTTTACATCTTTACTGAAATCGATGTCGAAATGCCACATTCACCCTGTACCCGTCCAGTTTGTCCCAAACTTTTGACCTTGTGATTCCTGGAAGCGTTTCATACCTGTCTACATTTCATCACACATCTGGGGATTCCAGAAATGCATGTTCCTAGCTCCCCTGAGATACAGTTGTTTAAATCAGAGATGTAAAAGTAGTTTAACAGGTGTTCATCCTGCCCCCCCCCCCCCTTTCCCCCCAGGGTACCGCCCTACAGAAGCATCACTGCTGCATCCTGCAGTATGTGCAAGTATTTTTGTGAAAAAGGCTTCATTCACAAAAGCTTTATAGGTAAAAGGAGTAAGCAGTGTCCACTTGTTTATAAACGAATTGTGACCTAGAAGGCCCTGTTCATTTTTAAAATCCACAATAATGGTTGTATGAATGCTCTGATATTTATTAACCCTTTGTAATCATGTGAAACGAGTGGTCTCCAGTAAAGTAGCTCCATTTGTGAGTTGTGAAAAATGACATGCATTAGTAGTCGATCCTGTCAAGAGTACATGGCGGGAGCTGCATATGGGTCACATACTGGGATGGGGATGGCAGGTGCGAGTATTATTAACTTAATACTGACGGGACTTAACTAAAGGGAAACATCTTAGTTGGCCTTTAGAACTCCATTAATGAGACTAATCGCTCTAAAGGGATCTGCCATGAATCCACAGGGGCCACTAGTGAAGGCTGAACCTTGAATTGCTGTTTGTAGAAAAAGGTTTCTAAGAGCGATGAGGTGTATAATGTTCTTTTCTCCTTTGTCTCGCGGGTACAGTCTTTTGATTTGTAATTGTAGGCCAGGGTTACAATCCCAAGCGTTCCTTGCCAAAAATGTCCGGTCCGGGAGTCAATGTGTAGTTATAACTCTGATGAATCCATTTCATATGAGCTGGGTCTCTGGTGATCTTGCATGGGGTGTGATTCAGTGTGACCTGTTATAAGAATGCTGCAGTGGAAGTCTTTGCAAAGGCAGTCCTTGATCCACTCTAAAAGAGTGTGTGTCAGGAAGTGGGTAGCAGAGAATGAATTTACAACCTGCTGAGGACCTGCAGCACTCGGTGGTAGTGTTCCACTAAATGGTGCACAGACGGCTCTTAGACTGCCAATGGGTGGTGAGAAACACTGCAACAACAGGATGTGGAAACAGAAAAGCAGGAGCCCCCAGCGTGCCTAGAAATGGAGGCTAGAAAGGAACACTGAAAGAAATTCTAGAACAAAGGGTTTTTATTTATTAGTGAAAGAAGCTTCTTTTATTGAGGTTCTTTTTACATACACAGTTTATTTGACAATCTTGCATAATTTCCAAGAGACATGCATTCAATAAAGTATTTTTGAACCAGAGATTTATTTTTAATGAAACGCACTTAGCACCAATTCTTCACTGAACACCTAATGTGTCAATTACCCAAGACACAACTCATTCATTCACATTCAAAATCATTCAGAATTTATGTAAAATGCAGATTATATC
Source organism: Ambystoma mexicanum (assembly GCF_040938575.1). NCBI lineage: Eukaryota > Metazoa > Chordata > Amphibia > Caudata > Ambystomatidae > Ambystoma > Ambystoma mexicanum. Next base: position 490,610,724 of record NC_090933.1, on the reverse strand, counting down.
AATAAACATCCCCATAACATTGGGATTCAGAAATACATTCAACATATACAGAACAGTACACAACAAATGGGCTCTCAAGGTTATGCAGAAGCCCAAGTGAAAAGAAATTCCAACTGGTTCCGACGTATAGTTGATTGCACGTCTTCATCAGGGGAGCAAAGAAAATTCACTAAATAGATTGAAAAAATATTCGTACATCAACATTCTGAAGGGCATAAAAACGAAGCATAATTTATCTAAACAACATTTAAAAAATCCCTAAATCCAGTTGGTATATGTTATTTAGCCAGCCAAAATTAGGAAAGAGAAGGGGAGTTCAATTTCCCCCCGACTCCCAGTGTGCTACAAGAAACATGAAATCAAAGGAAGAAGAGAACAAGGAGAGCTCACCTCTAACACATTGTGCACAGACCATCAGCCTTAAATCCTCATCATCGTCACCACCATCACGTGTGGTATGCCCAGGGCAGGTTGAACACTGCATGCACACTACAACCTGGGTGCCCTACCAAACCTACCTGCCGTTGCTTAAAACTGGCTCAGGGTTAGTTGGTGGTATCGCTTGGTGTTTGTAGAAGTAAAGGGGAGAGGAGGTTGGTGCGAAGTGCTATCTGCACTCACATTACAGGATTCCAAAGTTAGGCTCCAGATGGAATAGGCCATTTATCTTGCCTCATTGGCGCTGTATCATGCTACAAATTCAAACGGGGGAATGGGAAAAGAGAAACTCTTACCAACCTAGCCAAGGGGAATGTGCCACAGTGTGCATGTGAAAGGGATGGAAGGTCACCCGTTAGATCGATAGTTTGTCTTTCACTTTTAGCTGTTCAGTAGATTGTTCACAGGGTGCCCCGCAGGTCATTTCCTGTAAATCAAAGGGGGAGTCCATGAAATAGTCTGGCCATAACTCAGGCCCGTAGTTCAGCATAGCGGGAGCCTTAAGCCTCTGGCAGTGGGTCATCCTATCCACGGCTTTTAGACTGCCAAAGGGTGGTGGGAAACACTGCAGCAACAAATTCACTGCTGACTGGCATCGAGGGTGAGCCTTACCAGCTGTGGAAGCTGAACCAGTGGTTGCAATGTTGAACTAGAGATGAAGACTGAGCAAGCTTCTATCTATCGGTCATAAGGCCTTGGGGATTTAGAATACTTGGTGATGTTCGTACTTTTTTGCACTCTCCGCAATAGGTGTTCAACATAGCTTTATGGCTCTAAAGTATGTTGAACACTGGTACAGAGTGTAAAATCCACGTGCAGGGCAGTGCCATATTGTATTCACGACTACTTTATCTAAATGGCTAGACAATCCTGTAATTGGCAAAGCATATGCAACATTTTTACTAATTCACCGGACCTGGAGTTTTCCTATTTTCTTGGCTTTAATCATTCCACTTGCTTATCCATAAAGTAAATCTAATGATCTCTACTGAAACATGGGCGAGGTTGTCGGATTCAGCTTTTTTGTTGTCGTTTGCTATAACCACCTCGTGCCTCCTGGACCTCAGGGAGTGGCAGGGGCCACACTCTTTGCAGGATTTCAGAGCATGACCGCAGTACACTTATTTCACTGATAGACACTTCCTTTTGAACACATTGGTGCAAAGCCATACAATCGATGATGCCGTCTCCTTTTTGTTAATTTAACCATGATGACTAAGCTAGAATGAATAACTTGTTTTTTCCTATTACACCTTAAGCCTTTTGGGATTTCCAAATAGTTGTACTAGTTTAATTGGTATTTGCATCGTGGTTGACATTGCATAGCAGACTGCTCTGTGGAATGGAACCGAAATGTGAACCACGTAGATAGGCACTTTTACTGTAGTGTTGTAGTGAATTACTGAGTTTGTATGCTAAAAAGGAATGAACACCTATAAAAATTGTCAAAATTAGGTTTTTCATGACATTCACTAAGAAAAGGATGTGGCGTCCCTGCTGTCCACCCACGTTATCAAAGTTGGATTAGTATTGCTCACTATGGTCATATTTGCAGATCTTACTCCTTAAAATCGTACGTGGCCTGATGTTGCACATAGAAGGAGAACCTTTAGAAGCATTGCGGGTGAGAGTTCATGGAAATGAGTGCAGGGGCTTTCTACTGAGGCACAGAAAAGCTTGGAATTGCTTCATGAAATAATAGTTGACAAAAAAAGTTATGATCAACTTTTTGGGGGGCTTTGAAGCTCACCAGAGTTCGCATTACAAAAATGGGTACCAAGGTAGTGCCTATGAGAACTGGAAATTGCTGCTGGTAGTAATAGATTCCCCATTTCAAAAGCGTGAAAAAAATCATGCTAGATGATCGGCCTATGGGAAGGAGATGCATTGACAGGCCATGGGAAGAAAGTGAGACAATCCGTGGCTTTACGTTTTACATCGTGAAAGGTATGGACACGTTTGGCTTGGTTTTGGACAGTCTTAAGAATCGTTCCCTTGCTGTTAGCATAGTCTTCCAGTCACAGAGAACGGAAGAGTTAGAAAATGACCTTTAAAGCCCAGTCGGTGCCCAACCACATATGGCACTAAGTAGATGCCCAACCTTTAAAGTTTTCTAAATGAACAGTGGTTTGCAAATATAATGTGGCCAGCGTCAGCACCAGGACAGATCAGAACTCCTACCTAAAGTGACTTTCTGTTTTTTAGCTGATCGGTTATGCAAAAACCAAAGAAGGATACTCTCCAGAGTCGCCACTTCTCATGGTCGTTCGAGTGGAGGACGATAATGACAACGCTCCACAATTTACAGAAGAATCTTTTTGTACTACTCTCTATGAGCACTCCAAAGCTGGTGAGTAAATATCAACACAATTGAATGCCATACACGCACCATTCCAATTCAGGAGATGCTAGTCCAGTCCTGGTTTGAAATTTGTATTCTGGGACTTTCTGTCCTGGCTTTATAATGGGGAAAGCCCGAGGACGAAAGCTCCCAGAATAGAGGAAAAGAAGGACTGGACTAGTATTATCCAGTCCTCCCAGGCTGGAATTGGGCATGGTATTTTGGTAAAGTAGGAGGTTGCAGTGTCCTACCTTTTCTCATTTTCTGGTTTAAATGAAATAAATTAGTCTCTCAACTCTGTTAGTGAACTCTGCATGCTCGGCTAGATTCATGGCTTATTGTGTCACGTGGTGTGCTAGGGACCCGATCCCCAGGCTAGTGAAACGTGGGTATCTGATGTGTTGTGTTTTAGAGCGCTTGCAGAAGTGGAAGCACAATGTAAAAAAAGAGATGCTTTTGGAAACCTGACTGTTTGAATGCTTATCACGAATGTCAAGATTTTGCAGCAGCTTAAACTCCTTCCTGTAAGTGACCGATTTACCACCGATTTTCATTGATCTTCTATTTCCGCCGACTATGAAGAGTATTTCAACTTGGTTGATTGCTGCATAGTCAACCAAAGATTTCCCTCTTGTTGATTTTGGGATTCACCATTGATTCGCAATGTATCAATGCATTTTTACAACCAAATAGCCATCGTCCTCTTCTAACATTGCCACACTGTTATAATACTTGCTTTTCGCATTTTTTCTTTTTTACTTTCATTGTGCAAAATGGCTGAGTGACTGTCGCAAAGCTAGTGTTTCTGAGTGAATATCTGCTCCCACGCACACTTTCCTTGCGTTTCTCTTCTTGCATGTATTTTTTGATGATTTAACAAGATTGGTCTTGTAGAGGATATGCATTCAAACAATGTTTTTTTCTCGCTCCAAGGTCTAACGGAGTGTGCAAGTTCCTTTGCGACGGCCCACGTTTAAATATGCTCTTTCTACAGGGTTTTCATTTGCCAGGTAGATTAGTGTTTAGAATCTGGACCAATACAATATCCTATTGTCAGTTTTAGTGACCTAGGCATAGTGGCACTGAACAGTTTTGCACAGAGATAATGGCAGCACTTAGCCTGGAAGATCAATTAGATCTATTGTACCTGAATTGTTTTCTTGAAGGTAATTTGAGGTTTGTTTTTTTGTGACATAAGAGCTCCTTGGCATGCTGACACCAGTTTGCTTTGTTGCAGGTACAGTGGCTGGAAGAGTGAATGCTACAGATCGAGATGAGCCTGGTACTATTCACACGCTTTTAAAATATTCCATAATCGGTCAGTTCCCCGCTTCACCTCGACTGTTTGCCATCAACGCCGACACCGGCATCGTCACCGTTCTCTCGCAAAATACAGACAGAGAGGTAATATTATGTTGATGCATGTAATATGATCTCGGAGTCTTTATTGAAAGCATTAGCCACGCCCTCGGTATGTGGGCCCATCTGCTTTTTCGCTAGCCTTGCCATGCAGTGGGCTGGTATCGCTCCAGAAAGAATTGGAATAACTGACAATTGCAGGCAGTGCAAGTACTAGTAGATTAAAGAAACTGCTCCACTGGTTTACCCTCCATTTATCGCTGGCAGTAAAGTTTATAGTTTGTGATGAATGTGTTACTGCCATCAGTCTACCAGCAGAAGAAAGACTTTAAAATGGCTGCAATTTCCACATACATAAGATCCACTCTGAAGTATTGGTAACATGATAGCACTGCTACTGCCAATTGCTGTAGTAGCAATGATGATAAAGTGCTAATTTAGCCACACTGGCATTTATTCCTGGATGAAGTCATAAAGGTGTTGCAGGATCAAATACTGTGACATCTGGAGACTTTGTCCCTTCTTCCCAAGGGGCAGCCACCCCATTTGAGGCTAGGGAGTTGACCCAGCTAATCAAAACCATCCCTAGCGGTTTGGGAAACAAGGGACCTAAATGGGAGTGACTCCCCTTCAGAGAACAAATCCTCCCATTCACACAGGGAACTCCCTATACCAAAAAGTATCTGCCTACATGGGAATAGAGACTGATCATACATCTATAGATTGGACTCAAAACAACCCTGACATTGCTGCTATGTGCTTGGCTCAAGGTAATACTGAACTCTCCATAGGCTCGACAGCTGATGGTGAACAATACACCCCTTTGAAGTCACAGAACGAGAATAAAGGGCCAACAACCCTTGAATGGAGAGGAAGAAACCATACACAGAGGCAAGCTTCAGACTTGAGGACATCTGTGAAGGGTGGAGCCGCGCTGTACAGCAGAGCCGGCTGAAGGGAGGACGTGATCATGGTGAGCCCCGGTGTCTGCGACCTGACGCCAAACCCAGGAACCGAGGGAGGAGTGAATCCTCTGCTCTCAACACGAGAGCACAAGGGCAAGAGAATGCAGAGACAAGTGGAACCTGAGAACCACTCCTACACAATCCGGGGGAGTGGCAAGCCATGGGTAATGTCACCGCTACCAAAGAGACTCCTCCTCCTTTGAGCAAGCCCTGCAGCACTGAAGATATGCACATTGTTCAGGTCAGAGAGAGGCGGGTAGAGAAAAGAGCTAGTGGGGAAGAATGAAGTAATGCCCTAACCACACACCAGGGTCAAAGAGGCCCAGAGAGAGAAAAGGCACAGGAGAAAAGGGGTTACAGGAACTTGAGAAACCAGAGTAGGATCATCCTTTGGTCACCGGAACCCACAAGATTGAAGAGGGCCACAAGGAGAGGGGTATTACCAAAACCCCAGTGTGGTACATCAGACATTAGGACAGAGGAACCCAAGGGGGCTTAATAAACAAAGTGAAGATGAGAAACGAGAGAATGGAGATACCCGAGCCACGGTTTATAGTCCTAATGTCGACAGTCAAAATGTCGAAAAATAAAATGTCGACTTTTTTTTTCAATGCATTTTTTTTTATATGGGCGGGTTTTTTTTATATGGGCGGGTTCCCCCCCAAACCCCCTTTTTTTTAATTTTTTTTTTAATTTTTCCCTTTTTTTTAGCTCCCAAACCCCTACAATAAATATATAATTAAAAAAGGAGAAAGTCGACATTTTTTTTTTCGACATTTTTTTGTCGACATTTTTGTCTGTCGACGTTTTTTTTTCGACATTATGACTGCACACCCCGAGCCACCCAAGTGGTGGAGCGGAATCAGCGAAATCTCCCCTTCATCCAGGGAAAGATGGGCAGTTTGGTTTTGCAGGAATTTAAGACTTGTTATTGTTGAACTTGGGGAAACTTGCAGAACTTTGATAATGGTGAGGGGCATTGCTCAGGAGCAACGCATTTGTTTTGGAAGCAAGACAACACAGGTTTGAATCCCGATCCTGCACTTAGAAACCAATCACTGGTATTAAGCGCATTATAAAAGAATAATAAAATTTTAAAAACAAGAATAATAAAATAAAAAAAAACAGCCAATAACTTTGATTATGGATAACCAAACAATCAGCAGATCTAATGCCCATGTGAATTTCTGGAACACTCAAGATAGATCATATTGAGCAACCCGGAGTATAGAGCGCTCTAGCTCATTTTATGTAAAATATTTTCAAAGTGATTAGGGCCTGTTTAGTGGATAGGTTTGCATGTGCATGTTACTCGATCTTGCTGGAGAGTATGGGGATGTCTGAGACTTTTTTTTATTTGATATTTACAGAATACAAACTTTGTTTCAGTAAATTGCAAATAAAGGTTTCACTGTGTATGGCTGCCCTCTGGGTGGCAGCATTGCACCAAATATGAAGTGTCCTTGTGGTGACATGCACCATTGTACAGCTAGTATGGGTAAATATTTTGTCACCTGACACCATGGAGCAAGTGCATTTCTTTTAGGTTGAGTATGTAAATGCAGGAACTTGCCCTGCAGGTCTAGTAGGATTTAGAAGACATTGCAAGACCTGCGTAAACTTACAGTAGTGGTAGTGCGAGCCTAAAGTAGTAAGAACATAGTGTGAGCAACAAAGTAGGAACAATAATAGACAGAGTAGGAAGAGTGACAGTGAGTGGGAGAAGAATTTTTTGGTATAGGGTGAAACAGGGATTATAAGTAGAGGTACAGTAAGAAGTGGGGAAGTAGAGAGAGAGACGGGGAAGAGTAGGCAATGGATGTAGATAGCTAGTTGGTGGCATGAGCGATATGTAGCAAAATGAAGTAAAATGAAGTAAGATTGAAGGATAGCAGTGGAAAGGTGGAATGAGCGATTGGAGGGACAGTAACGTGGCGGGAGGAGAACATCTTAAAGAGACCAGTATAGTGAAGGGTAAGACACAAGTCTGTGTGAAAGAAGCAAACTTGATACAGGGTGGAAGAAGGCACCATCTCAAACTCCTTAAGACTACTAAGCGGGTTAGGCAATGCCTGGAAGACCCCTAGGGAGACATTGTCTGAGGAAAAACTTCTTTAGTTCCAGTCCGAGGACAACAGTTCCAGGTTACAGATCTGAGAACTATTAACCCCCACCCCCTGTTAGGGACGCCTGGGTTAGGGAGGTGGGGAGAAGGTAGGGGAAGCGGAGGGGGACGGCTCTAGCGCCAATTCCTCTTCGACCCTGGTAGGCCCCAAAGAACCTTGAAATCGAGAAGCCATTCTGACCATCTGTAATTTTAATAAACACCCATGGACTTAATGTAAGAGTCTGCCTGATCCTTTATGGCAGGCCACCCTGTCGCACCCTACATGCACAGGAGACAATTTCTTTATGTAAAGTCCCCAGCACCATATTATTGGCTTTCTTATTTTGTTGCTTGGATTCAAAACACCACCTTGGAATGCACAAAGGGTGGTGCGGAACAGTACATTGGCAGGGTAATGTCAGAGGTGGTGAAAAGTCGAAGCAAGATTTCTGTGCCTAAGGTTCCATAGAGCGACTGGAACAGCTGAGTCTTCTGATCTCTTGTCAGAGTCTTGAGGAATGTATAGAACCATTGGAGATGTCCACAGGGAACTGCTTTCATACCTGGTTCTAACTGTATGATCCACAATTGACTAGTCTGTTTGCCTTCAGGGTGATGATTTTGGCATACACCACAAAGGAATTAATTGTCCTCCTCAGACAGGTGTGGGTTCTGGACTTAGTCGTATGCATTGTGCAGTATATTGCTAAGCCTGCCTCAGACCTATTACTCCATCCCTTCATTCTCTACTTTCATTTGTTAAAGCGTTCTCAAGCAGTAGGCCATACTTGTGATATGTAAACTTGACAAATATAATTAAAACCGATATTGACATTGGCGACTCGTCCACTACAAAGGTTGGTTAGTACAGTGGTATCGGGGCTGGTGTCTAAGTTATTGAATTCTCCATAAAGCAGCATGTAGTGCATTTTATATTGCCTATAAATGGCATGTTTTAGACCATAGATCCCCTATAGCACTAAAGTACAAACATCCCGTTACTTTTCTATGAACTGCTCCGCCACCATTGCTCTGCTTGCAGAGAATTTTCCCAACTTTAAAATGAGTTTCTTCCAAGTAACAGGATTTTACAGCCACATGGACCACTGATCTTGACTGCCAGCCATGTCCAATGACCAAGTTACTTCAATTTGGGGAGGGCATGGCAGAGTTGATGGTGCTACCTTGGCAACACTGGCCACTGATTCATTGATTTCCCTGGATAAAGCTCAGAACATGGTGATAAAACAACCATAACTGGTCCACCGGCATGCACTGCTCATTATGCCACAGATTATTGGTGCTTTTTACTGTGGCAACTTACAACCAAATGTATTTCAAAGCCTTGGGAGTGAAGGGAAAAGTAGGGAAGTAGAAGCAAACAGTCGTGGTACAGCGCAGAGTAATAAACTTCTATTTGACATCTAAACCATGAACTAAACATCAGGGTAAACCTAGTGAATAGTATGTGGAAGAAAAGCACTGTAAGAAGTGTAACCGCGACCTGGATGATAAAACATGCAGTGAGCAACTCGAGGTGGATCGTCCGGATGCTTTGTGAAATTCAAAAAGTCAGTGGGCCTCATTACGACCCAGGCGGTAAGTTACCGCCTGGGTCGTACCTTTACCGCCATGGCGTAAACTACTTTTACGCCATGGTGGTTGGTGGATTTACCGCCCCATTCCAAGGTGAGTGGGGCGGTAAATCCCCATTTCCCATTTACCCTTCCCTATTCCCATTTTTGCCCCATAGGGCATAATGGGAGTGGGGAAGGAGATAATTACGCCACCGTAAATTACGGTGCCGTAATTATCTCCAAGGTCCCTTAGCGCCATGGATTTTAACGCCTGCAAAAAGCAGGCGTTAAATTCACCATGGCGCTAAGGGACCTTGTAATCAGGCGTTAAGGGTCGGCGCCGTTTAGGGCGCCATAAACCCCTTAACGCCTAACTCGTAATGAGGCCCAGTGTCCTTAAAAGCTTGTTTTAGAGTGCTTTGGAACCTTTCTGTAGTTTTGTTAGTTTTCCAGGCAGGTAGGTAAATCATTCCACATTTTTCTGTGAGAGACTGCAAAGCTTCTAACCCCCTCTACGTGTCCAACTTTTAACTTTGGGGACGTCAAGAAGACAGACTGACCTATGGTGCTTAGTTGGGGCATGTGTGGCAGTAGAGTCCGGAGGGACTTGCATCCTTGGTGACATCAACATCTGTAGGTCAATCACAGACCCCTCAGGTGAAATTTGGCTTTGAGCAAGAGACTTTTTAGTGCCTTGAGTGCTTGTGTGATTTATTCTTTTGAGTTTTAGTAACGGCCTTGCAGTGCTGTTTGAATGAGTCTGAGTGTTGGTGGAGGACCTACATACATAGTTACAGTAGTTTTGGTTTGACTGCACAAACGCACTGGCCAGCTGTGTTTGTTGGGCTACCTACAAGAAAGGGTTGATTTTCTAAGAAGGAAGGAGACGTTTGAAGTGTGCTTTGGATAGATTTCATCAATTTTCAGGTTGCCAAACGTTTCTGTATTAAAAGATTAAACGTAGAAATGTTGGTGAACTGTACGAATGAGAACAGGTGGGGGGACAGGTTAATTGGCCATTAGGAGGGTGTTGGACTTGGGGAACCCAAACATGTGTGTGCCAGTATTTATAAAGTGGAGATGGAGGTTATTAAGGCTTGGCCACTCATGCAATGTGTGGAGGCAGTTTGGTTGCTTACCCTGAGGGGTACTGTGACTGTAGAGCTGGAAACCCGGAGAAAAGATTGAGGATAGAGGACAGGGGTATTATGTGTGCATTGAACACCCTGCGGAAGAGTGCTGGGCCATTGGGAAGGGTGGTGCCTAGGTTTAGTCTAGTTGGGCTAGATCTGGAATTGCTTACTTTAACCCAGGTCTTGCAAGATCAAATTGTGTGACATCTTTGATGCCCATGTCTGTTAATAATTGTGGTGTGATCCACCGTATCATAAGCTGCAGATGGTCTTGCCAGATTTAGTATAGTGAAGTTGAATGCTTTTGGGATTGCTTTCTGTACACCCATTCTGGGCTCCTGAACCATGACTAGTTATCACGTAATTAATTAAATCTTTTACCAAGGTTGGCTAGTGGAACTGTGGTAGCTTTTTAAAAAAAAATGGTTGCCAACTACAGGATGTTCATTTAAAGGGCTGTGATTGGATGTGTCATTGCAGAGAAGGGAGTGGTTTTTTTCTGTGTTTTTTTTTTGTTTTTTTGTTTTTAGCAAAGCGCAAGTGATCATTCTTTGTGGGAGAGGGATGATAACTGGCCTGTGAAATGACTCGCAGACTATAGAGATGGCAGGTGCCAAATGTGTTCATGATTTTATAAAAGGGTCGGGGGACAAATGAGGAGCTGCCTCCCTCCAAGGTCTTCAAGCTCTCAACAAGTGAAAACTCTCAATTGAGCAAATGTTGGTCTGCGAGGTGGGTTTGTAATCTTGACAGTACAGTAATGTCCTCAGCCGGGGGGGGGGGGTGGGGGGGGGGGTTGGGGTATGCGGAAGTTTAGAATTCCCTAGTGATGGTCAGAATTGACTCGATATTGGCTTTTAAATGATTGGGCAAAGTTGTTTGAAAGTACTTTGAGGACGTGATCTCTATGAAATTTGTGAAGATGCATTCAATTGCTTGGAGATATTCTGTTCTGAGCAGGTGATATTGGAAGCGCTGTTTGTGGGGGGAATGGGCCTGCCTGTACCCGTGTTTAGGTTTCGTAAGGTTCTTCTCTGGGATTCTGGAATGTCCACTGGAGAAGCAGCAGCTTGAGAAGGCAGCTACTGCCCACCACTTGGCTGACCATTGGATTTCATTGGAAATCATACTATGTATGGCAAAAAGAAGATTGAGACATCGGATAATGTCCACCAAGAAATCCAAGCAACTCCCAGAAGACACTCCTAGTATTTCAGATGTTTTGCTCTCCTGAAGTAAGTCGCTAGTGATGTGGCGCATGTCAAGACTGCCCTCTCTGACCTGACAGGCAAGGTCCATACCCTGGAGTTGTGAATAACAGAGGTAGAGTCAAGTACTTCTGGTTTGGAGGGGCAGGCGTCTGGCAATTATAGAGCCTACAAAGAGCTGGGAGAAGGCATGAATAGACAGCATTTGAGAAATATGCAGCTCAAAATTAAAGCTAGGGTTAATAATCTGTCTTCTAGTGCTACCGAAAAACAAGACCCTGACTTGGCTGACCTTTCTTTCAACTGCTACAAGATTGCTTGCCTGACTGTCTATTACAAAGGGGTGACATAGATGTGGAGATTAGAGCTGGCAAGTTGGATGCTGGCAGACCAAGGCAGATATTGGTTACATTCCTCTAGCTGTCCTGCAATGGGCTAGACTCCGGGGTTCTCTCTCTTGGTGTGGCAACATAATCCAACTTTACCCTGACTTCCCCAAGGATGTGGCAGCCAAAAGGAGGGCATTTGGGGAGGCCCAGCGGCTTGCAAAAGATTGTGGATCAAGGTTTCCCTCCGGAAGCCCACACCCCTGTAGCTGCATCTACCTGATGCCTGATGGTTTAAGGATCACACAGGATCCTGCACAAGTGTGTGAATGGCTTAACGGATGCCCTGCTGTTTCCATCGAATGAAAGTCTACCAGTGGATTTTAAGTCTTGTAACACTCGCAAATATATGTGTTTTATTGTTGGTTGTATTAAGATTTTGGTGAATTGGTTATGTCCCTTTATTTTTCATTATTTGTTTTACTTTCAGTCGAGATGGCAGAGTACAACCGTTTTTTTAACTGTCTTTTTTGCAGTCCTCGCTTCCCCCTCTCACCTCCCTCCTCTATGATCCCTATTTGGTTTTGGAGTGCATAGTTTGGCCTATACAGCATTGCGCCACAGTGCGCAGTGACAGATATGCTTGGACTTCAAATCTCCGTCCCGCCATGTATGCCGTGCCTTAGTAGTGAAGAGCGTGCTTTACCCTGCCTTCCCCAAGCCCCAGGTACTCGCCCCCTCACGTTCACTGTTTGGTATGTAATGCTGCCTGGGCTTCTCCAACGGTGCCATGGTGAGCGGGTCTTGTACTCTCCGATGCAGGCAGCACTCATCCTTGGCATTGGTCTTGGTGTTCGCGTGGGATACTGCTTGGGGATTACTTTAGAGGAGCGCACCCTGCCACCCTGCTAGGGATCACGCATGAGAAGTGATCTCTGCTTCCAGAATATCAATAGAAGTTATATTGCAGGGTAGTGCGCTTCTATTTTGCTAGCGTAAACCTGGCCGGAATGCGAGCGTGATGTTTGGGGTGAGTGCATTTCCATTTTGAATGTGAGCATTGGAATGATATTTCCGTATTTTTCTGCGTCGTTGCATGTACATTGGCTTTAAGGTGTAGTCAGCCAGAGACGGAATATGCATAAACATTCTATCATTGTGTGCTCCATAGTCGACAGTTTTGAATGTCAGGATTCTGTGCTTACATGTGACCCCCGTTTTTCCTTAGCATGTCATTGTGCAGTACTAAACGTTGGGGAATTCATTTGGAGGCAACGTGCATAATTCTTTTGGTGTGCTTGTCCCATCTGCACCTGTAATTCATCCTCATCTTGCATATTCCTTGGGATGCACATCGTATCCTTGCCAGCACTTTGACCTGGTGAGGTTAGCCTTTTTTTTGTCTTGTTCATTCGATTTCTATTTTTTGAGTGCAGTATTTAGTAACTCCTTTGTATATTTAGCCCTGGAGTAAATATCGGGTGGACTGATGGACCTGGTATTGAGCTTTTCAGGTCTTTGTTAATTGACTAGTGAATGTTGATGCACAGCTCGATGGCCTACGTTCCTGGCCATGCCACTGTTATTTACATCTGTTTCCTTTGCATAATGATGCCCGCTTTAAGATCATTTTGGCTACATGAATGATCGCTTGATAAACCGAGATGGGTCACAGGCATGTAGCGATCCGTGATGCCTTTGCATGGGCTCTAACCCAGAAAACTCCACTATTTTGAGTTTAGGTGCTTGTTTTGATTCCGATTGTGTCACTAGAACATGACATAGACATTCCTTACTTGGTAGGTGACATATTGATGACGATCCCATACGTACATGCTGTTTGCTTAAGACTGGATACTCAACAGACAATGGTGATATGCAATGTTTGTGTATTCAAATGGAAGGATCTGACCACCTGAAGTTGATTTGGATTTTGCTGGTCACTGAGAATATGATACGTTGCCCATCCTTTGCATTTGATATTTGATGTGTGCGCCGTGCGTATGGTCCGGTTTATTGTCCTTCACTGAATGTTGTAGATGTGGAGCCAATGATTGTGTGGCACCCGGTTTCTCGCATTAGTTTGGAAAAGGTTTGCACAGATTAGTATGGGTTGTGAAATTGAGCGAGGCTTGACCAGTTTTTGCTTGTATGTATTGGGTTATATAGCACTCTGCTGGGTGGGGGCGGGGGAGTTTACATTCTATGGTACTACTGACTGAACTGCCTTGCGAAAAGGCATTTTTCATGCCCGTTATATAACAGGGTTTAATCAAATCGCAATCAATTAGCTTGGCTAGTCCTGTGCAGGTGGCGCTTTAAAGTATCTTGTTTTAAATTATTTGAACTTAAGAGTATGATGCACCAGGTGGGTAGTGGGTACGTCTTTCACATGTTTGTTACCGTTTTCCTTTCTTGTTGCATAGCTCTTTTACTGTTGCTGTGCCTTTTGATGGTTCATCTTTTTGTGATCACTAGCAGGTTTTCTGTTTGTCCTTGCCATATTTGGGCTGGGAATTTTGTTTTTTAAGTTGTTATCTTTTTGTGTTACCAACACATCTTATGAATATGTCCTCTATGAAAGCCAGGGCAATGAATCACTTCAATCTGATTTCTTGGCATGTAAATGGTTTGAATAACCTTGATGCTTGCCTTAAGTCCATGTCCTGTGATGTTGTCTTGCTTCAAGAGATAATCTCACTGATGATGAAGCAAGTAAACCTGGACAGAGCTGGGTGAGGCAGAATTATTTTTCCATGTTCACATCACACAAAAGGGGTATTTCCATTCTCAAAAATAAAAAGTACCATTTGAAGGTCCTATCCAGCAATACAGATGCCTGGGGCAGAATTGTTTCTGTTAAAGTTAAAATTCAAGACACTGTGGTTTTGTTGTGCTATGTGTATTCTCCCAATGTGCAGATGACCCCCTTTTTTCCTGGACTGGCTCAACATATCCAAAACTGCATGTTGCTTCTGTCATCTTGGGTGGGGACTTTAACATTGTTATGGGCCCAATGCGTGACCGCTCCAATGGGGATAGATCTAGAGTGTCAACGAGGAGTAAGCAGTCGCTTGGTAACTTGATTGCTGAACTTCATCTGGCTGACCTACGGCTTCTAGAGAATCCATCGGAAAGGGATTACAGCTTTCACTCTGCATGTCATGAGGCCTACTCACCTATTGATCTCTTTTTGACATCGGGGCGTGTGACGCCTAGCTGCTATGACTCTGACATTGGGATTACTGGTCATGTGCTGGTGTCAATGTGCCTCTCATTGCGATACACGCGGAGTAAAACATTCATCTGGAGGATGAACACGTCCTTCCTACAGAATGACCACATAAAGGATGAGGTTGTGAATGACATTTAAAACTTAATTACAATAAATAGGACTGATGTCACAGTTACTTCTGTGTGGGAGTCCACGAAGTGCTATATCTGGGGGGAATTTTGATGTCAAAGACAGGACGTTACAGGAAGGAGAAAGAAATGAGTTGAGGGCACTGTCCAAGGAGGCAAACGCTCTTGAAAAAATGCTATGTTTTTTAAGATTGTTTTTTTTATTTGATTTGGCTGAAATAACTTTCAACTTTTCAAAAGAATACAATTATAAACCATTACATATATTGACATAAGGGTAGTACAAAAATACAAAATTACAGTTTACATATAGTATTAAAAAATCATGAAGATTATACAATTTGAAGAATTTGTGTAAAGGATTAAAAAATCGCTATCCTGTCAGCGACGACCCAGAATGAGATCTATGCTCAGAAAGTAGTATGAACTGAACAAGATCATTTCTGGCAGGGTAGACTATGCATTGTTTAGGAGTAAAATTCATTATTTTGAAAATGGAGAGAAGGCTGCTTGCACATAGGGTGAAGTTGGCGGAGAGTGAACAGACAATCACGGCGGTGAGAGATATATCTGATCATTTAATACTGACATTAAGGGGGTGTTTAGAGGCTTTTGTGAACGTCTCTATGTATCGCAGTCTACAAATGGGCACAACACAATTAATCAATTTTGAATCATACTTCAGTTCCTCGGTTGTCTAATGGCTTTGCTGCTTCGTTGGAGACGCAGATATCACTGGAAGACATCCGTTCTGCAGTTTCTACACTAAGAGGAGACAAGACTCCTGGTACTGACGGGTTTCCGGCTGTGTTGTATTGGATCTTGCCAGACTGTGCACTTCAATTATTGCTTTGTGATGTATACGCCACTTTGTCCAAAAATGGGTCCCTGCCAGACACCATAAAGCATGCCTTAGTGACAGCTTGTTGAAGAAAGACAAGTCTCCAACACAATGTGCAAGTTATAGGCCTATTAGCCTGATGCTTTTGGCGAAAAATACTAGCCAAAAGGTTGTAGTCAGCTATGCCATTACTAGTGCACGAGAACCAGGTGGGCTTTGTCACAGGAAGCTCTGTGGCAGATAACATGAGAAGACTACTGCTGAAAATTGGCGAAGGAAGCAAGCTAGCATTTCCTGTAGCAGCAGTCTCTCTTGCTGCAGAGAAGGCTTTCGATAGGATTAAGTGGCCTTGCCTGTTTGAATGCCTAAAGAAAATGGGATTTGGACAGTGTTTCAGGCACTGGGTGGAGCTTTTGTATGCAAACCCAACCACCAGTGTATTCACTAATGACCTTGTTTCCAACTCCTTTCAGCTGAAAAGTGGGACAAGGCAAGGATGTCCACTTTCCCCCTTGTTTTTTGTACTGGCAATGGAGCCGTTGGCAGTTATGCTGATGACAATATTTGCAACCTTGGAAGAGGTGAATGCCCTAACAATCTGGCTTTATGCAGATGATTTAGTGGTGGTCATGCGTGACCCTGAATCTAGCATTACTCATCTGATGAATGACATCTGGTGCTTCTCTTCTCTGAAGTATATGGCTAGAAGGTCAATTTGAGCAAGTCTGAGATACTTCCTGTCACCGGAACTTGCATTCAATCCATGTTTGACTAGCGGGAGTTTACGTAGTTATCTGCAAAGAAGTACTTGGGTGTTTGGATTGGCCGAGAGGATTTGCCGAGAGGTGAATTTGTTGCCCAGGATCAACTTTGACTACATACTGCATAAGCTGGGTACTGATTTTGACAGGTGGTCACTTCTGAAACTTTCACCATAGGGCAAAATTAACTGCATCAAAATTAACATGGCATTGAGGGTCAATTATATTGTTACAATCAAAATGTATGTTCAAGGAAATTCTTGAGGGATGGAAAACCAGCCAAGTTGGTCCTGTGGAAGATACAACTCCCATTGAAGCATGGTAGTATGAATTTGCCAAATTTCTAAGATTACCATTGTGCATTCACAGTTAGGCATCTGTGGAATGTGGCGAAGATTGAGACCAGTGGGACTAATTCAAATTGGAATCAAACTGTTTTTCCCATCTGGAACCCAGGGCCATGTTGCCAATAGTTTCAAGGTTATCCCGGTCGTTGAATCATCTTAATAGCTTTTTTGCGCGAGTGCTGGTGCTGCATATCACGACGTCTGGGCAGTGAACTGTTCCTGTGTCATGATCCATTTCGCTGAACCCGGCTTTGACTATACAGAGGAATGTCTTCTTCTGGCCATCCTGGTTTCTTGGTGGTATTCGGTAGAACCTGTTTGAGAATGTAACATGGATTGCCTTTACACGTCTGTGCAGAGAATTTCACTTGAAAGATTGCAGCTATGCGGAATACAGACAGCTAAGGGGATAATTGCAGCAAAGCGTGCTCTTGCTCAGCCATTAACAATGCAGCGTGTGGCCTGGTCAGTGGTAGAACTTTTTGAACGACAGTCCATCCAGCCGCCACTATGCAGAGTGTTCTTGTGTCTAATTGGAAAGGGGTTTCTGAGCTTGCCAGTGTCTGGGCTGGTGAACCTAACTTGGTGAGTCAATTGACCCTAGATGCTGGCAGAGATGCTGTAACAATGTCCGTTTGGCCAGCTTAGACTGGGTTCTGAGGGCCTCTCAAACTAAAATTCTCTTTAGGACATATTGGACCCTGGAACAAATGTTTAAGAAACACCTTTCAGAGAGTGACCAGTGTTGGAAATGTAAGCAGGCAACGGGTACATTGAGCCTCTTGGTTTAGTTTTGAGACCAGAGACCTTTTGGGAATGGTTCTGTGAGAGGATGGGCCTTGTGCTGAACTGCACCAGTCCAAGGAAAGCTTACATTTTGATTATTGGATATGTGCCTTCATTAGTGGATCTGTCTTTTTCTAAGAAAATCTGGCTGCTTCGGAGCTGCTTGCTTGCAAATAGCATGGACCGACGTGCATGGAAATCATACAATTCCTTCTTTATCAGTGATTGAGTGGAGGAGTTGTTGACTATGTCCATGTATGATAGGGCCATTTTCAAGCAGGCTGGGCACACTGATAAATTCCCAGACATATGGGGGCCTTTCCAGGATGCATGTGGCTGATATGCTTTTGAGATGCATTTCCTGATATGTTCTCATCCATGTAATTTTAATCACACTGTTCATGTATTGGGGTCCTACTGCATATGTATGTTATGTGCATGATTTTATGACTTCTGTTTTATTACATTTTTTCATTTTCTCTCTTACACCTTGGTGTCATATTTATCCTACTTGCTATAACCCGATTGTTCTATTGCTTGCCAGCACTGCTTCTACTGTTTATTTTTACTATATTTTCTTCAAATCCTATAGTTTGCTTTTGGTACATGAAATAATTTTTTTCAAAAAAGATTTAAAGCTGGAGAAAAAAAAGTTCTTCTCTCGATGATAATAATTGGAAAAGCAATTATTTTGCCATTTCTTGGGGATTTTGATTTATTTTCTGGGCAGATAAAATCAATAGTGCCTGGGTGATCTTTCTTCAATGCACCCGGTAGGGCATGTGGTTTTTCACCAGATTCTGGAATGACTGGGCAGATACAGGTTTGTTGGGAAGTCTATTTCCTTATGTCAACTCAAACAATTTGCAAATAATCATACTTCCAACAGGACATGGGTAAGGAAACCAAGCCAAAGCAAGAGAACACAAACCAAATACTCGCTATTGTGAAAAAAAGGAATTCAAGGCTCAAGTTCCCAGGGAAGTTTTCTTAGCAGCTTCATGAGTAATGAATCGTTGAGTTCTGGTCCATATGCTAGTGGTGAGATTATCTTTTTTTTAGAAACCATAACTGACACATTTTATTTTAACTGTTTGTGCTGCAACTAAAATGTCCCCCAGAAGATTTATTTTTTCCACTGAATCTGAATATATATATATTTTTGTTTTGATTTGGGAAACCATAGTACCCTTTCAAAATATTTTTTCTTTTGGGATATAGCTAAGTTTGGGTTGAAAGACTGACATCCAGCAACAAAAATACATATTGACGGAGTGGCACTCGCCTTCAAGTGTCTGCTGGATACCTAATGTTGGTGGTCATCCACAAAGACCACTTAGTTAACAGAAGAACAATCTACTGAATGTGTGCCTTTAACATGAGCGTTCCTTGAGCCCACTTGATTTTAAATGATACAAGGTCATTGGTATTCCGCACATTTTAAAGAATTTGCATGCCCATACATGGTTATGTAACCTATATTTTATGCTAAACCGTGTTCTCTTACCGAGTGTTAGGGAGAATTCTCTGTTTAGGCTGAATTTCCCTACCTAGTGAGTCCCCCAGCAGCTTTGCTGGATTTCTGGGGTTTAATTTTTTTCTCCTGCCAAGAGTGAGACTCTTTTACCCTCACTCTTGGACATGTTGAAGTGTGTTATCTTGGACAAACCTTGTGTTGAATGGGCGATGGGGTCTTTTACTCCATAGGGCCTCATGTATTTTTGTGATGTGGGTCACACAGCACCCTCTGTGCCGTGACCCAGGGGTGTCCTAGGGACTCCCCAACATAGACTCCATACCCTGGGACTGACTACTGTCTCCCAGGGCATGTAAAGTCACCAAAGACTTTGCTAGTCTTGAATCCTGAACAGAACCAGTACAAACCATCATATTGTGGACGTACTGGCTGGGGCAATTCGATTGCCCCAGGGTCTGTTAGTCGAGGGGGCACGTCTCCGTCCCCCCTGATCGAGTTTTGGCTGGTGGCAGTGGAAACTACTTTTTATATTCGACCGCGAATATTTCCCTATGGGATTTCCCATTGTTTTAGGCTAACACATTTAATTATTTATTTACGGTAGCCTTAAACACACCGCCGGTTTATATATTTATTTTTATAACTCCGGTTGGGACTTTTTGCCAAAACTTGATTCTAAAATGGCGTTGGTGTTCGCCTCTGTAACTCTGACCCAAAGTGGAGCCCTTTGTTCCACTTTTGGCGGGCTTCTCCACAGAAGCCCTCCAAAGTGGTGCCACTCTGTCTGGGGTACTTAGGAGGGGTGGAGGGGGATTTAGGCACCCTGGACTGAGTTACCTTGGTAACTCAAGTCGCACTCCGTCCTGATTGGCCCAAGTGGTGAGCCGCCCGGCTCACCACTTAGCATGGTTGAGTGACAGCTAGGCTGGGTGAATGGGGGTTTGCTGCATAAAAGCAGGGCTTTGGGGACTGGGACTTCAGAAGTCGCCACAGGACCAAGAATCCGACGAGGGAAGAGCTGAGCCGACCTGCTTCGACGACACCACCCGGTGGAGCCCTGCTGAACCGTCTCACCACTTTTTCCCGACGACCGAGGAGAACTCTTAACGGAGTGGCTCCTTCCCTTGACTGGTGGGGACAACCAGTTTTCGCCTTCTTTCCGTTCTTTGAGGTATCTCGTGGCCGCCTTGCCTGTGCCAAGCACCCCGGCAACCGGAATACCACACTTTACCCCCATACCGCGAAAGTCGGTACCAACCCTTTAACCGGAGGACTCCGCGGCTGGTTTCTTCCCGGGCAGTGCAACGACCCTCTTCTTCTGCTCTTCAGCGAGAACTTCTTCTCCCCTGACCGACGTCGAGCCCTGCTGCCACTGCCTGGAACAACTGCCACCGCTGGAGGATCCTTTCCGCTTAAGGTACTGTGTTCTGCCTGGCTTCCCTTGCTACCGACTGTACGGGGTAGATTTAGTCCCCGGCTTTCGAACCTGGGAGTGCCTGGGACACTTTGGCTAAACTTTCTGAGCCACTCTAACCTCTTTTTGACTCTTTGCAAGACTTTGAATCTCTAACTAACAGTGTGATCTTGGGCACATTTTCGCTCCGGCTACTCTAAGAGTGGGCCCTGCCTAGTGACTCTTGCTCACCTGTGACTTTATTCTTCTTTAAGCCTATTGCAAGTGCTCTGGACCTTAGAGTGGTGTGTCTAACCCATTTCTGCTTTTTCTCTCCCTTTCTTGGAAACTACTAGAGTGTCATCTAACGTTAAGCACTCACCTCTGTTTTAATTAAGTGGTGTTTACTTAGAGTTGTCTAGATAGGAGAAAGGATTGAATCTACTTCCATTATAACTGTGTTGAAGTGCTTTTACTATATTTTTGCTAGAGTGTTTTTAACTTATGTGTATTTTAAATAAATAACTATATACTTTTGAAACCAAGCTCTGGTCAGTGTTTGCTTGTGCTATTGTGTTTTGGTACATATTGTGTATACTTTACATACTGCCTAACTCTTCTTGAGAGAGGTCTGACTGCTCAGCCACAGCTACCAGGTAAATCTGGGTGGTGCGGACTGCTACCAAAGGGGTTTACTGCTCTACCTGTAGTCTTAAATCTTTTGCAGTGTTCCCCAAGGGAACTGCACAGGTTTCTGCCTAACACTGGTGTACAGCGGTGGGATTTGTATTGAGTATACATTTTATTGTGCTTTAGATACCTTAGTGCAACTAACCACAAAGCTTAGCACTGAAAAAGTAAAACCTCTAACATGTCAGTTATAGAAAGCTATAGTCAAGAGTCCCTTGCAGCCAAAACTGCTGATTGTTTAAGAGTACTCTGTAAACATAAGGATCTCCTGACTAAGGGCAAGAAAATGGAGCTGATTGAAAGATTGTTAGCTAACCAAAGTCTGGGTGATGGTTCAGAGGAACCTACCACTCCAGCGACTGTAGATGACAGTGTTGAAGTTAACATGGAGCAAAATGTTGATGTTTCTGAGGAAGAGTCAGAAGAGGAGGGTGAGGCTGTTGTAACTGTCCCCCCTAGGCCTCTGCCTGCTCTACCTGCTGTACCTACTGGACCTTTACCAGGTCCCACATTTAGTCCTCAGTACTTTGAACTGGAGAAAATGAAGCTAGAATTGGAGTATAAGAAACTTAATGCTCAAACTGACAAAGAACTAAGGCTAAGGGAAATGGAGCTCAAGTATGAGCTAGAAATGAAGAAATTATCTGTTGAGAATGCTTCTCTCTCTGGCTCCTCTAGAAGTTCCAGTCCTAAAAGACCCCGGATGCCTAAAGAATTGGTTGGTATGTATGAGCCTAAGTTGGATGTGTTGGATTGGTTGTCTCTGTTTGAATATAATCATGGGCTCCAGAACATCACAGGAAATGACTTACTCACCTGGTTGTTCTCTAGGCTTCCCCCTGTTGCAACTGATGTGGTAATGGAGATGGGGGAGGAGGATAGGAAGGACTATGAATGTGTGAAACTAGCTTTGATAGCTAGGTTTGGGAAGACCCCTTCCCAGTATCTTAAGAGGTTTAGGAGCCTCAAAAAGCATGATGGTACCCCTTGGGCTACCTGGGTGAGTGAATGTTTGAAAAACTTAGAGGGATGGATTAAGGGTTACAAGGTGAACACTTATGAGGGGATGAGAAATCTCTTTATGTTGGAGTCAATTTATGATGCCTGCTCTCCTGAGCTCAGACAGCACTTGGCTGATTCACAGGAATTGGATCCTAGGAAGCTAGCTAAGGCTGCTGACTTGTGGGTTGCCAACAGGGCCACTCACAAGGATTCTGGGGTAACTCAGAAGAAGGATGGGGAGAAACAGCCTAAAAAGGACCCCAAAGAGAATTCTAATACCTCCCATACCCAAGAGGGCCACAAACAACCAAATAACCAGGGTAAGCCCCAGGGTAAACCGAATCAGGCTAGTGTACCTTCTGGCCACAAGCCAGAAGGAGGTCAGAGCAAGCCACCCTTCCAGAGAGCATTTGGACAATGCTATGTCTGTCAGGGTACTGACCATATCAAAGGAGATCCCAAGTGCAAGGGTAAACCTGCAGGGATCAGCACAGTCTCCTTAGCCTTCACTCCTGAGGATGAAGTACAGATGGCTAGTGCCCACTTTGAACTCTTTGCTGAAGAACCCTTGGGTCTTCAAGCTACTGTAAACTTAGAGCCTATGGGTCTGGTTAGTCCCCAGAATAGGGTTGTGTATAACTCCCTACCTGTTAACTCTAAGGTGTATTATGTGGACAGTGTTCTTGTCAATGGCCAGGATACTCCTGCCAGGAGAGACACTGGGGCCAGCAGAACAGTAGTGGATGAAAGCTTCTTTCAACCTGAAGATGTGGCCAAAGCACCCAAAGGTCCCACTAGGATGTCTGGAGGCCCTGTCCAAATGGTTCCTATTCTACCAGCCCTCATTCAATGTAACAACATGACAGTAAGGATCCCTGTCAGTGTTCCGGCTGAGGTACCTGGGAAGGTCCTGTTAGGGAATGACCTAAGAACTCTAGGAGTAGTGTCACATACCCCCAGGCCTCCCAGTATGGAGAAGCAGAACTTAACCAAATTGGCTAGAAAGGCTACCTTGAAGGACCCTTCTAAGCCTGTGGGACCCTCTACTGAGAACCCCACTACAAGCCCTGGTGTTAGTAAGTTGACCTCTAACCCCGGCACATTTCAGGATAGTATGCTAGGAACATGGGCGCCCCAACCAAGCTCCATCATTGTTCCCCTAGTCTCAGAGTCTCTGACTCCCCCTGCTTCTGAGGAAGAGGTGGATAGACCAACTAGGCCCCTATCTGGACCTGAGAGAACTGGTAATTCTCAGTGCTGGTGGAAAACCAGAAAAGAAAAGTCTAAGGCCAAAAACCCTCAGACTGTTGGACCTTCTACTGAAGTCCCCAACTCAAATCCTAATATTAGGGGGGAAACTCCTAAAATAGGTAAGGGTAGATCTAAGAGGAAGGGGAAGCAGGTACATTGCCTAACCCCAACCCCTCCAACCAAGAGGCCTAAGACCCAACCTGCTCCCACAAGAGAGGTGGTGAGGAACCTTGGAGGCCCCTCTAGATCTAAGGGAATCCTTTATAAGGACCCCTTCAAAAAGCCTAACATAGGTTCAGAAGTTGTACCAACTTCTGAGGGACTGGTCAACCAGATCCCCTATAACAAAAAGACTGATGTTCCTCAAAGGGTTTGTAGGTCCTTTAGCTTGCAAAAGAAAACCTTTGAGTCCTCCCTTAAGCATAGGTCAAGGTGTCACCATCAAAATGCTGATGGACTCTCTAGGATGTATATCATCGACTAGAGGTATGAGGTTCATCCAGGAGTGGATTAAATCCTCCTGTCCCTTAGTCTGGGGGGGGCGAGTGTTAGGGAGAATTCTCTGTTTAGGCTGAATTTCCCTACCTAGTGAGTCCCCCAGCAGCTTTGCTGGATTTCTGGGGTTTAATTTTTTTCTCCTGCCAAGAGTGAGACTCTTTTACCCTCACTCTTGGACATGTTGAAGTGTGTTATCTTGGACAAACCTTGTGTTGAATGGGCGATGGGGTCTTTTACTCCATAGGGCCTCATGTATTTTTGTGATGTGGGTCACACAGCACCCTCTGTGCCGTGACCCAGGGGTGTCCTAGGGACTCCCCAACATAGACTCCATACCCTGGGACTGACTACTGTCTCCCAGGGCATGTAAAGTCACCAAAGACTTTGCTAGTCTTGAATCCTGAACAGAACCAGTACAAACCATCATATTGTGGACGTACTGGCTGGGGCAATTCGATTGCCCCAGGGTCTGTTAGTCGAGGGGGCACGTCTCCGTCCCCCCTGATCGAGTTTTGGCTGGTGGCAGTGGAAACTACTTTTTATATTCGACCGCGAATATTTCCCTATGGGATTTCCCATTGTTTTAGGCTAACACATTTAATTATTTATTTACGGTAGCCTTAAACACACCGCCGGTTTATATATTTATTTTTATAACTCCGGTTGGGACTTTTTGCCAAAACTTGATTCTAAAATGGCGTTGGTGTTCGCCTCTGTAACTCTGACCCAAAGTGGAGCCCTTTGTTCCACTTTTGGCGGGCTTCTCCACAGAAGCCCTCCAAAGTGGTGCCACTCTGTCTGGGGTACTTAGGAGGGGTGGAGGGGGATTTAGGCACCCTGGACTGAGTTACCTTGGTAACTCAAGTCGCACTCCGTCCTGATTGGCCCAAGTGGTGAGCCGCCCGGCTCACCACTTAGCATGGTTGAGTGACAGCTAGGCTGGGTGAATGGGGGTTTGCTGCATAAAAGCAGGGCTTTGGGGACTGGGACTTCAGAAGTCGCCACAGGACCAAGAATCCGACGAGGGAAGAGCTGAGCCGACCTGCTTCGACGACACCACCCGGTGGAGCCCTGCTGAACCGTCTCACCACTTTTTCCCGACGACCGAGGAGAACTCTTAACGGAGTGGCTCCTTCCCTTGACTGGTGGGGACAACCAGTTTTCGCCTTCTTTCCGTTCTTTGAGGTATCTCGTGGCCGCCTTGCCTGTGCCAAGCACCCCGGCAACCGGAATACCACACTTTACCCCCATACCGCGAAAGTCGGTACCAACCCTTTAACCGGAGGACTCCGCGGCTGGTTTCTTCCCGGGCAGTGCAACGACCCTCTTCTTCTGCTCTTCAGCGAGAACTTCTTCTCCCCTGACCGACGTCGAGCCCTGCTGCCACTGCCTGGAACAACTGCCACCGCTGGAGGATCCTTTCCGCTTAAGGTACTGTGTTCTGCCTGGCTTCCCTTGCTACCGACTGTACGGGGTAGATTTAGTCCCCGGCTTTCGAACCTGGGAGTGCCTGGGACACTTTGGCTAAACTTTCTGAGCCACTCTAACCTCTTTTTGACTCTTTGCAAGACTTTGAATCTCTAACTAACAGTGTGATCTTGGGCACATTTTCGCTCCGGCTACTCTAAGAGTGGGCCCTGCCTAGTGACTCTTGCTCACCTGTGACTTTATTCTTCTTTAAGCCTATTGCAAGTGCTCTGGACCTTAGAGTGGTGTGTCTAACCCATTTCTGCTTTTTCTCTCCCTTTCTTGGAAACTACTAGAGTGTCATCTAACGTTAAGCACTCACCTCTGTTTTAATTAAGTGGTGTTTACTTAGAGTTGTCTAGATAGGAGAAAGGATTGAATCTACTTCCATTATAACTGTGTTGAAGTGCTTTTACTATATTTTTGCTAGAGTGTTTTTAACTTATGTGTATTTTAAATAAATAACTATATACTTTTGAAACCAAGCTCTGGTCAGTGTTTGCTTGTGCTATTGTGTTTTGGTACATATTGTGTATACTTTACATACTGCCTAACTCTTCTTGAGAGAGGTCTGACTGCTCAGCCACAGCTACCAGGTAAATCTGGGTGGTGCGGACTGCTACCAAAGGGGTTTACTGCTCTACCTGTAGTCTTAAATCTTTTGCAGTGTTCCCCAAGGGAACTGCACAGGTTTCTGCCTAACACCGAGATTAACACTAGCTCAGGATTCTGGATGATTTATATTATAGCTTTTACTTTTTTCATGTGGGGCTATGTTATAGTTCGGTACATCATTGCCTTTAAGACCTTGCTTGTAACTCTTAATGCTAATGGTGACGTATTAAGGTACATGTTTTTTAAATTGTTTTTATATAGTTGACAAACTGAAGTTCTCTTTCTCCTCTTTTTAGTAATATGCAATCACTTGCTGTATGTCTCAGTATGGGGACCTCAAACTAAAATATAATAGAGTATTCTCAGACACAGACGGCTGAAATGCCAATGTCCTCGGGTTCCTTGATTGGTGCCTTTCTCAGGTTTATGCTTTGATGTTGTTGTCCTCGTTTTCCCAAGTTGACTATTTTGTTTTTCCTTATGTAAAAGTTTTGTTACAATGTAGTACTTCAGATTTAAGGCAATGATAATATAAATAGTGTAGAAATGTAGAATTTGTTCTGATAACCTGTTGCAGTCCGATTAATTATTTTTAAAATCACTTTTTATAGCAAACTGCAGAATATGTGCTACTACTTAAAGTACAAGACATGGGTGGACAGCCTTATTCCTTGTCGTCCACTGGAACAATGACGATTACAATTGCAGATATAAATGACCACCCACCAACATTTACTGCTTCATCGGTAAGTAGGTTTCCTCTAATTTTTCTACTTCCCTTTGGCAATTGATTTCCTTTGCTATCCTCTTATCAGTGAAATGCCATCTTATCAGTGAAATGTAGTACAACTCTGTGGATGATCTGTGACCATTTAAATCGTGAACATTTCGTTTAACAGTACCAAGGTGAAGTGAATGAAAATGAAGTGAACGTGCCAGTCTTGTGTATTCCTGTCCAAGACAATGATCAGATCAACACTCCTAACTGGAGGGCGAACTTCTCAATCACATCCGGAAACGATGATGGGAAGTTCGAAATTGTGACCAATCCAGAAACTAACGAAGGATGTTTACGTGTTGTAAAGGTAAGGGCAGCCAATGGAGTCAAAGTTTAGGCATGCTCATTGCTAGAGTAACCTGACTACTGTAGGTCATTGAATCAGAGCTGTATCACATATTTGTTCTCAATGAAGGACACTTATGTTTATTTCTACTTGGATTATTTGTGGATACGTTCTCACTTACCTCTTAACTCTATATTCAAAAATATCCTATTTTCCGTTTCTCTCTTGATGAATCGTAGGTGGCAACCTTAAATACTACACTGATCACTTTGATCATTACCTGTCTAAAAGCATCACACCTTTCAGGTGATTTTGGATAATTTAAAAAGCATCATTGCCCTAATGTCTTTGTTTTGTTGCTCCTGTACTGTTGATTTCATGGTACTATTTATCTGGGTACTTTCTGTGGTTGAGAGCACAGCCCTTCTAGCAGCTGTGACATGTGAGTTCTGAAGGAGCTCAGCCCTGCACAGAATCCTCGGTTTATAGTGCCAGAAAGTACAAATGGGTTAAAAGGGACCATTTTGCTTTGGTCCTGTATGTGTTGAGTTAATGTTACTGATCTCAAGAAGCTGGTAGTCTTAACTTGTTGACGGGTGATATTTTCATTTCCTTTTAAGATGTCAAAATAGGTCCCCATGCTCTGCACCCTCGTATGTCTAGGGGTCTTCCACCATGGATCTCTGTAAGTGGCCTTGGGAACCTCTATTCCATTCCAATTGCAATTGAGGAAGTGGTACCAACCTGGCACTCCACCTATGCTGCCACAGTCTTCCACTGGCTCTGTTATTCTTTCAACATTTCACTCTTGGCAATCAATAGTATCCAAGCATTCCATGTGGGCAACACCTAGTCAAAGTACAGTTTGAAGTCTAGTCTCTTCTTACATACCCTTGAAACTGAGAAAAATCAATTGTTCTATTCACGGTCACTTTGATCATTACCTGTCATACTTACAAAATCTGTTTATTTCCCCCAGCCACTTAATTATGAAGAACAATCTCGTTATCAACTGCAAGTTGGTGTTGCTAATGAAGCAGCTCTCATTACTAAATCAGGATCAAAAACGACTATGAGGAACACTGTACCAGTCACTGTGTTAGTGAGGGATGTTGATGAAGGTCCAGAATTCATGCCAAATGTTTGGTTTGTGCGCGTTAAAGAAGGACAGCCAGTTGGAACATTGATTTACACATGCTCAGCCAAGGACCCAGAGAAGAAAACCAGTGATGGTATCAGGTATAAATAATTCTTTATTTTGTATTTATTGAAAAACAAGGGTCATTTCAAACAGGAATCACTTCTGAAGTAGACAACCACAAGCCGTTGTGGCAGTATTCCCAGGGTAGGGTCCCCATTACAAATAACATTGATAGATTGAATGAGGTTGACAAGGTGATGACTGGGTAGAGTAGGATCCAGTTTCCAGGAGAAGGAGATAAATGTTTTTAATTTTGACAGCTTGAGGCCAGAAAGTGCATATTTACAGGTAACGTAGAGTAGTCCTGAGGGTGGACGTTGTGTTCTCTGTGATGAATGTACATTGTGAAATATAAATGTAGTTTCTTCTCCCTTGTGAAGTTTTTAAAGTATGTTTTTTGATTTTCAAAAAACAGCTACAAGAAGTTAACCGATCCATCATCCTGGGTCAATATTACATCTGCTTGTCAAATAAAAACTACAAAAGTTCTGAATAGAGAATCGGCTGACGTATCGAAGGGACATTATAATGTAACGGTCCTTGCTACTGACCAAAGTAAGTGACAGATTTACTGTGACAATTAAGTTCATGCAACAACGTATTTGCATTTGTCTGTGTCTACCACTAAATAGATTTACCCATGTATGACATCTTTACGGGGCAGTGGTCTGATTCTTCCTGAACTCTGGGTTTAGAGGGCATGGGTCCTTCATAACTAACTGTAAAAATATAGCCTGTGCTTGCCTCTACTTGCTGTGTGACCATAATAATACATTCCACGATCTTCACTCTGCTTAAAGTAGCTCGGATAAGATTGACCCTTCATTAAGCACGCTGAAGACCAGTGCGACTACACGTGATTAAGTTGCAAGTCTGCTTTCTGCAAAGTGGTTTTCCAGCAATTGCCCAAAATATCTAATAAACCGCAACCATTATTTCAGTTTACCTATGAGTTTCACGCTCCATGTGTAGATACTCTCCGAGCCCCTTGTGGTTTGCAAATATTAAACAATTTCTCTAAGACCATTTAACCAACATCTGAGTCCACATCAATGCCTTACCTGCGTAAAATGTGTACCTCCAAACGCGGGGCAGCAAGACTTTTCAATCTAATAACTAAACTAAATTGAACCTAGCCGTATTTACAATTCTAAAAAAACTAATATTGCTGTCATTCTAGCCAAACACCTTATTAATTAATTCACTTTGGGTGGTGTTAGATTTTCTATTTCTACGCCAAATCTCCTACAACTATCAGTCCCGCAGCACTTTGTGCTGGATCTTTTGGCCTGTCTCTTGAGTGAGTGGAAATCTTTTTTCCCCCGCTCATTCATTCTTGTACTCTGCCTGTGCCAACTTTTTATAATTATTTTAATACTTTTTACTTGGGGTCATATTTGCCTCCAACTGTCTATGGCATCTCGAATTTACTTTTGCAGCACACAGCACCTTTTTTGTAGCATTTCTGGGAGCCCTTTAAGCTTCCCTTTTTTTTTTTCCTTGTGTGAACACGTTCCCCAAGGTAGGGGATACTTGTTATCCTTTCTATATGATACGATAGGTTATTTATAATGCGCTTAATACCTAGAGGTTTCTAAGCGTGGATCTGGGGATCAAAACTGTGTTGCTCCGTGTTATCTTGCTTCCAAGGTGAGCAGGTTGCCCCTAGGCTATCCTCCCGAGACTCATGTTATCTTGTGAGATCAGCACACACACCTTTCCATAGAGTGCTGAGGATTTACTATGTATCCCCTTTCTCAGTGCTCCGGTAACATTTTTGTTAGTGGACGTGTTCTAGTGACGTTTGTGCAATTTCTACCTACAGGCTGTGTTCACATCCCCTCTAATGCATGGAAGTGTTCCCATTGACCCAAAATGGAGGCTGTAACTCCAAAAGATTGAATGTTGCTTGAGTGCTGATTGTCTGGGCTCTGGATAAATGGCTGGATCCGAGGCTGAAGACCAGCTGACCACTAGCATCGAAGAACCGATGAGGAAGAAGAGGCAAGACTGCCAGAGCCACTTCCAGAGGACTGGAGATGCCTCCAATGTAACAGCTGCTGCACGACCCTCCTTCCAAGGCTCAGGGGAGCTCCAAAGAGGATGTCCCACCAACTCTCCACACCTCCTCCTTATCAGCCTTGAAAAAACCTGTAAGATGTGTTGAAAACCTCCTGGGCTGCAAACTGCCAATACCCTGTGACCTTCGACCCAAGTGCAGTGCACAATCCTCTGAACAGCAAATACTCCTGGGACTTTGGTGGACTCCTGCTGGACCTTCAGAAGCAAGATTCTACTCCTCAGTCACCTCACCAGAGTTCTGGAACAAGCTAGTGAGGTGAATCGATTGGGCTGTAACTGATTTTCATCTGGTGTCTCTGAAAAGGCAACAAACTCATACAATACTTTGCTGAGGGCCCCTTTTCTTGACTGCTGCTGCAAAATAGCTTCCAGAGTCACCGCGACCAAGGAACAGGCAGCCGGGTCTGCAATCCGACCCTGAAGGTGACTCAGAAATAGATAGGGAAGGACTCCTAAAGCCTAGGCTCTGTGAAACCTGCCTTGTGTTTGGGATGGTTTATCATAAGGATCTCAAGCAAAGTATATTAAAAGTTATTACTTAACTTTGAATTGCATAGTGCCCTTCTGAAAAGTAATTGCCAAAGTTATTTACTTGTACAAGGCTATTATGAAAAGTAATTGCTAATTTCTTTTTGTATTGTTGTCTAAAAAAAAACTATAAGCTCTGATATGTGCTTATCTGCTTATGTAGGACTTGTAACTCCATTTTATTCCCAAAACAGAATATCTTAAAACTATAATGGTAGTTTTACTTACCTGTGAATTGCATAAGGCCATTCCATTCGTTTTTACACTGCGGTTTACTTACAAGAAATATTGAATTGCTGCTTATACAAGTTCTTTGTACCTTCCTACAGCCCTAACTCCCCCCTAAAATAAGCCTGGCTGCTCTGCCATTACTTACCCTGAGTGGTACAGACTTGTACTAGAAGTTGGAGCTCTGTGGTGCCAAATAGTCTTATAAAGTATTGGGTATTGGACTTTAGAAAAACTCCCTAAAACATTGATAATTCTAAACAAGTCCTCAATGGAGTCTATCAATCTAGCTAAACATTGACTTTTTAAAAACAAATCTAAATAGGTGTGCATGACCCTTAGCATTACCAGGGAATTGCTAAAGTTCTGTACCGGTGTCAATCAGGGTTAAAACTGTGTTCTGCAACTAGGATTATCCTAAAGATTATCCTAAAGAAGTGAAACTGTTGCGGCGGATATATTTATTTTGTTTTCTAGAAAAGGGATGTCCATTTCCATCATAAATGCCTTACAATAGCACATTTTCAGCCTCTGAAGGCATTCCTATGAAGGATGCCTGTACAATAGCATAAAGATGAGAAGTAGTGAGCCAGACCGAGGGTATAAAAAGAGCATGTACCAGGGACAAGACAAAACAAACAAAATGAATATGAGAAATTTGGTGACTTACAAATTTAACATTAACATAAGAGGGCATGTGCTTCTAAACTAAATCATGCAGGTACTGAGGATGAGACCATTGATGGCTTTGTAAACTAGGAGGAAGGAACTGGAAAAGATTGCTTGTGCATGGAGAGTCGACCAGTATATTGTTGGTAGATGAAGTGGGGGAGGGGGGGGTCTTGGTAGCTTTGGGGAAGCAAAGTTGAGGACTTTGTCTAGAGGGAAAAGGGAATAGAGGGAGAGACCAAGGAGTAGGCGTGAGCAGTAGTCAAGTTTGCTGAGACAAGAGTGGAGATTAGTTTTTGTAAAGTTGTTAGTGAGAGAAGGACACATTTCCCAAATGTTGAGGTGGTTAATACGACCTGCAGAGGCAGTGCTAGTGATGAATTGTTGCAGTCTTAGGTTGGTATCAAAGAGGACTCAAGATTGCGATTCTTGGGTGAGGGAGCAAGAACGTCGGGCAGTAAGGAGATAGGATAGTCACAGGTAGGGATGGCATTGGGAGCCTGGAGAAAGACAACTTCTTTTTTCGAAGAGTTCAGCATGAGGCAGCGGAGAGCCATCCAGTGACCAATTGCAGTAAGACAGTTGGTAATGCATTCCGAGATGGCAGGGTTGAAGGAGGGAAAGGTGAAAAATAATGCAGGGTCATCAGCAAAATAGTGATGGTGAAAGCCAAAGGATGAAAGCAATTGTTCTTGGCAAGAGGTATGCAGGGTGAAGAGCAGAGGTCCAAGGACCGTTCCTTTTGGGAATCCCTGTGGGGAGAGAGAGGTGGGGTCAGACGTTTGAGGTTTTAAAAGCTCAACCTTCCAGGTAGCGGGCAATTAAAGCGAGAGCAGTTTTGTGAAAACTAAGGCTCTGGATAGTGAGTAGTAGAGGAGTGGTCCACAGTGTCAATAAGTGGCAGAAAGGTCCAAAAGGATGAGCATAGAGGAGTCTGGGGTAGTGAACATTAGAAAGTTGGAAACATGCACAAGTACAGTTTTGGTGGAGTGTTTACTATGGCAGCCAGACTAAAGTGGATCTCCAAGGCCATTATCCTCAAGGTAATCAGTTATCCAGTCGAAGACCACTCACTTAAGGGCGTTTGAACAGCAGGGAAGGAGATCAAGTTGGTGATAGTTTGCTGGTACTTTTGGGTCCGCAGAGGGTTTATTCAAAAGGAAAAAGACAGTTGCAGATTTAAAGGAAGCAGGGAAGAGGTAGCGAGGAAAGAGGGTTTAAAGATCTGTGCTGCCTACAGGCAAGTGATTTGAAAGTGTCTTTCACCATTTGGGTAGCAAAAGGTTTGATGGGGGGTCAAGATGGGTTGGCACTGTGAAGGATGGATTCTAATTCAATAGAGGTACACTATAAGTCGAGCAAGGAAGAGGTAGGGGAGAGGTGGAGGACAAAATGTGGTTGAGGAGGAGGGAGAGTGGCTGTGAGTGTCACGAAATCAGTGGTCAAAGTGGGCGGGAGCGGTGTTCCTCTACTTTTTTTAATTAAGTTGTACTGCTCCTATACTTTTATTTTAAAAAGAAACCATTCCGGAATGGTTTAGTTTAAAAATAACAGTATAGAAACAAATTGAAACTTGTTCTTTCAGTGCACAAGACTGAAGATTTCCTTAGACAGCAGGTACATGTGTTTGAGGATTTGTATTGTGTGTTGGAGGTGGTGTGGGGATGGGGTTTTTGGGGATTGGGTGACAGGCCAGCAGGGAACATAGTTCCACTACTTCTTTTCGGACACTTCGACCACTGCATGAAATATAGGGGAAAAGTATTAAGCAAGTCATTGGTAAAAAGGTAGGAGGCAATGGATATTGGTTTGGGAGTTGTAAGCAAAGATGGGAGGGCAGATGAAA
This sequence comes from Ambystoma mexicanum, assembly GCF_040938575.1. Classification (NCBI taxonomy): domain Eukaryota; kingdom Metazoa; phylum Chordata; class Amphibia; order Caudata; family Ambystomatidae; genus Ambystoma; species Ambystoma mexicanum. Next base: position 490,577,161 of record NC_090933.1, on the reverse strand, counting down.
GGTTGTAGAGGTTCTTGTGAAGTGAGAAGATTAGGTTTGAGAAGTAGGATTTGGTAGAGTCCAGTTCAGAGGTGCGGGCAACAAGGGAGTTTTTGTAGGGTAGTGTTAAGATGAATTTGTAGAATCTGGCCGGGTTACCGCTTTGGTAACCTGGTATGCTAATGGCGTTAACACCCAGTTTCAGCCATTGGAAAGGGGGGTTGAAAGACTGTGAAAGCATGTTAAATGGAGGAGGCATGAATAGGGGAAAGAGACATCCATTTAAATGTGTTTGTTTGGCTGTTCTGTATTGATATTTTGTGTTGATAATTTGGAACGTTTAGGCAGCTAACGACTCTTGTGTCCATGAAAGTCTGATCAGGCATTAGAATCCTGTGGCCGTGCAAACTGCATGGCACCTACGTTTCTGTCAGCAAATGTTGCTTTTCCATCGAAGGTAGGAAAAAAAAGGCGACTGCACATTTGGTGCGCATTAGGGATGGTAAAAAAGACCAAAGCCGATAATACCGAAGAAGGGGAGCAGGGGTATTCCCCACCCCCCCCCCAGTTTGGTATTATGGACTGCGGGGGTTGCAGGGATGTCCCCTGCATACATTAAATGAACAGCGGGTGACAAACAACCAAAATCCCAAAAGCTTGAGTTACAAAATGCCAGCAAGTGGACTTTGCAATTTTGTAACTTTTGGAATTTGTTTTTTCAACATAGAACCAAATATTGTAGGACTTGGTTGGACTATTTTAAAGCTTAATGGTGACCTTGCTTTACAGGACACATCTTAAGGATCTAACCTAGCCAATGCAATTCTGTGACCTTTATCTGGCATGCAGAGTCTCCAGACCAGGCATTGGATATGCTCAGACTGCACAGCTGTTCCTCTATCTCTCAATCGCCCATGTAGAATAACTTTCATTAATTTCTTCTGCAGCTTACAGTTGGGAGCTGAATTATCTAAAGTCCTGTTTTGATATATTTGTTAAGCTATCTCCCTTTTGTTTTTCTTTGAGTCCTGAAGGAATTCAAACTCTTGCACCTAGCAAGTCTCAGTCTATCATAACAGTGCAGTATAAACTGAAAACATAGGAGGTTGCCATTACTCATTTTGGTTTCAGTGCGCTACAAACACACTACGTTGAAGACATTACATTTGCTGTTTTGTGTGATATCCTGAGATTGGGGTTTATATACAAATCCGAGAAGAAGAGAGGGGACACTCATGCATATTCCCTTGTCCAGTGTGTCACGTAGGTAAGGAAGTAATGATTTTGTACACCTTTCTTTTCTAAAGAACACATTAGGACGGGAGTCTACAATAGTTGTACAATGTAGACCTTTGTGAACGGCTCTCATGATTGCCAGGTGGATGTATTCAGTCTCTCAAATGTTCACGTTCTTTGGACTGTTGAATATGTCCTCGGATAATTGATTTTTAAGCCAAATGGATTGAGAGACTCTATCAGTATTAGAAATGATTTATAAGATCCCAATTAAGAACTGAAGAATATTGATATATTTGCAAAATACTGTCCAGCACCAGGAATTGGAAGAGGTTCCAGCAGTTAAATTTATATATCAAATTCTAAATGCAAGCTTAAAAAGTTTGCATGTTCTCACTTATTTAAGTAAGTTTTATGTAGCCTACTGTTCCTGCTCAATATGCTCCTTGTATGTTTATTTTTTTATTTTTAGAAAAGAAAATCCTTTCCAATAGTTCAGCCTTACCACGCCATCAAATTCAAACAATTACTGTAGGAGTTTTGCAAAAATATGCACAATAGAAAATCTATAAATGTATTGTCCTTCCAACCAGCGAAAATGGCATGAAATATTATTCAAAGAGGGTAGTCGGAGAAGGTTTCAATGTTTATCACTTTTTTCTATTTCTTTTGGAATATACATTTCTTCTATATTTCATTGAGATATCCGTTGCTAAAGCATAATTTTAAGCCAGAGAAATTGCAGGGCTAAGGATTAATTGACATCACTCAGAGGCATTGCTGCTAAAATGGTCCTGTGCCTTTCAATATTGCCTCAGGGGCAAGACCAAATTAATTCATTTGCACAGAGTTTAATTTGATGCTTGTCTAGTAAGTCGATTTTGTGTACCCAGTTATAGGTGCACTTACTTTGATATGTGTTAAAGCTTCTGGTGCTTCTTGGGTGCCAATCAGTTTCTCTTCTAGGTACTGTGCTCATATGTTGCCATGTCACCTAGATACAAAATTGTATTCTATTGCTATGTATATGGATTACATACTTTATCCCATGCCATGAGCCCCTTCTGTGATCATGACTGTATGGGAGACATAAAAGCTAGCAAGGCAAATGGTGAAGATGTGCTGCTCAAAATCCTTCTTATTGCATTCCAGGTGGCAAGACAGGAACTGGAACACTAGTAATAACTGTGGATGATGTAAATGATAACGAGCCGTCCATCACAAAACAGGAGACCAGCATGTGCCTTATGGGCAAAAAGTCAGTGAATATTGAAGCCCAGGATCTTGATGAAGTTCCCAATTCTGTACCCTTGAAGTTCAGTTTGGATGCCAGCGGTTCTCCTGACCTTCAGAGCAAATGGAGGATAACTCAGCATGATGGTATGTACATCAAGACTGCTCATTTATCAGTCTATTTTGGAACTTTCCTCTGATTGCTTCAAGTTAGAGTGTCTCTCTGTAGAAGCCTTTCCTATGTGGGTAATTATTTCAGACTGCTGATTAGGGATGCCGGTGTAGTGAATCATAACCTAATTAATTTATTTTGCAAATCTCAAGTCACCAGTTGGTATTGTAGTTGTGTAATTGTATTAACATCTTTTATAATCACTTTTGCTTTTTCTGTTATTGGTTTCAGTTAATCAAGCATCCAACAAAAAAATAATAACTTATTAGCAAAATGTTGGTACTATACATTATAACTGCACCAGGCATGGCAGCATGGAATGTGGGCCAGTCACTTATGCTTCACTTAGATGCGAAGAGAAAATTGACTTCCATCTTTTTTCCTTTTGAAAAATACTGCATAAGAGGGATGGCTACCATACTTGCCACAAAGAGAACAGACAGTATTGTGGAAGGGCATGTGCTACCTTTCCTACAGCTATGCCTTGCTTGCCTACATTGTGTTCAGTTCTGCACTTACCTTTGCTGCACTGGACAAGAATGATGCACACTTTTTAGCAGTTCTAGAGAATAAACCGCCTGTGTACAAACTCCAGATTGCTAGTGCAAAATAAATGGATGGGTTTGAACTTCATCTAGTGAGGACGTTGGCATTGGTATACTTGATGGAGAATGATTTGACCTTTTTTAAATTTGACTGAATTTTTATTTGATTGAATTTGATTTGTTTTTCAGGGGAAATTTGGTCAAACTATATAAAATATATATTTTATGGGGTGTGGTAAGGGAATAGGTAAAGGTGGGGGAAGTGACGGAGGGTGGGGGGGTCTCGTCTGCATTTTAAGGCAAAAAACATGCAAAAAGATGTTGGTCAAAAAGGAGAGGGTCAAGTATTTTTGATCAAGTAGACCGAATCCAGGACTTTCACATGGAGTTTAAGGCTGAATTAACCAAACCTGTTAAGATTTGACTAACTGTGTGTTATATGAACTGGCACATTAAGAAGTGCAACCATGTGTTTTTCTTTTCTATTTCAGGAACTTCCATGACACTTGAAGATATTGGGAATCAGCCAGTTGGAACATACAATGTTCCAATCTCGATAGTTGACCAGCAGGGCAAGGGATCTGTCCACCAAGTTACAGTGGATATATGTAATTGCCCCGATGGCGTTAACTGTCCCAGTGCCATCGACCGCAGAACTGCCGGGGAGGTTTCTTTTGGCCCCTTGGGTATACTTGCATTGATACTGACAGCACTTTTACCACTGTTGTTGCTGGGTAAGTAACTCAGTATATTTGTTGTACTGTAGTGTTGCAGGGAGTGCTATGGAAATGTCTGTAGGGGTTACAACAATAAAACTGATCAAATGTTGCCACAGCATGTTTTGTTGGTCTTCGAAAAGATTTTGGCCAAGACAGAATTTACAAATGGCTTATCCTTCACAGAAGACTGGCAATGACTATTCAGACAGCTGGTAATATTTCTTAGTCTGTTAAGAACTCGTGAGTGAAGTATGCGCTGTGTGATCTTTGTTATCTGCAGTTCATTCCCTGGCAGGTTTGGCTCGGACGTTAATCTTCCAAGGGTCAATACAATCATTTTCAATTTCGATTATGCACCAATATAATTGCATACACAGTATTATTTGTAAAGCATTTTTGATAATGTGCTTTGTAAATATCACCATGCTCCTACTTCTTTATCACTGTACTTAAGCTATCGAGGCACATCCTCATACCCAGAGACGGGTTTGTAGCAGACTACCTAAAAAATGATAATAAAAAGCCCTTCCACCACTGTTCCTGGGCCCATAAATATTTACCATGTGTCCTGGGTGGAGTTCTGGTGCACTGCACAGGGGTGCCCTTTATTATTTTCCTTTGCTGCAGCCTAGGCTATGTATCTTAAGGCCACTCTTTGCAGAGCACTTGATGCCAATGTCGTTCCTTTTCTGCTTCACATGCCCACTCCTCAGGTAGAGCTTAGTCACTGACAGGTCTTAAAGCGTAGCTCGCATAGGGTATCTAATGAAGACCTGATTTCTAACTTCCGTGTTAGTTGGGATGATACCTGGGTTGTGGACCTCTCTTGCATAGCACACATCCTTATGGCTTTTTCTGACTCCCTAGCCCCCAGGAAGCTGCAAGACTACATCCCGCCCCTCGGAGCCACGGTTCAATGATAAGTTGACAACTCTTCGCCCAAAAAGTGCCAAATTGAACATAGTGGTGCTCTTCCTTTGCCTTGCTAAAACTAATTTTTATACCTACAAAGTGGAAGGTGCACTGAATAAACCGCTCGCAACCAAGACAGATTCTTTAGCTGGTATCACCCCGTCTCAAGTATTGGGACTCCGTGGCTGACTTCTAAGGGCAGCGATATATGTACATTGATCGCATCCTAAGAGTAATACGATTTCTTTGGCCCCTCCTGCAGTTGACACTGAAAGGTGGTCTACCTTTCCACTGTTTACCTCATTTGACATTTTAAGGGCAACCAAGTGCTTAAATCTATTTCCCCTTCTGATGCTATTACTCTATGCACTCCAAGAGATATAGGTCACCATGCTCCCTGGCTCTGCCTGGCAGGCAATCGGTCCAGTTCAACTAGCTTCATTGCAGCAGAACTAAAGCAATACCATGTTATTCCCCTGCTTAAGAAACCTTTTCGCCCCTCTTTCCTTGCTAATTTTCACCCTATTTCACTTCTCTCATTTCTCATGAATCATTTGGACTCTTTGAATTCTCCACTTCTTACATCTTTTCTGGAGTGCTCCGAATTCTTTGACCCTTTTAAATCAGGGTTTCGCTGAGGCACTGAAAATGTCCTGGTCTCGGACATGGATGACCTGACCAAATTGGTGGATGCTGGGGGGTGGGGAGGGAGTAGAGGGGAAGACGGATGCTCTGATTTTGTTAGAGCTCTCACCAGCAATCAGCACAGTGGATCACCCTATGCTGCTTCACTGTCTCTCCCAGGCTGGTCTCTCTGGCCAGGTTCTTTTCTGGTTCGCATCTTTCTTGATTGACAGTACTCGGACCCTCTCTTTTGCACCATTGCTTTCCCAATCTAGCACACGTTTGTGTGGTGTCCCGCAGGGCTCTGCTCTGTGCCCTGCATTATTTCAGGTCTACATTCAGCTACTTCTGCTCCTCATCAGTTCCCACTGCTTCCGCTCTTCCTCCTATGCTGATCACTCAAATCATTGTCCAGCTTGACCTTGCTTAGCCGGACACCGCCTCTCAGCTGTCTGAGCAGCGGTTGGTAATTGGTTGGGGAGCAACTGGCTGAAGCTTAATGGGGACAAGAATCTTTCCTCGCCCTCTAGCACTCCTCTCGTCTCCAGCTTCCTTCTCAATGTGATCATCCACTTGGTGGCCCCCGGAGCTCAGCCCAGGTCCCTCGCCAGTCTCTTCAGTGAGGAATATGGGGTTAATGTTCTCTGAACCTCTATCAGCTGCAGCCCAAGTTAGCTCGATGTGTACAACAGGCTACTTTCAGCTTGGTGTTAAGGATGCCTTTCCTCCCTACTAAGCTCTGTCCTCTTGTGATCTCCTCCCTGGTTCCGAGCTGGCTCGACTACTGCAACTCTCTATTCTTGGCCCAAATGGCCTATATCCTCCATGGTTGCAGCTACTGCAATACCTTGCAACTTGTATTGCCACCAACATGGTGCTCATATCTCCCCAGTTCTGCGCTCACTCCATTGGCTCCCGGTTCAGACGCGGATGATCTTCATATTCCTCTGTATTGTCCAGTAAGCCTATTGGAGTGGGAGCAGAACTCCTGCAGGAGAAATTTCAGCACTATCAACCGGGTCGTCTTTTGAGATCATGTGTTGCCTTCCTCTTGGTCATCCCTCGGTTTCGGCGGGATTGGATGGGTGGATGCTCCTTTTTGGTTACAGCTGCCAAACTGTGGCACACTTTGCCTTTGTCTCTCTGAGCAACTGCTGACCACCTTGGCTTTCGTCAACTTTTTAAAATCCTTCTGTTCAAGGCCCTCCTGTTGATGCTCCCCTAGAGACATGATGCCCCTGGAGAACGTGTGCTCTATAAATACCACTAACATAACATGAGCTATTGCAGTGAACTTATATGCCAAGGGCCCAGTGTCTATTTTGCTGCATTAAGAGGCAAAAATGAAGTCTTCACCTCTAGGTCAGGTCAATCTCTGCTGCACTAGTGGAGCTCTGTCGTGGCCTTGGTGGGGATGATAATGCTGGTGGCAATAACAGTTCAGAATAGAATGGCACCAAATAGCCTGTCTAGCCCCAAGCAAAGAATGGTCCAATAATGTGTCTCCTACTTGGTGGATGTAGTGTAGGGTGTGCCTGACATCTGATTATAAATAGGACCCTCCCCTTGTGGGTTATAAGGCAATACATTAAACTGTAACCACTAATGTAAATATTAAAGTGAGGAAAACGTGGTCTCCCAGGTCCTGTTTAGTGGATCAGGCCAGGGGTATTCAGATTAACCAGATACCCCACTTAGGTAATCTGGGAGACATGGTAAGATTGATACAAATAGACTCTTCGCTTCATGGCCAGGAGGCCTGTGTTTGCCTGGGAGGTCAGAAGCTGCATCCCCAATGTGAAATTAGACACCCGTCGTGGTGGAGAAGTAACATTATTCAACACATGTCAGTTGTGGTTGGGTTATGGAAAGTTATATTCTTATTTGAAATAAGGCCAGTATTTGGAAAAAATGGCAGGGGCGGGCGGTGGTCAAGACACAAAAATGACTACCTTTGCATTGCACACCAATTTGTCCTTCTATGTGAAACAATACAAAGAAAAGGTGGACTCTTACTCGACAACACCCAGCCTTGTGACAGGATGAAATTAACATTGTCACTTGTTACCTTCAATATGTAGCTTGAGGACCAGGAGTTAGTGTGAGAAACTCCTTTAGAGTCTATGCGGTGCCCAGGAAAATCTAGCAGTGTCGGGTGGAGAAGCAATTGAAGTTTGTGCAAGCGTTTGTTCCAAGAGAACTTTAAGGCCTAGCCCTAATGCTCACCTCCTGCTTTTAAACAAAATATCTTGGTTGTCGCACACTGAAAGCCACTTCCATTTCACTCAGTCATGTAGTTCGAGCACCCCAGCACACTTTTTATTTTCTCGGCCTTTTCAGTTTTTCTAGAAGACCTGGCAACCTTCTGGGATTTGCAGCCATTAAAATGTAGCATTCTACTGGGGCAGGAACTTACCATGCCCCTTGCCCTATGGGCACCTTCAATAGATACAGGCATACATTTCTCCCCTATGTACCTTTTGAGACTAAGTTGTTTTCCATCAATCTGAGATGCACTACTCAGCAAGGCGCTCCTCCCACCACCTCTCTCAAAGTTCATCCTCTGCAGCCAACACACACCTCACTGGAATGCTGTTCTTACATGTTCACTGATGATTCACTTCTGCCATTTATTTTTATACTGTTTCCACAACCTCCCTTATGGGTATGAATAGCTGGGATTTTTACCCGTCGTCTCTGGGTTTCCTAATTGAACAGTGTTGCCTAGTTGCACTCCTTTCATCTGTGCATTTACTTTTTCCAGTTTGTTTTCCATGTACGGTGTATCTACTGGTTCCCAATAATTGCTTAATGGGCTGATTGAGGAGTGTTTTTGCAAGTCAAGGGTTTATAAAGCTGCATTCTTGAATCTGTGGATCGGGGAGAATTGACGTGTGTGGATCTGCAGATCTTTTAACTATCCTGCTGTGAACTGCTTTTGCCCCAGTGCTGCATACGCATTGCACTATTTTCTCAGTGAGTTGAGTTAGTGGTATTAGGGTGCTGTTGTCCATTTTGGAATTTGCTTGCTCAGGAACTTTCATCATAGTCTTTCTGTACGAGTTGCTGCTGAGACATCCTTCAGACAACACTTCCTTATGCCTAAGGTTTACATTTTGGTCTCCAATCAATCCATAATTTGTTTTACATTGATAGGCAATTGTTTTGCATTGAAGAAACAATGCCTGTCCATCTTTTATTCACTGTCTGTCCTTGCATTCTGTGTGCTTTTGTTCATCTTCACTTGAAAACAAGCTAAGCTGATCCTCAATACTTTAGGGATTGTTGCGATACTGTAGGGATGAGACGGGTAATAACCTTATTTACCTAACTGCATCCTTATTTCCTAAATCCTCTTTTCCTCCACCCCATCCAGGTTTCATCTCTTGTAGGTTTTGATGGGTAGTTGGGTTGATGTTTGCTTGGATGTTGACTGTAAGAATCAGAGGTAAGCCTAGGAGGAGGAAGGGTTAGGGTAAAGGAGGAAGATACAAACCCACCTCTGTAGTGTCACGGCTGTGGTGAAGGGATGACGGAGTAATGAAGATAACCACAGAGTAATCTGAGCATCATGACTTTATTTTAAATCTCTGTACATATATATTATTTTGTCCTTACCATCCGCGCACACACACACATTTTTATCATGAATCACAGTAGTTGTTAAAGTGGCTGAAATTAACTGGAAAGTGCAACTCCCTGAGACAGATGATATGGCTGAGCAAATGATGCACACAACTTCTGAAAAGGTCTTCTCATTTTTCAGATATTTGATATTTCTGTCTTCTCATGGACCAAACTAAAGGGTGATGGATGTCCTGAATAATTCCTAACCTTTGGCATCGTTCTGGGCAGCTGTTCAACCATGTTATTTTCTGTATTCCATGCTATTGGAAAAGGAGAAAGACCATGTTTGAATCTGTCGTGGCCTCATTCCAAAAGGGGGAGTTAGCCCATACTACTAGGTCATATGCCTTCTGCACAAAACTGCAAGTAGCCCAAGACCTGTTGGCCTTCTTGGTCATAATCAATTTGCAGCTTTACGATCTGTGGTATCGATATGCCCAGCAGTGGGTCCCGAGATAGTTGTGTCTTGAGTGACTTTGAAAAACTGAAGAGTGGTGGCTGGACCTTATTTTTTTAATTTATTTTTTATTCATAACCAAAATAATTGCTTACTGTCTTTTCTTGCACATAGAAATTCTCAAATGGTAAAAATGTACTTTTGCAATATATCCGTACCCAAAGCTGTTGTTGATAGTCCTTCTTAAGAATGCCCATGGCAGCTCAGTTCTAGGAGGCTTTGCCTCCATTTCAACATTTTTCTGGCTATTGTATTGTACTGTTATCCTAGGCATAATATTTAAGATTAATGAGGTGAAGTTGGTTAGTGTAGTGTCAGATTCTTATGGTAAAATTAGAAAAAAATAATCTTTCCGAAATGTTTCATTGTTGCTGTTGCCAAAAAATATATATTTTATTTTTAATAACTTGCTTCATGTCAGACACCAGCCTATAAGTGTGGGGTTCGGGTATCCAACCTGTGCTGCTCAGTGCTATCTTGTTTATAAAATGAGTGCATTGTCCCTGAGCTATCCTCGGACCCGGGAAAATATTTAGCATCCATATATATTTATTTTCTTGACCCATTAATCCTGTCTGCCTAGTATTCAATGATGGGCATTGTGTACAAAGACTCCTGTACTGAGTAACCCGAAATACCACCAATTTTCAAGATAACTGTTTAAATTGCATATTCTGAATCCTGTTCCATGTGTGCCCTACATATAAATAAAATATATATATGTCCTCTTGTTGAATTTCAAGAAGTTGTTTGACAACGAAACATTTTGACCTAATCTTGGCAGGCAGGAATGGAATGCCATTTGACATGCTATAAACCTGTGCCCTTGATCTAGGCTTGGCATATCCGAATGCCCTTTTTCAATATGTTGGATTAATTGGAAGTGATAGGTGCCAACAATTACTAAACCTGCCTTTTTTGTAAATTAAACATTTAGGGCTTGATTCATGGAAGTATAATGGTGCAATCCCATAGGAAAACGTTCTGTTAATCGGGCCCTTAGTCTGCCAACAGGAAATTATGTGGATTTTGAAATGAAGCTCAATTTAAATAGTTTGAAAAGTCCTTAGTGGTGTGTGCTTGAACCTTTAATACCCAAAGGATTTTCTTTGTCATTCCCCTACTGCACTGCCATTTTCATTATTGAAAGGGCTGATTAAAAGGGCGTTCGGGTGCATTGTGTAGCAGGTGATGCATGTACACATTGAGCTAGAGACCGGCGCAGGCAGGAAGGGTAATGATGAGCTTTTTCTTATTAACTGTAATCGCCCTTTTCCGACATAATATCTGTCTCTCTTGAACCCTGATGGATGGATGGATGGATGGATGGATGGATGGATGGATGGATGGTAGGTGCATATAGGTGCGGAAGAAGACTGCCAAGATAAAGTGCATGAAAGCGTTCCCAAGTCCATAAAAATACAATACAGTGTATGTACATGTTGATGGGGAGTTTTTCTAAAGTCCACCTGAGATAGGACTTTATAAAAATGGACCCCTTGGTATACGGTGCTCCAACTTCTAGTATAGGCCTGTACCACTCTGGGTTTTGGTAGTTTGGCAGAGCAGCCAGGTTTCTCTTTGGAGGGAGATGTGAGCTGTAGATCAGTGCAGAGAACTTAGAATATACATATGCCCAAAGAAACACTTACACACTTGAGTTATAATACAAAATAACATTGGTTTTTATTTTTAACTGTATACACAAGGTAAAGATACATCTTCAGATAGGTAAGTACTATTTTAAAGCTAATCGACACAATAGAAGACCAATACAGTACTTCAGGTGAGTAAACCACAGTTATAGTAACTCGGAATTTCTGCTGTAGGAATGCGATGAATGAACAGCACCAACAATAGCAGCTAAGCACTTTCAAAAACTTGTAATACTTTTCAGAGGCTTAAAGGATTTAGCAGTCCATTCCTTTCTAGGTATGCATTCTTCAAAGTCAGATTGGAAGGAATAGCATGCAAGGTACAGCAACAGAAAAGGCAAAGTTCCAAAGGAGTCTTCAGTAACAAGCAAGTAGAAAGTTTTGGTTGGTAAAACGTGACCAAGGACTTCGGAGAAGTCTCCCACAATGCGCATAAGCGTTGGGCTCGGGCGAATGTGTATATGCGAACATCCAAACACCACAGAATCGGCACACCAGCAGCAAAGAAGCGAGAGAATGACTCAAGGTAAGTATTACCAGGAGTCCCAAAGTTCCTGGGAGTGATGAAGAGATTGAAGCTGGATGCCTTTATGATGCAGCAGCTGTAGAGCCGGTCTCCTGTTCCTTGGTTTTGGTGATGAAAGGAGGGACTCTTGAAAGGATTTTGCAGAAGCAGTTGAGAGAGGGGACCTCCAGCAAAGGATTCTTAATGCTCCAAAACCGATATGTGGTTTTGGAACCTTTTTAGAGACACCAATGAAGAACTGTTACTGCCTGGTCAATCCACCTCGCTTGCTTGTTCCTGCACTCTGATGAGGGGACTTTTAGGAGGGGAGGCTTGTCTCTGGAGGTCCGGATGGTGTCCGCCAAAGTTTTGGAAGCATTTGTTCATGACAAGATGAAGCACTGCAAAATGGTCGCAGGTCCCAGGGTATTGGTGGTTTGCAGCCCAGTAAAGCTGCAGTACATTGAGGGATGGCCCAAATTGAAGGTTGTCTTAGGACTAATTATGCCCACCAGTCCAATGGAGGAAGCCATCCTCTTCGGTGCTTCGCTATCAATTTGAAAAAGGGGTCAGGACAGCAGCAGTCTCTACAGCAGGCTTCTCTGGTTGCTGGAACGTACTGCAGGTGTCCCTGGTTGTCGTCGTCACCATCTTATTTGAATCTTCAGTTCCAGTGGTCAACTCTACATCAGCCTCAGGATTCTCGCCTTCTATCTTGGAACCCAGCCAATCCGCATGCAAGCAACATTCAAACAGGATGGTTGTCCTTTCAGGCAGGCATGCTAGCAGACAAAGACCAGAGAACCTTCAGGATCGACCCCTGCTTCTTGTCCTCAAAGACACACTTGTGCTTTTGAAGGCTTCACAAAGGATACCCGCTGAAGACTCCGGCCCCACCTCCCCCTCCCCCTGCATGGCAGAAGAAAGCACAAGCCATCATGAATAGGCAAAAAATACAGCCACCATTTTGGGCCAATGGTAACCCTTCTTTGCCAGGGTAGGAAAATACACAAAAAGTCTGTAGTTTGTATCCACTTCCACCAGCCATTCAGATGAGCGTGTCACTTAACTAAAAGGTTACAGTGAGAAAGGGGATAAAGTGTAGCCCCTCAGCACTTCACATAAGGTGGTGTGTGCTGATCTCACAAAAGAAAAGTTAAGAAGGATAAAACGTATCCCTCTATTCTTAGAAACATGTGTTCACACAAGGACAATCCATTCAAATTAAAAGGTAAGCCCAGAGGGCTCCCAGCAACACTGCACAAAAGGTGCTGTGTACTGCAAAAGAAAATTACAGATGTCTTAGAAAAGATGGAGGAAAGTCTGACTCCATAAAATAAAGTATAAACATAATGAAAAGGGGTTCCCGTAGTCGGAGCAACCGATTGAGTTGGGGGAAAAAGGCTCCCACCAATGCAGGAGAACAGACACAAATCCCAGGAGTCCAGCAAAAAGTGCTGGGGGTCTCACAGGTGGAGGAGACTTGGCATAACAATGAAAAACTTCTCTAACACATGTCCAGCACTCCATAAACCCATTGGCCCATTTGACTGGTGTTCAATCTTTTAGTGATCTTTTGGGGAACTTCATCTCCAGCTTTAGTTTTAGCCCAGTACAACAGTTGGCTTTGATCTCAGTGGGCATGTGGGGCTAGTATTTCCATTTGAGTGCAGGCCACGTACAGTTTTGAAGGCTCCTTAAGAGTCGAGTAGTCCTTATCTAAACCTACCTATACCCACACTGTATGTTTACCCATGGTGACTTTACAAAGCACCTAAAGTGTGCACTTCTATAGAATGGCTAGTTTTAAGATGCAGTGTGGTGGCATCTGCAGCTTAGTAAGCCTGTTCCAGATGTCCTCTTACAGTTGACTCCCAACAGTGGATCAAGTCCTGGCAGCCCTACCCTTTCACTGTGGGTGGGCTATTGGTGCAGGATGAGGCTGTAGATTGGTTGTGGATTGTCTAGCCTCCAATTGCCCCTTTGGCTTTTCATACAGTAATGTGCTGGATTATGATTAGCCTGGGTCCAGCAGCGAGATTCCATAGAACCTCTGGGCCGTGTAGGTCTGGAGTTTTCCGGCTCAAGCTGCACAGATTGTGTGATGGCAAATACATACCCTGGGCTGCACACTCTAAGGGGCCCAGGCCTTCTGAGGAGCAGGTGGAAGCAAGAGGAGGAACAAGTCATGGGCTACTGAGATCAGTGGGTGACTTGGGTTAAGGGAAATGGAGGAGCAGGGCAGCTTTGCAATGTGGGTTATGACTGATCTGTGCAGTGCACCCACAAACAAAGTGAAGAGTGTGGGAGGTGCAGCAGCAGGCAAGATCAACCAGGCACATAGATTGTATGTTGTGCGTGCACGCAGGATGGCCTTGTGGTGATCAGAGTGCAATGCAGCAAGGCCCTCCTGCAAGGACTCTGCTCCATATGTATTATCAGTATTACCCAAATTGTTCGTTTACAATTGTTCGAATGAACAATTGACCGAATTTAAAGGGTCACAATTGACCTTTTCACAATTGACCGAATATATATATATATGGGTTTTGGGGGGTTTGGCGTTGGGTGGGGGGTTGTGGGGGGTTTCCCCCCACATATATGGTACAATTGACCTTCAAAATTCGGTCAATTGTGAAAAGGTCAATTGTCATTCGAGCAGTTGTAAAACGATCAATTCTTATACAACCGTATTATCAAGTTGCACACTGTTTTGAAAGTGTTCATGTGTGACCCATGAGCCATGGGGGACCGTTCACTGTGTACAAAGCATTCTAGTTTACCATGGCCATGTGTGAGAAGTCCACCAAGTCCTAATTTTTCTTGGAGTTAAGGGACTTTCCTAAATTTCAAATGTGGAATAAAAACTACAAGTACTAAAACCCAGGGGGAAAAACAGGACTGGATGGCCTTCTCGGGCATGGCCACGAAAAACCTGAGGATCTGCATATACCTGGGCTGTACCATTAAAGAAAAGAAAATGTTAAACAGTTTAATTTTAATGTTATTGATGTGTAAATATGCACACATGCCTTTTTTTGTAAATTCCAAATTGCGCTCCCCGTCCGTGGGTTACATTGCTGCCTGCCTTTGACAGAAACCATTTGCTGGCAAACCTATTTTAATAGGTGCATTCCACATGCAAATCATGTCTGGTTGCTATGTGAACTGACTGTCGTATCCAGTGCCAGATTACATATTTGTCAGAGGCAGAACTGTTGCATCCCAAAATAATACACTTGATTGATTATGGGGGATGTGGAGGCATTGGCTGTTCTCCTGGAAACCATCTTGATTGAAGAAAGAAGTCCTCTTTGGTCCACCGGTTGAGAAACATTGATGCCCATGGTGGGTGCTGGGGGGGGCAGGCACCCTCCTGGACAGTAAAATGGTCCAGAAGTGATGTTATAGCACCCAACCCTACACACAGAAGGGACTCCACTGTAATTGTCAAAATATTTTGAAACCAAGGTGGTAAATTATGCTGTGCTACATATTGAGGTGCTGTGTGGTGGACTCTGTTGTGTGTGTGTTATTCACTATTGCTCGTGTGGATGAGGTTTAAGGTGCTTGATGGTGCATAGGAGGTAGTTTTGTTCAGGTGCAATGCTGTATTCATTTTGCCAGTTTTCTATTCGTCTTTGCGTTCTCCCCTGCTACCACGGTTGAAGATGTGCAAGGGGAAAGCTGTGTGATTCTGAACAATTTACTGCTTTCTTTTAGGTCTTCTCCTCCTCAAATGCCTATGTGGCGGTGCTGCTGGGAGTATGCATGGAAACAAAGGCTTTCCTGATGATTTGGCACAACAGAATTTAATTGTGTCGAACACCGAAGCTCCAGGAGAAGAAGTTATGGTGAGTCCTGGATATAAGCTAGTGTAATAAAATATCCTGGTGTTGCAAGGTTTGTGTATTCGATCTCTGTAAATGTATGCCGATATGGCTGTTTCCCGATAGAACTCTTGTCTCTAAAGTGTTTATGGCTGTTTTTGACCAACCATATCAGTCGCATAGAACAGACCTTTTGAGAGTGGATTCCTTGAAACATGGTTTAATATAGTAGCAAGATTTTGAAATTTCCTTTTTACAATATTCTGTATTCAATTGGTGGTAAAGATCTTAATACATATGCCACGATTCCCAGTGCTTACTTATTTTTAGGTTTGGTGGTAGGTGTGGGTAATGCATCTAGGGCTGCAAGAGATTAGCTCACTAATGTCACTGTGGGTTTATAAACATATTTTCTCAAAGCATTATTGTATTTTTAGCTCCATTTATGAACTGGAGAAGTCAATTACTTTTTTTTTTTATTTTTTATTAAAGTAATTACAAGGGTTGCCCTGTTGTAGTGGGGTCCCACATAGCTAAAGAGAACAGAGGCATTTGCGTATTCAGGATTCATACCAGGAAACGTCCTCAAAGCAAAGCTGCTGAATATCTAGTTTTTCACAGATAAAGAAGACTTTATAATTTACCACACCTTCTGGCCTCGTGCCAACTTGGACTATTCTATCATACTGGTCCAACTCTACTGACCGTGCATAAAATTAAGGTTTTTGCTCTTTAACAAAATGCAGGAAAGTTTAGTTTCTCTGTCATCACCCCCACCCCCCATAACAAGTTTATATACCATCACCGATATTTGCTGGCAATAATTACATTAGCCAATAATAAGAACATAGCTGTCAGGGTAGGAGGTAGACTATGAATATTAGGAATATCAAGTAGATTCAAACGATAACACAATATTCATCACACACACATTCTCTCCTATTAAGCTATCCACTTTTGAGTTTAAGTGGAAGCGAGATTTCAGACCTCGATGATAAAAAGCATCAAACTAAAATGGTGCTTGGAATAAATTCCCTGAACAAAAATGTTCTTGTCTGTATCATTGAACCTTGGCTGGGCCTTGCGCGCACACATGAGCCCCTAGCTTAACGTTAGACTTTACTGAGGTCACAGCAGTGATGAGAAACACAAATAGATATTGACTACACCAATGCTGCAAAGTGGATCTGGGCAATAGTTACAAAGCCTACGTTGACGTCTGGGTGCAGGGCTGGAGAAAATGGTCATGCTTCTTGACTCAAAACCCACTGCCGTGGAGGAATACTGAAGGAGTGGAAGGCAAAAATGTGTTAAATGAAGAAATATGCAACTTTTGTCCAAACTGCTACATGAAGCTTTAGTATTCAAAACAAGGTACCTAAGAAAGGAACCCACGCCAGAGACAGTCCTGAATTCTGTCAATGATTTAAAGTTAAATCGCCATATTATTATGAGGTATGTGCTTTCAAAGGAAGTCACAGAGACAACAAAACCAATGGAAAAACCTAGGAGTACATGAAAATAAATTTATTATACAGAAAAACATATTTAAGAATTTCAAGGTGCTTCTTACACAAGTTTAAAAAACATAACAAAAAATGAAAGAGAAACAAAGAGCATAACATGTGTACATTGTAATTTCATTTAGAATATTGTGCAAAAACAATTGATAAAAGGATGAAGGCCCAACAGGAAAACAGTTGTACCTGTGGGTTGGATTTTAACCAGGGTGTATAAAATAACTTACCCTGGTTAGTACAGAGTGAAATCATTCACAATCAACTTATGACATATGGTTATTTTGCCATATCATTAACTGCCAACGTGTATGAAATATCGTAGATTTGTTCCCAAAGGTGCTTCCAGAGGGGAGGGGAACACAACACAGCAAAAAACACGTTTTGGCAGGCCTAAACAGGCTAATGTGATTGAAGCCTTCCTCAGGGCAGAGTTGATGTAGTATAGAGATTAATCCCTAAAGGGGGCAGAGAAAATTAAAACATGATTGGTCAAACTAGTACTCCATAGGAAAAATTACAAAGGAGTGTTGAGGTTGTATGATACTGTTGACAAACGGACGCGAAACACTCACCCTATGAATGTATGGAGGACAGGGGAACTTACCTGCGTGGCTGCCGTCCCGGTGTGTCGGAACTCTTGTACTGCTTTATGAAAATGGACAAGGCTGATGCCAGAACTTCTACTAGTTGTGCGGAAATCCAACAGCTGTAGAAGTAAGCACATAAAGGGAGTAGATCTCAGAATGGGGAGGGGGGGGGGGGGAGTCATCAAGTTAAGTATCGAGCACAAGTGCATGCAAGCGTCAAAAGGATTCACAAGAATGGTGTGTTAGATAAAACTGCAGTGTATACACCATGTCCCCATGACTGCCTAGAGGGAGAATACAGGTACAGAAGTGAATAATATATACTGTAGAAATGAGTTAAGAACAAGGCAAAGATAGATGTGTATGAGAGGCTGGAGAGCGGCAAACTCGATGATAGGTTCCATGTGTAGAGTGGCAAGAACAAAAGAAAAAAGGGAGATGCACAACCCATACACAATTGGTGACCCGTGTGGAGCATACCGACGAAGTATACAGAGGTGTACGAGCGGGTTAACTTGCAGCACGGTATCAGTCAGTGCTGGGTGGGGAAGTCGAGGACAACACAGGTCAGTCCAGGAGAAGCTGGTGTGGCGCGGGTGCGGTGTTGCAGTACAGAAATAACTGTAAAACGAAAACAAGTGGCCCCCAAATCGAGCAGGTATAAACGTTACTTATGTGGTCCGTTTATATAGGTGGTGAGACCACCATTACAGACAATGTAGTTAGTGCCTTTAGGAACTCGAAGGTGGCCTCATGATTTCATAAAAAAATGGGGGGGGGAGGGAGAAGAACTGGTACGTGGAAAACACTATCTATCGTGGAGCCCACCGTAAATATCCCTCTGCTGGACCAGGCTGGGTATGCTTACCTTGCGCGCTGGTGCAGAAGTGCAGAGAGTTGGAAATTGAGGCGCACGGCAGAGCGCGAAAATGCTGTGTCATGCGGGAGACTCACAATGAAGGAGCCTGCACCCGGGAAGCAGCTGCAGCCGAATGACGCTGCTAAGCGTACTCGGGTGAGGGTTGTCATGGCAACCTGTCTTCAAATAGACTGAACGGGGGTGTGGTGAGAGCCAAACCGTTCTGCGGCTCCTGATGGGAGCATATCCGGTTCCAACGCGGCCAATGGCGCGGGAGGTGGGGCACGAAGTGTATCACAGTGCCGCAAGGCTATTGGTGCAAGAGGCAGAGCAGCTGCCTCGTCAAGAGCGAGCACAGAGAGGCCGTGGAAACGCAGCCCTGCAAAGACAAAGGGGGCTCCGTGTGTTTGTTTAGAAAACAACAAATGGCACCCGCATATAGTAGGAAAAAGGGATGACCAACCGCTCAAAGGGCAGGACCCTGTGGTCCCAGAGGAAGAAGGGACAAGGAAGGCCAACTAACAAGAGGGAGGGAGGAAGTGATCATCTTAGAGGTATGAATTCCTCATGAAGTCCATTGTGAAAAGAGTCCAAACGATGGATCCAACGGGCTTCCTTAGATAGGCTTGCAAGGGCATTAGTTGAGTGGACAACTATGTCAATGATCCACCAAGTAATGTCATCGACGGAGTGATGAGATTCTATAAAGTGGATAACTAGGGGGGCACTCACGTTCTTACATCGGATTCTAGATCGATGTTCACAGATCCTGATATGGGCTGGACGCATCGCCTGACCCACGTATCTGATGCCACAAGGACACTCAATCACATATACTACTTGTTTGCTCTTGCAGTTTGTGAGGTTATGGAGGGTCCATGGTCTGCAGTTAACCAGGAAGTCTTTGGTTTTCCTAGTGAATTTACAGGCTGTACAATTGCCACATGAAGCTTTAGTTGACATCTTAAGAGCCCATGATGCAGAGCTTTCAGAGCTGGTATGATAGTCGACCAGCATCAACAACACCACACCAGACAAACGAGACACTCCAGTGGTTTTGTACTAGTAATAAACTACTCCAGAAGCCAAGGCAACTGAATTAAACATATTCGAATGGAAAGAACACCGTTTAGTAATCTACCAGGATTGCTCCACTGAGAGTAAAAAAAATAAAAACATGTTGATGCGAGAAGATTATCAAGGGAAATGGGCATTAAAGCCCCCCTTTGACTCCTCCAACCCTTAGACTTTGTCTTCAAAGGCACATCCATCTTCAGCTCTCCAAGCATAGTCCTAGCAGCTCTTTGAGAAATGTAATATAAAAAAAAGTCTGATCTTCAGGAACAGCCAAATGTATAAAGTAGGTGATAGAGCTAGATTGTGTTAGAGTTCGGAGGAACAGATTGACCTTGTAAAATAGCTGGTGTGAAGTCTTCATGTAGTTGCGTTTATTGAATGGGTAGAGTAGTGTGGGCCAATTTGGGGCAGAGGAGGGCTACGTTAGGGTGACCCTAGCCATGACTTGGTATTCAGAAAAATCAGTGTCTTTATTTTATGCTTCTGATGTACTGATTTGAACACAACGTAAACACATGTTGGACAAGGGAGAGATGCTTTGGTCGAAGACTGTCTCCTAGGGCCACGAGACAATACCCCCTTGCACCAGAAGTCAGAGAATTTCATCTTTACATTTACAAAACTCCACAAAAATAAACATAACTTATTGGAGTGCCCCTCTACGTATCACTAAGTTACGTTTCCCAGAGATGCTGGGAATGCCAGCGAGAGAAGACTTTGCTGTCTTGCACAGGTCACTAGAAAAAACAGTTATTAGAGTGGAAAGATTAAAACTGTGACTCTTTAACTTAAGATTGTCACTATGCATGACTGAGTGACATTCGAGGTACTGAGCAAAGGAATGTGGAGGAGGGTGGGGGATACACCGGGGTGGAGCTCTTTTGTGAGGTAATAATGCATACTGTTAGTAAGGGGGAGAGTGGGAAGGACTTGGAGCAGGAAATAATTTTGATGATATGATTAGCCTGTGCAGGAGGGTAGGTAGTACTCTGGGTCTTTACTTTTAATTGTGCTGCAGTACTCTGCCTGCACTGAGAGTTGGGTTCCACAGTATGGAAAACAATGATAAGTCTACAAGCATGTACCCACTCACCAGAATGCTGCAGTAGATAAACATATTTATTTTATTTTTGCATTTATAGCAGCGCACACAACCCTCGGGCATCGGGGCGTTAGTTACAGTTAGTGCAAAGTAACATCTTCAAAGTGCAAATGTTGTCTCATGGTACACAAACTGAGTCAACGGCTCAATCAAGTGGAGGAATTTTTTTAAACTGGTTGAAAGAGATTACAACTGACATTGTCGCTTTTGCATAGTACCCCTTTGGGCTGGCTGAGTTCCATATCCCCTTCTAAACCAAATCCAGAGGCTTGTCAATACTGCTTCACAAGTGCCTAGTAGCGCTAAAGGACAACGAGAGTAGATTCCTTGTAGTATTTGCACTGATCACCAAAATGGAGAGACACTCTGGTGAATGTCTACCTTCCTATCTATAATTCGCATTGTCTGTCAGAGTTGTTGAAGAAACTCTCTCAAATCTACATGGACAAAGTCCTACTAGGAGGTGAATTTAATATAAACTATTTCTGTCCCGTTTCTAAAATTCAAAACCTCGCCATGTCATTAATTTACAATTGTATTTAAATGTTTTCAATTTCTTTAGCTGTTTTGCAAAGGTTCCGGTACCTTAGTATTAAAAACCTCCATATGTGTGATGACCTGCTGATACAGCTGAATGTTGCAATGTGCAACACGAGTCCAGGCCACTGTGGTTGCCTAATGTGCCAGTCCTATGGACTGAAGGAAATGATAGATGGGTAAAGACATGGTCACATTCCTGACAACCAAAAGAAATGGCATGGGCGACTAGCAGCTAATTTGACGGGCAATTAAGGCGTTGCTATGAAACCGCTTAAGTTTGGCAGCAAGCATAGAGCCAGACGCTTGCAACAAATTGAGAATAAGCTGAAGAGCCTAGAGAAGCAATATAGGCAGAAAGGGAGCAATACGGTTATGAAAATTAGGATAATCGGGAAAGAATTGCCCCCTGTTGGGTGACTGGCCATAGTAGACAGTTTTGGACACACATTATGGCAGAAAAAAAAATCTTGGTTCAGAACTCCCAGATAACAAGTTTTAAATTTGCTCTCTGCAATGGCCCTGAGGTACTGCAAAAAACTGTGGACAAATTAGTCTTGGTGGGGAGGTGGCTGATGCTTGGAAGTGCAGGCAGAGAATTGGTTGGAAAAGATAGGAAAATGTTCAGTTCTATGTAGTTTTAATGAAGTAAATTACTCTGTGGGAATTTACTTAGCCAGAATTATCATTTTTGTTTAAAGAAAACATTGGGTGGTGCCTGCCTATACCCTCTAACCTTTACACAAAATATACATTTACTTCCTCATGAAGTAATTCAGTATGAAACAAATAGTAATTTACTTTGTTAAACTCACAGTATGCAAAATGTCCTCTGAACAACAAATGATTTTGTTTGATGCCATCTCAGTTGCGAAATGATCAACACCAGTCCACAGAAAACTACCTGATCTCTATAAATGGCTGGCCTTTAAAGTAATGGAAGCTGAAGGCTTTGCTCAAGTTAAGTAGACCTGTGTAGTGCAAACAAGGAATTGAGTGTACGAAATGGCAGATTAGTTGGTCTGACCCCAAGTTCTACATGAACCCTGTACCTTGGGCAACATTAAAAGTCCATCCCAACATCGTATACACAAATCTTACATTAAATATGTTGGCAAGTGAAATGCATTTTAGTGGACTCCTTATCGGTCAGCCGACCAGTGCACAACAACTGAATATAGTTGTGCAAGATTTCTCACCTAATTTGTCTGATTTCATCCCATTAGTAAAAAAGTAATTGGAGTCAAAAGTTGACTGCTAATTTCATATGGGAATGTTTTATCACCGGGAAACCTACTCTTTTATAAATTTGTTAGGCATAAAAATCATATATATAAATATATACCTAATCTCCTTCACCTGTGAAACCCCAGCACTTTTTGCTGGATTTGTGGATTTGTTTATCTATGTTCCTGGGTGAGTGGGATCCTTTTTCCCTGCTCAACTATTCTTTTACTCTGGTTATGGCAGTAATTCTTGTGTCTCTGCATGCTTTATCCTGGAGTCATGCTTTTCTCCAACTTTATAGACAGTTTCTGTGCTGTGTTGCCTGCAGTGTTGCTGGGGTGCCTCTTGGGCTCCCCTTTTTATTTTATTCTCCTTGTAAGAACACTTGTTCCCATGGGCAGGGGGATACTTTTTATCCTTTGTACTTTTTATATTGTGAGATCAGAACACACCACCGTATGTGGAGTGCTGAGGGGTTACACTGTATCCCACATTCTCACTGCTCCTGTAACATTTCGGGTTACAGTGACAAGCATATATGAATGGCTGGTGGCAGTGGACGTGTTCCTTTGTGTTTCCTTGTGACCTTTGTGTAATTTTTACTCCCAGGCTGTGCTCTTAACTGCCATAATACGCAGAAGGGCCACCATTGAAGCAAAATGGTGACTGTCGTATTTCTTGGCTGCTTGTCTTTTCTTGGTCCTTCTGCCTTGCAGGGTTAGGGAGGTTCTTCTCATACTTTTGTCTTCGGCGGGATTCCTTTGAGAAACCTGCCAAGGCGCCAGTGTGTCTGTGAAGACAGGAAGGTGGGGGGACCCAAAACTCTGCTGGTCTTTGTTGTCTATCATGCCTGCTTGGAAACCGTTCCAACTGGGAGGCTGGTTGTCCTGAAAGGACAGCCACCCACCGTTAGAATGTGAAATGAATGCTCGGTTCCTAGATAAGTGGCTGGATTCCTGGTGCACAGACAGTCGACCACTGGAACGTGATCCAAAGAGGAAGAGGAAGAAGAGAAGACGCCTGCAGCTACTTTAGCGGCCTGCTGAGTGACCGCTGCTGTGCTGACCCTTTCTTCCATGCGAAAGAGGAGCTCTAAAGACGACTCCTTCCTTTGGGCCGGTGGGCATAATCACTGCATTTTTAGCCATCTCACGACGACCTGTGACCTTCCTGGGCTGCAAACTGCCAATACACTGGGGCAGATAGCCATCATGTGCGGTGCATCATCTTTAGAAGATTGAATCCTCTCGAAACAGGAGTGGGATTTCAGGACCTCTAGAGGCAAGATTCTATTGCAGAGGCAGGATTTCACCCATTGAAGTCCCCTCAGCAGAGTGCTGGACCTAGAAAGGGGGGCAAATCGACCGGGCAGTTACTGTTCTTCATCTGGTGTCTTGAAAAGGGCATCAAAATCACAGAGCTGAGAGAAGCCATGAAGAATCCTTTGCTGGGAGCCTTGCCACTAGACTGCTGCTGCACAATCCCTTCCAGTGTCCTTTCTTTCGTCAGAAGACCAAGAATTTCGTGACTGGGTCCTGTAGTGGCTGCATCGTGAGGGCTTCCGGCTGCATCATCATCTTCACTGCTGAGGTACTGTGAGACTTGAGCGGCAGAACAACTCTGGGTAAGTATCTCCTTTTGTTGCTGGGGTGGTGATTTGCATGTTTGGTTATTCATCCAAAAACATTTGACCCGGCCTAACACAGGTGCGCATTCTACCCACAAAAGCTTAGTACTTACTTGTTACAGAAGAATCCTCTGGAACTATGACTTCAACAGCTTGTGCCTCATCCTGTTCTTCCTACAACAGGCCACTGATGTCCAGTGTCCCATTCTGACTCTGGGACAATCTCATACCTAGATAGTGAAGGACTGCTAAAGCTTAAGGCCTCTCTAAAGAAAGTATTACATGTGTTGAAAAGTGCTTACCTGCTTATCTTGGTCTTGTAACTTCATTCAATTCCTGAACCAGAATATTCTACAACGTTTACTACAAAGTGGTTTTTGCTTACTTTGAATTACATACTGCCATTGTGTACGTCTTTTACACTGTGGTTTACTTACCAGCAGGGTTCCATTGGTTTTCTGTAGTGTGTGCAAATTGTGATAGTACTTTACATTCTGAAGAATTATCTTTCCTTGTGTGTGTGTATATAGAGTAAACCATAGGTTTTTATATAACTCCCAGAGTTTGTAAGTGTTTCTTTGGACCATATGTATGCTACAAGTTGTTTGTACCGTCCTACAACCCACTCGCCCTCCTAAAAGGAGCCTGGCTACCCTTACCTTGAGTGGTACAGGCCTATACTAGAAGTTGGAGTTCTGTATTGCCAAGTAGAGAGAGTTCTATACAGCCCTAGATATATGGACTTCCTAACACATTTTTACAGAATGCAGCAATCCCTGCTGTACTGGAATTTGCATTGAAGGGCTTCTCCCTATAATTTACAAGTCCAAGCCATTTTTATTATTTAAGTACGCCACAATAGGTAAAGGGTCTTGCAT
Source organism: Ambystoma mexicanum (assembly GCF_040938575.1). Taxonomy (NCBI): domain Eukaryota; kingdom Metazoa; phylum Chordata; class Amphibia; order Caudata; family Ambystomatidae; genus Ambystoma; species Ambystoma mexicanum. The sequence continues at coordinate 490,552,253 of NC_090933.1, read as the reverse complement.
GCATGCACACACACCTGTTTTTGAGGAACTCGTTATTTACGAGACATTTGAGCACTGAAATGTACACTGCTTTAAACTACCTCTAAACTTTAGTAATTGACAGGCAAAACGCTATATCTCTATAAATAATTAATTACAAATTTGGACACGCATTGAAATAGAATCTGCATGCAAAGAATCAAGAGTGTACGAGCCTCACTTTGTTTTTGTAGAAAACCCAGTGAGTTCTTGTCCTGCTAAACTTAATCATGCAGATGTTCCAAAACCATTAGCCCTGTGAAGGGAAATCAACATTCACCGTGAATTCCAGGCAGAAACATGTAGCATTTTAAATATCATGGGTGGCTTGGATCTTGTTGCCTTACTAGTATTTTCAAACTCGGAGGAACATGGTTCAATGTATGATGTATTGCAGACCCAAAATGTTTAGCTTGAACCATTACTCCAATAACAAACTAAGAGCAAAGTGGTGCATGGGGTGTGGCATGTTCCCATTTTTAAAGCCTGGGGTAAAATGACATGAAGGACCCTCACATAATCTGTAGATGTGTGGGTGTTGGGGAGTTTTACAAAAGTCCAACAGGTAAGACTTTAGAAGACTCACACTTGGGCTCCAACTCTTAGTATAGGCCTGAACCACACACGTTTTGTTGGTAGCAGTGGCTGAACAGCCAGGCTTATCTTAGGGAGAAAGTACTGTAGGTGGTACAAAGAACATAGTATACACATAGCCCAAAGAAACACTGGCGCACTAAAAGCAATATAATAATAATGGTTTATTTTCTATATACACTAAGGTAAAGCCTAAGTACTATAACGCACAATAAGTAACTTTAGAAGAATCAATGCATCATCCACAGTAAGTAAATCACTTTATAATACTTTTAGAATGGCAGCATGCAATTCAAAGGGAAGTATATCTTTTGTAATAACTTTTCAGAATATCAGTTTCAGGTCAAATGAGTGAAACAAAAACCAACAGAAGGTAAACAAATACTTTGCAATTATTTCACAGAGGTCTACCACTTTAGAAGCCCATCCTTATCTAGTTAGGAGTGTCTCAGTCATATTGGAGGGAGAAATAGGTAATGCAAAGCTGTAGAAAGTTCAAATGTTCCAGAGGAAGTGTAGCAAGTAAGTAACAATCTTTGTTGGCAAAAAGGGTCAGAGACTTTGCAGAAGTCTCCCTCTAAGTTTGCAGGCATTGAAACTGGTCAAATGTGTATGGGCAAACACATGAATTAGTACTCCAGCAATGCCGTTCTACCAAGAGTCTCACAGTACCTTAGGAGTGAAGAAGATGTCGCAGCATGATGCCCCCATGATGCAGCAGCAGACCCTGTCACTGAATTCTTGGGGAAGGGACACTGGAATAGGATTCCGCAGCAGCAGTCAAGTGAAGAGACTTCCAGCAAAGCATTCTTAAGAGTTCTGCAATTGTGGCACCTTTTGGGAAGCACCATTGAAGAACTATTAGCACCCGGTCAATTTGTCATGCTTTCTCAGTGCAGCACTTGGCTGAGGGGACTTCAAGGAGTGGAATATTGCCTCTGGAGGTCCATAAGGAGTCGTCCAAATTTCTGGAGCATTCGATCTTCGGATGATGATGCACTGCACAGTGGCCACAGGTCGCAGGGTATTGGAGGTTTGCAGCTTGTGAAGGTCACAGCTCGTTGTGAGATGGCTCAAAATGCATGTCGTCTCAAGACTGATTGGTCCCACTAGTCTAAAGGGATTGTCATCCTAGCTCTACTGATGCTTGGAAGAAGGAGAGCTAGCAGCAGTGATTACAGAGAAGGCATCTCCAGTCATCTGGAAGTGACTGTGGACGTCTTATCCTCTTCTTCCTCATCGATACTTCGGTTCCAGTGGTCGGCTTGTTTTCAGCTCAGGATGTATTCCTTTTATGCAGGAACCCAGCCAATCGGCACCCATGCACCATTCACACTCTGGGTGGTGGCTATCCATTCAGGACATCTAGCTCCCCAGCTGGAACTAGTTCCAGGCAGGCATACCAGAAGACAGAGAACATTGGCGTTTTGGAGTTCTCCCAAGTTTCCTGTCCTCGGACACACTGGAGCCTTGGCAGGCATCACAAAGGATTCCCGCCCAAGACAAAAGTCAAACCAGGACCCCTCACCCGCCCCCACCCAGCAGGGCAGAAAGACCAAGAAGGGACAAGCAAACCAGAAACGGTGAAAAAAGAATACAGTCACCATGTTGGATCAATGGTGACCCTTCTGTGCACTACCATGGCTGGGAGTACAGCCTGGAAGTAAAGAATTGCACACAAGTAGGTAGAATAAATCCACTGCCACCAGCCATTCAGGTAACACTGTCACTGTAACCAACATGTTAGGAACAGTGAGAAAGAGGATACTATGTAGCCTCTCAGCACTCAACATAAGTTGAGGTGTGCTGATCTCACAGTAGGAAAAGATGGGAGGGATGCAAATATCCCCCTATAACAGAAAAACACAAAGGTAGGCCAAAGGGCTCCTTGCAATCCTTCACATAGAGTGTTGTGTGATGCAATAGTCAAGAGAGATGCTATACAACATGGAGGAAAGAAGTCCAAGAAAAATGCATAAAAAGTTTTCCAAAAGATAGGGTGAATGAATGAATGAATGAATGAATGAATGAATGAATGAGTGTGGAAAAAGGTTCCCACTTACTCAGGGGGAACAGAGCAAAAATCCATTAGTCCAGCCAAAAGTGTGCGGGGTCTCGCATGTGGAGAAGATTATACATGAAAATCTACCCTAACAGTGGGATTACACATTGCATAGTTGCAAAGGAAGAGTGTGTCAATTTATGAAGTTATGTTTAAACTTTTCCCAGACAGTATAATGAATATTGGTTAGTTCTGCAGGAGTGCACCTAATAAATGCCTTGCTTTACTTGTAACACTTAGCGCTGTTTGAAGCGAATGGACCAGCTTTGTTTTTCTGTGGTTTTTAAAGGCTACCTTGAACATAAGAAACCCATTTGAGCGATTTAGCCCCAGACTCGCCGAAGTTATTCCCAGCAATGTTTGGGAATCGGGGTCCCAGAGTTCAGTGAAATGGCTAATCCTTGTAGTTCTGACAGACTTTGGAACTCCATTCACAATCGTCTTCACAATAAACTTGTCAAACATCTGAAACAGTCGAAATATCAATGTTCTTCAATGTATTGACAAGTCATACACTGGTGGGAGTGAGTGAATGACAATGGTGCGTGTTCATGGGTAAGACCACCTCTTTCATGCTCTAGCGATGCTTTTCTTGATATTAGATGTGTTTGTTCAATGTCTACTTTCTGAAGGCACGTGTTGCTATCTCCTACACGTACATGGTATTTGCTTATTTTTGTGTATGTTGGAAAACCAATTTCTCCAGTTTTATTAGTGCTCAAATACAGTGCATGTCAAATGTGTGGACAATGTTCAGGGTAACGATGTTTCAGTGCTGATTACATGAATATAAGCCTTTTTATTTTTTAGGATGCTAATTTCAAAGTACCCATCCATATTTCAAATGCCAATCTCACTGGGCAAGCGCCACCGGTTTCTGGTACATATGGCCAGGGCACAAAATCTGGAGGACAGCAAGTAATGGAGTCCTTTGGAAGTGGGCATCAGGGCATGGACACCCTTCGAGGAGGAGGGCATCAGGGCATGGACACCCTTCGAGGAGGCCATCAGACTATGGAAACCTATCGAACAGGACAGCAGACAATGGGCTCGGTCCGAGGAGGACAGTATTTGTTAGACTCAGGAAAATATTCCTACTCTGAATGGCAGAATTTTATGCAAGGTCATCTTGGAGAAGTAAGTGCCACCACCTTTTCTATCTCCATCAAAAATAGACAATTTCATCACATGTTTGAATCTTCCTTAACACGGAACCTCTCAAATATTCAGTACCAAAGAGCTACCTACAAAAGGCTTTGTATGATGTAAATCACTCTAGCGCTTGCCTCTGTGATCTTTTCTACCCTTTCTACAGTCTAACATTTTGTTCGGCAAGTTGCATGTCACCTTAGAATCTGAATGTTTGGTAACGTTACATGTTAATTGTCGGTGTATGCGCAAATACCATTTGGTAGTCATTGAGCAAGTATAGTTTGTGAGAAGTACCCACGTTCATGCTCCTAAAGAGTTGGTGTAATGTATTCTATGGGCCCAAACAATGTTTTATTCATTGGTGCAGTTTCACAAGCCAGACCTTATCTCGAGGAAATGCTGTGCACTGCGTGTGATTCAGAGAGCCTAGTCCCCAGTCAAAGGAATTTTATACATCTTGTGCTTATCGAAGGTCCATCTTGAAGGACTAACACAAGAACACTTCCTGAGTGTCTCCAAATGAAGACTATTTGGCCAAATTCAGTTATGGACGGGATTGGGATTTTAAGATCCCATAGCGACCAGGGCCAGAGGAGGACACGTAGTTGCACATGAGAATGCTGGACCTGAAGGCTTTTTCTGGGCCTTGAAGTTCTTTGTATTGCAGGACTATCCATAGTTTGACATTAAAACCATGAATGATTACTATACATCTCCCTGATGGCTGGCTGTGAAGTTTTGGGAATTGGCCCACATGCACAATTTATCTGGTCACCATTGACCTTGTGCTGATGAATACTATGAAAGGGCTGGAAATACAGATACTCCATTATGCCCTTTAATGAGCAATAAAAATTAGGTTCTACCAATAGGTCATGCCTTTGTGTCTCCCTCCCGTGATACTTGGACTAGGAGTGTAAGGAAAGGCCCTTGATGAGCCAGAAGCGAGTATGCAATCTCCATGCTGCTCCAGCATCAACCATGACATTTGATGCCTGAAGAATCTAACCTCTCAATACTGCGGTTACCCAGCAGCCCCAGGAGGAGTACGGCTGGGAGTAATTGCTTGATGTTCAGAATTAATATTTAGCATCAAGGTGCAGCACACATACCTCTACCTCTCAATCTGGGGGGACTCGAGTGCAACTGCTTCTTCGAGATACTGCATGACTATGCAATTCACAAACACTGGCCATGATGTGCTATGATGAAGTAAGACTAGGTATGAAGGGTGGTGAACATTTTAGCTCATCCCCCAGCTCCTCCCTTTTTTTAATTGGTTTTTGACATAGAGCACTGACCGACTTGGCAGAAATTGACTTGCATTTAATTGGCAACTCGTCTGAGCAGTCACTGGACTGATCAAATGATATTGCCAATCCAGAAAACACCTTTCACATGTTTTTAAAGCACATATATTCGTCACAAGAGAACCCTTTCATATGCTTATTCTGAAATGATTGGCCATACAAATGGACTGTCCTCTCGTAGCGTGTCCTGCACCACCCTGCCCAAATGCTGACCAGTGATAATTTAGGTAGTGGGGCCTAAGTTGAACTTTAAGGGCTTGTGCAGGCATGGGTTGGGATTATAAAGTACCAAGAGTAATCAAAGTGGCACAGTGAAGTGCAAATACTACGATTTGTCTTCCTGTTACCTGAACACCCAAGCAAATCGTCCACATAACTGCACCTCTGGCGTGCGAGCAGTGGAATGTAATTGACCATCTTGCCTGCCATCAGCCTCATTTATGCAGAAAGAACAAATCAAAATACCAACTGAAGTACTTGTCATTGATGTTTCACTGAATGCATATGTATTCCAGGCCTATGAAAGGATAGCTATTCAACATCTCTGCATGATATAAAATACTTTATGGTACTAATATTTTAAAGCGCTCTAAACTAGTAAGCACTTTTAGGAACAGACGTCCATGTTCACAATTGTACATGCCTAGTTGCATAATTATGCTAATTATTAATACGTATACGTCTTTCTTCTTTGAGCAGAAGTTGCACCTTTGCAGACAGGATGAAGAACATCAACGTGCCGAGGATTACGTGCTGCCATACAACTATGAAGGAAAAGGATCCATGGCCGGCTCTGTAGGCTGCTGTAGCGACATCCAAGCGGAAGACGAACGGTTTGAGTTTTCCAAAACCCTCGAACCAAAATTCAGAACATTGGCAGATATTTGCACAAAGAAATAAATGTACCTCCAGGATCATTTAAAATGTGACTTTATCCTACGCATACCTTATTACGGGTCAGCTATCGGATGTTTAGAACACTGTTGAGCAGTGACCTGAGGACATTAAGATGTCCAAGACTTTGTTTCAGCACCTTTAAGTCACAAATCGGAGTTCCCTACTTCACTACCATAGTATACATTGTTAGCGATTGATAACTGGGGGGGAAGGGTTTACTGATGCTACTTATTTTTGGAGTCCATCCGTTGACTGGAAATCGGGGTTTGATTCTAAAGACTATAGCAGTGCCAAGGGGCGGTGGACGAGCAATGAGTCATTGCTCTTCCTTGGTAAAGCTACCATTGCTACTGAGTGTACTTGCAACCTATAGTATTAGAATTACGTAAGCCAAGTCTGCTTAAAGTTTTAATTGGAGCAGCACATCAAAATGTGTTTCCCCTTTTGGAGACCTTGTACGTTTTTACAGTAAAATCTCTTGCACTGAATAGGGTTGCTTAATGCAAAGTTGATATTTTTACCTGGATTCGATGGAAAAAAGGTTATTGCCATCTTTTCTCTAAAGATACATTTTTTTTTCCTCTATTCATATTGCAATTTACATTCTTTGTACCTTTTGCATATGGTTGCTTTGAACTTTGAAATGTGGCACTGCATTTTATAACTCGAGGAGGAAGGAACAGCAAACAAGACTTTTATGTGGGACACTGTCCATGGTTTAAATTAAGTTTTTTGTAAAATGTGTGTGCTATATATCAAATTACAAGGCCGGTTTCTGGCTGCATTGCTAAAGGGAATGCTTGCATATTTTCTCCTTACATTTTGTAATAAAAAAATGGTACTGGGTTTTTTAATGAATTCAACGTGTTTTCCTTTGCTGATCATAGCAGCACAACCTTGATGTTGCACATTTGCACGTTTAACATTATGTAACTTGTCACAGGGCACAACACGTGCATTCTCCATTTGTCACTGGCTACTGATAATTGCCTCTTGGTGAGTAAGAAGTCTACTCTATCTGTGTAGAATTAAGGTGGCCAGTGACATTTTAGGACTGGCAAGTAACTTGCCACTTTAAATTTGTACATCTCACTTGGCATCAATTTATTCTAAAAATAAGTATCCTGCCCAAACCATGAAATATAAAAGGAGCCATGTGGTTCACGTAACTGAAAGACTCCTAGGGAAACCATGTATTTATTAAACGGAATCGTGCTTGGGCTCAAACCCTAGTACTATGTTTTGGTGACGTGTCCCCTCTTGAAATCGATGACGCACATGAATGTTTCGTATGTAGGCACTTGCCGATCTGAATTTAATTCAGAGTTGGACACTGAATACGTATACACTGTTATGAGTGCAGTAGGTGCTATGGTGTTGCAATACCATACATAGTAAAAATGTTTCTACCTTTTAATTGACTTCTGTTATTGGGACCGAATATTTGCCTTAGAGTATGGCATTAACGAAGTTTTTATTTTTTTTGTACAGTAAATGTAAATTTTGTATGCCATGTTTTTGTACAGAATTTCTTAAAAATGTGCACTGTATATATTTTTAATTGGTTTATTTAGGTAGTTCTTTTTGAAAGCCTGTTGCACTTCTCTTCAAGCGTACCATTTTACATCGGAATATAAGAACATGAGCGGCATCTATGTAAAATCTGTTGGTGCACAATTCATGTTGGAGTACTTGTCCGTACATACATGCTAGTTAAACACATTTTAGCTTAGGTAGCCTAGCTAGCACTATTAATGCGGTTTACTTTAATGTGCAAAATATTGGTTCTCATGCAAACTGTACTAAGGCTCCGTGTGTAAGCTAAGATTTCTTAAATTCATTAAAACATCCGTATCATGCTTTCCTGACTCCAGTTATTGTCCTATTCATACTGTACCTTCTTGCTTTTGTCATGCACTGAATGTGTTCCCCTTTGGAAGCCGCCTCTCTTCTCCCTTCATACTTTTAGTTTTCATTTGTGACTATTTTTCCTCTTCATTAGACCGTGTGATCTTACCTTCTTAGCAAGATACCTTATGCATTTGTGTCTCTGGTGCAGAGTATACCTATTAAATTGCATTTGAAGGAGTTGAGACCAGTTGGCAGGTCTATTGCCAAATAATTGGTTTAAATGTGGCTCCTGTGGCCTACTTTTTTAAGCATGGACCTACCTTTGAAATGCAGAGGAATGTGCAACAGTGGGCTGACAGGAATACAATAAGGGGGCACAAGTTACAGAAGGGCTGTTGTATGCAATTCAGCAACACGATCAGTAATGAAGGGGTGAGGAGTTCTTGTCAGGCAGGTGGGATCGGGATTGTCTACAGTGCATGTAGGTGAACCTTAAAGAGGGTCTTGCGCTCCATTCTGAATATCATCAGGGTGGGCGAGAGTTTAATGTTTATGGATATGAGGTTCCAGAGACTGGTGATGTAGATTAGGGCTGATAAAATGTATGCCTCAAGAAACCTATGAGACATGTACCTGGTCACTCTACTCGAGAAGAAATCTCTTCAAAAATATTCAGTGCTGATCAAATAAATGTTACTTCATTTAAATCAAAATCTCAAAGAGCAACAAAGAAAAACACAATTCATAAGTATCTTTTAAAGACAATTTGTATTCATAATTCATACAATGTACTTAATAACCTGAATTATAGAATTCATTATACAAGTTTATAGAACTTTTCACATCAAAATCTTCACCAAATCAGAAGGCAAACAAGTTCTTAACAAAAAAACAGTATCATCCACAGATAATTCAGATAAATTCTCTAAATTTCTCGTTTTCTATACAGATTTGAGGAAAAGGGGTTTTATTTTCCTGCCACAATCACAATCACTAGATGTTCCTCCACTACGCGTTTCGGGGTTATCTTGACCCCTTCTTCAGGTGCTGATGTGATTCGATTCTCTGTGTCCTACAATACATTTCACAAAAAACACAAGTTTGTCCTAAGTTTATCTCAATAGCAAAGCGAACACAACTATATCTAGAATTAATTTTGGGACACTTTACATATGCATTTTACTGACCTTGGAAGTATCCATGGTCCATAAAGTCATCTTGGACTCTCGTATCATTTCTAATTCTTGCCACTGGTTGGTCACGCAATAGAAGACTGATTCTGTAACCCTCCTCAATGGTTTTATTCCACTGGTCTAGCCAGAACTTGCAACCACTCTACGGAGAAAGATAAATTAAAATGTGTTACCCCTTTGTCACCATCTGAACTAAGTGCTGCCTCCCTGCAGCCTGCTCCCACTCAAACTCCAAATTTAAATCAATAGTTTCCAACAGACTTACCCACAATTCGAAGCTTTCCAAAACGCCATGCGGGAATGGCAAAACGGCTGCAAACGCAGCCTCCCGTCCCACGGAGCGCTTAAATCAGATGTTACTAGACGTCATATGATCGTAACTCAAATCACATGACATGACGTACGTTTTCACAAAACAAAGGGGATATCGTGTTTCCTCTATCCCTACTCTATACGTGTTCCTGAGCAACATCTTACAGCCTAGTATTGTATTAGTACAGAAATTTACAAAAAGGGATTCAGTGCGCGCTTAAAGACATAGCGCCTGCACCACTTCGCCGCCCACGTGACCACGGAGCGATCACATGATGATGCTTCCACCGCGAGACAATTGCTCCAAGGGAGCACGAGCCATCCACTCCTCCCTCAAAATATTATACCTCCCTTAAATGGCAAGAAAAAAGTCTGCTTCTGTAGTAAATACATATTTCTGATGTCATGTTGGGTTTCATTCTAAGAAAATCGGAAAGCGAAAAGTGCTTCTCATATTCCGTACATCTACAAATTCTTCCTGCTAGATACGTGGGTAAGTGAAAAAATGAATAATCTACTAACAGCTTCGTGGTCTGGTGCTTACTCTAAGGCGTTGTTCACCCTTTTTAAAAATAGAGATATAACTCCTACTCACTACATCGATAAACTGGTTGCTTTTCTCTTGTTAATCCCCTATTTTATTTCAAGGGCTATAAAGAAACTAATAATACAAAGTTTAAAGTGGCCACATTCACTCCCATGTAATAAAGTCCAAATTCCTCCCGATACCATTGGTGTTCACCCTGCAATCAGACAACTAGAATCATTCCTCCTTCTTTTTAACAGGCTGATATATCATCATTTTACTTGTACACATATCCCAAAAAATGAATCGAAGCACATGTTACAGTTACCAAAATTCCATATACATTTTTTGCCCTTTTGGGCATTTCCAGAGGTCAACAAAAAGGCAGAAAAAGGGGGGAAAAAGCAGTTATAATAGCAGCTTTCAACTCCAAGTCATCTCAAATAAAGCAAGTCAAATCAAAATCATTGTTCATACCCTTCGGCTCAAGTGCATCTAGCCGCTCAATCCACTCAACCTTTTTGTCTCAATAGTCTATGTATATCTCCGCCCCTTTTAGAGCATTTTACTTGCTCTGAAATCACAAATTTCAACTGGGCTACTGAGTGCTTACAGTTCTTGAAATGTTGGCCCACCGGTGACTGCACTGAGCACAATCGGATGTTGGATTTGTGCTCAGTCCACCTCAGTTTCACTTTCCTTGTTGTTAAGCCCACGTAAAATAACCCACATGGGCATTTGATTCCATAAACCACATTACTTGTGTCACATGTACTAGTATGCCTTAGGAAAATCTTTTTGCCTGTATAAGTATGGCTAATGCTAGAGCCTTTGATCACATTGTGACAATGCTGGCAGTTATTATATGGCAAGGTGCCCTTAAATACCTTTGAATCGGTAATTGGGTGTTTGATAATCAGCTCGAACAACAAAGTCTCTTATTGATTTGCTCTTTCTGTAGGCAAAAATCAGTTCTCTTTCAAATAAATGTTAACAGATCCATGTTCAACATTTGCCAGTTTCTTTTGATTATTTTCTTGATTTTATAACTCTCTGAGTACATTGTCACATATACCATCGCTTCCGAAGTCTCCTTTGGTGACCGCTCCAATGTGTTCACTCTTGGAACCGCTGAGGCCTTAGTTAAAGCAGTTTCTAATATAGTTGTTGAATAATCTCTTTTAGAAAATTTGTCTTTCAATTTGTTGCATTGAATCTCAAACTCTGTTGGCTCTAAGATCAATCTACGATACCTTAAGGACTGACTGTACGGTATGCTTTGGATTGTAGTAGATGGATGAAAAATCGATGCCAACAATGTACTATTTCTGTCTGTAAGTTTATTGTAAATGGTCGTGTGTAGATGATTATCTTTAGTGTAAATTTCCATATCCAAAAACTGGATCCGATTTTTGTTAGTCTGAGTCATGAATTTAATTCTTGGTGCCAACTGATTCATGAACTCAAAGAATTGAAGAAGACTTTGGTATGGGCCTCTCCAAATCCCAAAAATGTCATCTATAAATCTCAAGAAAGTTCTTAGGTGGGGCTAATATTGTGGGTTGTTGAGAACCATAGTTTGTTCTAAGTAAGCCATATAGGTATTGGCATACCCGGGTGCCATGGCGGCCCCCATTCATGTTCCTGCTATTTGAATAAAGTATCTATATTCAAAACGAAAAAAACTTATTGTTTAAGACCAATTTCAATAGATTTAATATGCACATGTTTGCTTTGCATTTTTGTGATGACAACAGTAGCCAGACATACATAGTAAACAGGATGTCAGTTGTGTCCTCAAATTCAAGGTCTTTGATCTTTAATAAAAAGTCTGTAGAATCTTTAATATAAGTTAGTTTTCTGCACCAGTGGCTGTATTGCTCGATCAATGTACTGTGCCAACGGTTCTAAAAGACTATCCGTTGCTGCAATAATAGGTCTTCCTGGTGGGTCCTGAAGATTTTTATGCACTTTTGATAGGATATACATAACCAGCATAACAGGACAATTTCTGGTTAAGAATTATCTTGTTTTGTCTTATCCATTCTTGTGCTACTCCTTTTGTCAAGGTATTCATTGATAAGTGTTCTCGCCCGATTTGTAGGGTCAAAGGTAACCTCTAAATAAGTTTCTTGGTCGCTCAACTGACGTTCAACTTCCAATTTGTATTTCCTACGGTTCATTATAACTAATGCACCGCCTTTGTCAGCTGGCTTCAATATAATATCCTCATTCTGCCACAAATTCTTCCATCGATCACTTTTCATGTTTTGAAAAATTACTCATCATGCTTCTATTTTTAAAGGAAATGGACTTGAAATCTCAGTTTGTTGATAAAAAAAACTTCCAAAATGTGGTTTTGAGTGTGTGGTGTGAACATACTTTTTGGTAAGATTTCCAAATATTTTGAGGACTGCAATGGTTGTGTACCCTCCGTGGTAGCAAAAAATACTAGTTTCATATTTCTAATCAACCTAAATAGATCAATGTTCTCTTTCAGAAGATTACTTGAGTATGTAGGAACAGAGGATAAACCATTTTGTAGAGTCTTCAATTCAAAATCACTTAATTGATATGTTGATGTTTTCTATTGAGGTAGATTCACTTGACATGATGTTTTTTTTTCGTTTGGGATCTTCTGGTTTTCTTTTGTCTAAAATAGATGCACTCGCACTTGATCCAGGCTGATATCTCAAATTCTCTCCCCCTTCTGTTGAATCTGTTTGTTGATGCCTCAAGCGTGCTTCTTCTTCAGTCTCAGGGCCTGAAGTTTCCGATGATGTTTGTGAAGTTGACGTTCTCCTTGGTCTTGTAGGAAACTGTTGTAGATTCTTCTTGTTGTAATATTCTTTCCACGTATATACAATGTCGAGTTTGTAAATCTGTTTGATGCCTCAAGCGTGCTGCTTCTTCAGTCTTGGCCTGAAGTTTCCGATGTTTGTGACGTTGACGTTCTCCTTGGTCTTGTAGGAAACTGTTGTAGATTCTTCTTGTTGTAATATTCTTTCCACGTATATACAATCTCGAGTTTGTAGTCTATTGTATCTCTGCGAAACTTTCAAATTTTTTTGTTTCAATTTCAGATTTGAATTGATCCAGTCTATTATTAATGTCTTCCAATGTTGAAGTAAGTTGTTCTTTGGTCAATAAAGATGACAGACTCAATTTTAAGATATCTATTTCCTCATTCAATTCTGTTAGTGATTTAGATAATTCTTCTATAGTTAAAAGAATAAGATCTAGTGAACACCGTATTTGTCTCCACTTCTTGACAAATCCCGGATTTTCTCTGCACAGAGTTGGTTCTAGATCTACCCTTAAGCCTCTGGGTATTCTTTGAGATTTAAAGTACTGCGCTGAAGTACTAGCATATCATTTCTGATTGATTTCTTGCTTAATCACCCTTTCTAACTACTTAATCAATTCCTCTGGATTTTTGGTGGACTGTGTACTTTCTTTTTCTGTTGTAGCAATCAAGTTGAGGATACGTTTGGCTTCCTCTTCCGAGAAGCCTAATGTTTCATCTCTATTGTTGGTCATTGATTCTATTTTTGAAAATTACATCCTATGTCAAATATCCACGTACCCTGTAATACACTCTATTGTATATGTAGTGATCAAAATAGTACTTTTGAAAAGGGTGTGTGCAACCGTAAGTGCAAAGTAGCATAAATGGGTCAACCCCAAAGAAAAATAACGGTGCACAACCTTCTAATTAGATTACTAATCCTAATCTATTTATCAAATACTCAATTTAATCATTAATTTCAGGGTGCTCCAGGTGAAACACTCGCTACTAGCAAAGAGAGAACAAAATACCAATAAAATGTATGCCTCAACAAACCTATGAGACATGTACCTGCTCACTCTACTCGAGAAGAAATCTCTTAAAAAATATTCAGTGCTGATCAAAGAAATGTTACTTCATTTAAATCAAAATCTCAGAGCAACAAAGAAAAACACAATTCATAAATATCTTTTTAAAGACAATTTGTATTCATAATTCATACAATGTACTTAATAACCTGAATTATAGAATTCATTATACAAGTTTATAGAACTTTTCACATCAAAATCTTTGCCAAATCACAAGGCAGATTAGGGCTGCCCATCTGGTAGTTAGCCAGACTGTGGATCTCTTCAAAACTCTGGTTAACTCTTACCTAATGGCCAGAGATTTGGCACTTCAACCCCTACCCACCACCCTACACTCCCTACCAGTGCTCCAGATAGGATTTTGGATTTTGGAGTGAGAGTATTTCACTCCCAATTTTTAGAATTGGAGAGTAAATCCAATTTCAAGAGTAAAAAATATTTTCCTCCTTCGCAAGAGTAAAAAGTGTCTGACAACTATCCAATTTGTGCGTGAAATGAAAACTTTGTTCGAAAAACATAAGTGACAAAAGAGCTGTATTTCAAAGTGGTTCTAAATAATTTATTGCACCTGTGGAAAACATTTTCCCCACACAAGAACCTTGTAGATGCATACTACCCAGCTTCACATTCATGATACTTGGGCACAAACTCTGCTAAGAGTTACTACAGATGCCAGCTAGTTACATTGGGTGATTCATAAATCGAGTCCCTCACTCTACCAGCATCCTTCTCTGCCTCTCGGGCCTACTGTTGCTGCCTGGCACTACCTGCTTGACAGCCATTCCATGTTTTTGCTCCATCACTCCTTCCCTTTGCTACTTTGTTTCCCCCATCTCTCACTTTCTGACTCTCTGCCTCTCACCCTTTAGTGTTGCTATGCCACATTTTGTGGTCTGTCAGTCTGCCTCTCCTATCTCTGCATTCTATTGTTGCTTTTTCCCCTCCTATATCTCGCTGTATCGGTTAATAGAACTCCTCTTCCTCTCTCATGTCATTACTCTGGCTATATCGTTTTTTTTTTTACATTTTCTCAGTTGTGGCTGCTACTCCTTTTGATGATCTTTCTTGCACTGTCTCTTATGTTATTGGCCTGCCCTTCCTTAGTCTTGCTTTTCTATTTCCACCTCTCCCCACCTGCTGTTGATCTGTGTTTTATTTTACTGTCTCCAAATGTCTTGTTTGCTCTGCTTCTGTCCCTCACTCCTATTGTGTTTGTCCTATTATTAACTCTGTTTCCCTTCTCACTTTCTTTGTTGCCCCATCATGTAGCTCATTGCTCTCTCTTCCAGTTGCTCTAATTCCTGTTTTGAAGTATCTAGTATGTTCTCTGTCCCTTCGGCCCCTCTCCTCGCCACACCTTTGTTCTTCTGTATTGCTTAGGTTCAGATTTGCTCTTCCTCTCCAGTCTTTCTGTTTGGCTTTTAACAGAGCACCAATAAATATCCAAAAAGCTGAAAATGCCTTTTCTATTTAAAAATCTAGTGCAGCATTACCATTGGATTCTCCTTTTTAGATGTGTGCAGACCTTCTTTTGGCCATTAGGCTGTGAATTCTAGAGTTAGAGGTTTTTCTGACCAGATGCAGCACTTGCTTGAATGCAGATGCTTTACCAACACTGCATGCCGTTACAAGTACAAGAGCATATATGAGATGAGATGGGATCTGAGCCATTACAAGTATAGCAGCCCTGAAAAGTTGCGTGTTCTGAGCCACCACATGTATAGCATCCCTGATGAGGTGTGCTCTGAGCCATTACAAATATAGAAGTCCTCAAGGGTTGTGCTTCTTCTGAGCCATTAGTAGTATAGCAGCCCAAATGAGATGTCAAATGAGATG